>NC_057862.1:470074418-470382230 GCF_019393635.1 Dromiciops gliroides | reverse complement strand
AAAGAGAAGACCAAGGAAGGAAAAGATGGAGAGCACAAGTAGGTGACCTTGACATGTGGCAGAGCCCATTGGGTACCACACTATACAGCACCTCTGCTCCATAGACGTTTCTCTATGAGAAGGGGAGCTAGGGTTTAGAGCAGGGCTTCCATATGCTGCTTGCTTATGAGGGGCACTTTCCTGTTCTCCTCATTCGAAATGGGTTAATAAGCTGGCATATCCAAGTAGAAGGGCAATGGGGGAGGGGAACAGGTCTTCATACATATACACATCTGCTGGCACATGCGAGGAAGAGGTATTATGATCAAAGATGACTCAGGACATTGAGATGGAGATGCCAAGTGCTAGAATAGACCAACGTGGCAAGGACATCTATATTCCACTCTCAGCTCTTCTATGAATGATCTTGCCTCTTTCCCTACATCCTTGACTTTCCCTTTGGATGAATGATTGTCATGTGTGGAGAGGGGGTTAGACTTCTGTTTGGTCCTAAAAAGCAGAGCTAGGAGCAAGGGATAGAAGTTTTAGAGAGGTAGATTTAAATGCACGCATGAATGAATGAATGAATAAATGAATGAATGATGAGATGAATGGATGGAAGAATGAATGAACCAATAAATGAAAAAGCATATCTTTTTTTTTGAAAAAGCATTTCTTAAGTGTTTACTATGAGCTAGGGACTGTGTTATGTGACAAAGATACCAATTCAGAACACAAGACAGCCTCTGTTCTCATGGAACTTACTTTCTAATAGAGGGAGATAGTACATGGATTGTGGTGGCCAGGGGAAAGGAATTTTGTCCTGAGCAATCACAAGGGATGGTGAGTGGAAGGATAGACCAGTCAATCCTAATACCCTTTCCAGAAGCAATGGTACTATTGAGTGGATTACTGTATTCCCAGAGCAAGGAATGAAGGAAAAGGATGGCAGCATGAATGCTGTGGCAGAAGGCCTGGGTGGATGGTTCATCATAGTGTCTGGTTTAGGGCTGGGGTACTGGTTCAGGTGGGAAGGCATGGGGTACAAAGAGAAATTGAAGACAGTTCTTGCTACAGAGGAGCTTATATATTAATGGTGGGAAAAAACACATAGGTAATTAGGTATATACATAATACATATACATATATACAAAGTAACCTTAGAAGAGAAGGTTATTTTCCTTTCCATCAGCAACTTGGAAAATCAGGAAAATCCTCCTACACAGGTGGCCTCTGAACTAAGTTTCAAAGGTTACACTTTTTCAAGTGTTTGAACAATGTGGCATACAGAGATGCAATGAAGTCACATTCTTACTCGTCTGAAGTTACTGCATGGCAAACAATGCCTGGCTACCTTTTTATCTTATAAAACAATCTCCACTAAGGATGAAGAAGAGGAAGTGGGTTAAAATCACAGCAAAGGAGGCAGATTAGGCACAATTTCTCATCTGGCTGCACTCATTTTGGACTCCCTTGGTTTCTCCACGTGCTCCTAGTTAACTTGTTATTGGGAAATTTCCTCATCCTGCAAGATCCAATCAGCCTTGTTACTCACACCTCATCCAGTTTCTGCACTGCCTCGGATTGGAAGGTGAAGCCATAAAGTTCTCCACTGGGACAGAGGAACAGGACTGACATCTCCTCAGACATCTCATGGCCCACCCCCCACTCCACCTTTCCCCACTCACCCACTTCATCTTTCCTCTGTGTATTGTCTTCTCCCTTTGCCCTCCTTGAGGGCAGGGAATATCTTTTCTCTTTTCACTTGTTTTCCCAGCCCTTAGTACAGTGCCTGGTACCACAGTGGGGGTTTATTGATTGTTGACACAAGAAAGGCCATGCTCATTCTAAATCAGTTCCTTAGCTCTTTATGCTAAGGAACCTTTTGTTGTTGTTTGTCCTTCATTATCAAAGAGGACCATGACAGATGTCATGACTTCATGACTTTCAATGAATTGTATTTAAGTGAGGGAGGACTGTGCAAGGTCAGCAACCTCATTCTCTCCTCCAGAACCATCTGGGTCCAGTGGCAAGATAGACATCAGGAAGACTGGAGATGGCCCTGAATGTTTAATGCAATTGGGGTTAAGTGAGTTGCCCAGGGTCACACAGCTAGTAAGTGTCTGAGGTCAAATTTGAACTCAGGTACTCATGACTCCAGCGCCAGTGCTGCCCCCATGGGACCTTTGGGCAGTCTGGTAAACCCTATGAATTCCTTCTCAGAAAAATGTAGGGCTTTTCAATTTATAATTGAAGGAAATGCTACATGCATTTAGGGGCTAATGAAAATATTTTTATTTATGCAATTTTCCCCCTTCTAAGTTCATGGACCCCCTCTCATTTATCCACATATTGCCTGAGGGGAAAGGGTCCATGAATCCCAGGTGAACTCCTGCTTTAAGCATTGTGAAAACCTAAGGTGTGAACACTAGGAACTCTTTCTTTGGAACTTCTTGAATAACAGTCATAGAATTTTGAGCTCAAAGGTACCTAATAAAGAGTAATATGATCAGCTCTCCTAGTGACCTTGAAGGGATTAACCATCAATTAATTAAAAAACATTTATTAAGCACTTACTCTCTGCCAGGCACTATACTAAGAACTAGGGACAGGAGGATAAAAGTGAAACAGTCCCTGTCCTCAGGAAGTCTACAGTCTAGCCCGTGAAGATGACATGTACATGTATAGTTACATATGACTACTAGATACAAAGTGATAGGAGGGGTAGGTTAGGCTATTTCCATGGATTCCAGATTGTACTACACATGTTCAACGAAGATGGATACGTGGTGTATCTGTTAAAGCATATCTGATTCAACTCCACATGCACTAAATAAGCACCCACTCTGTGCAACACTGGGGATTCAAAAGACCAAAGTGAAGCAATCCTTTCCCATAAAGTCTTCAAAACTTGAAAGTGAGTTTTTGCTCCTTTCTCTCCTTCAGTCTCCAACAAAATACAACCAATAACCAAGTTCTGTCAATGGCACAGTAGATGAAGAGTCAGGAAACTCTAAGTTCAAATCCTACCTCAGAGAGTTACTTAGTTTTGTGATCTTGGGCAAATCATTCAACTTCTCTGTGCATCAGTTTCCTTATCTGTAAAATGGGGATAATAATAGCATCTACCTCACTTTATTCTTGTAAGGATAAAATGAGCTTACATCTATAAAGTGCTTTTGCAAACCTTAGAGTACTATATGCATAATAGCTATTACTACTTCCATAAAAGCTCTTGTTCATCCCTCCCATTTTTTTTATTCTCACTACATCGAACCCAAGTTCTTAACCTATTGGTACAGTAGGAAAAACACTGACTCTAGAGAGTCAACAGATGAGTTCAAATCCCAACACTGATGCTTACCTAAGCAGGTTGCTTAAACTCTCTGGGCCCTAGTTTCTTCATCTGTAAATTGAGGGGAGCAAAGGGAGGTGAAACAGATCTTGAAGTCTTGCTGAGCTCTAGACATATGATCTCAGCCTGTCCTATTGTTATTGCCTCCTGATGAATCTCTTTACCTTTGGTTTATTCTTTTTCTATTCCTTTATGTCTCTGTTAATTTTCCAAAGGTATTAGCATGATCATGACACTCTTCTTATCCTAAACTTTTATTTGTTCTTCATTCATTTTAGGAAATAATATAGACTTAGCCTGTCCTTTATACCAGTCTGACCACAGAGCTTGAGAAAGAAGCTCAGAGACTGTTTTAAGTCCTCCACAATTTGACCCAGACCATACTTGAGCTTATCCAGAAGCCTGACACATGATCTAACTGACCTTTCCAGACTTAATGTCATGCTACAAGGCTTGAATGTCAAGAAAAGCTTCTGAAAAATTAGATCTCTCCAAAACTTGGGTGGTTTCCCTCGGGAAGTAGGGAGTTCCCCATCAATAGATGTATTTAAGCAAATGCAGGTTGACCCCTTTGGGGGAAGTTGTAGAGGAGATTCTTGTTCTGGGATGAGTGTTAGATTGTATGGACTCTGAAGTCCCTTGCAATCCAAAAATTCTGGAATTTTCCTAATTTGCATTCTAGATTGGCTTTTTTTCAAACAGTCCCATCTGTGAATGGTGCAGTCAATTTTGGCCAAATGAGGTGGGGAAAAGTTGATGAAAATTCATTAAACTTTGAAAAGGGGTTATTAATGATACATCAGTAAAGTCATTTGCACCTGTGGCTAGACAAACAAGGACGGACTCCACAAAGTACTGATAGGGTACCTAAGCTTTGAAAAGTTGGCTATATTAAGAAATTAAGACAAAGTTTACTGCTGGGGCTGCTAGGTGGTTCAGTAGATAAGAGTACCAGACCTGCAGTCAGAAAAACCTGAGTTCAAATCCAGACTCCTGAGTTTTGTGACTCCGAACAGGTCATTTAACCTCTGTGTGCCTCAGTTTCCTCATCTGCAAAATGATCACAATAGCACTTACCTCCCAGAGCTGTCATGAGGATCAAATGAGGTAATAATTGTAAAGCACTTAGCATATGCCTGGAACATAGTAGGTGCTATAGAATTGTTCGCTATTATTATTAGATTTATGTTCTCATCAATATGGGAGTTCTTTCCAAAGATGCAAATCCCAATCCATACATGCCTGCCACAGCTTCAAACAATATAAACCACTTTCTACGATAATATATGTGTGTATATGTATATGTGTAAATACATATATACTCATATACACATACACACAAATGTATACATATACATAAATGTGTATGTGTGTGGATGTGTCTATCTGCTTCAGTAACCCAAGTTTGGGCAGCTAGATGGTCAAGAGGATAGAGCTCCAGGCCTGGAGTCAGGATTGGGCTGTCATTCCTTCTTACAACATTACATTTCCCACATGTGCTTTTGTCTAGATTTGTCCTGTGTCTGTATTGCTCTCCTGCCTGACCTCTGCCCCTTAGAATTCCTAGCTCATGTCAAGGCTCAGCTCACAAGCTACTTTCTCCTCAAGGCCTTTGCCAAGGCCCTGAGTTGTTAGTGCTCTGCCTACCCATATACTGACTTCCCCTTCCCCCATCCCAGTTACTTTACATTCACTTTGTATACACTTTGTGTTTACTTATCTGTATATATTCTGTTATCTCCCTAGTAGATGGTATGCACCTTAAGGGAAGGAACTACTTTTTGACTTTGTATCCCCAGTATGGAAGCAGCTAGATGACTCAGTGGATAGAGCCCTGGGCCTGGAGTCAGGAATACCTTAAACCCTGACTCAGACACTCTCTAGCTGTATGACCCTGAACAAGTCACTTAACCTCTGTTTACCTTAATCCACTGGAGAAGAAAATGACAAAGCACTCCACTATCCTTTCCAGGAAAACCCCACAGACCATATGAGTCAGACAAGACTGAATAACCATGAACAATCCTCAGTATATCCCCTAAAGAAGAACAGTTCCTTGCACATAGAGGGCATTTAAATCTTTGTAGAATTGAATTGAATTGTAGCACTTTGTAGACCCAAATTATTCCAGAATATATTCAGCATATATACATTTATGAACATGTAAAATAATTAGGTATATTAAATTCTATACCACAGACTATGGAATCGAAAGAGCCCAAGATCATTAAAAGAAAATTATAGTTACATTCAAAAAGCATATTTTTCCTTTTTTTCATTTCTCTCTCTCTCTCTCTCTCTCTCTCTCTCTCTCTCTCTCTCTCTCTCTGTCTCTGTCTCTCTCTGTCTCTGTCTCTCTATCTCCCTCTACCTATCTCTCTTCCCTCTGCCTCTCTCCCTCCCTCCCTCCCTCCCTCTCTCTCTGTCTCTCTGTATCCCTCTTTCTCTCTCTCTCTCTCTCTCTGTCTCTTTCTCTGTCTCTGTCTCTCTCTGTCTCTCTCTCTGTGTCTCTCTGTCTCTGTCCCTCTGTCTCCCTCTCCCTATCTCTCTTCCCTCTGCCTCCCTCCCTCCTTCCCTCTCCCTCTCTTTCTCCCAGACCAGAAATCTATTGACTATGCATAGCCCGATCCAACTCATTATGGTGTGGAAGGCAGCCTGGTTCTTTCTTCAACCTGTCCCACTTCCCTTTGCCATATTGGTACTAGATTTAGTGTGGATGTCCAGTCAGCTCTTAACCCTCCTGCATTTCAGCTCTCTGAGGCTCCAGCAAGCTACCAGTCTCAACCTCCCCCAAGAATAAGAATTACATGCCTGTACCCCCATACTTGAAAGCAAACATAATTTTGATTTCTTTCCCTGCCGAGAAATGCACATCTAAGTTCTAATAACAGATTCTGTTTATATAGTTCTTTATACTTTTAAGAGCATTTTCACATATATTGTCTCATTCTCTATCAACATACCTGTGAAGTCAGGGGCAAAGATTAACTTATGAATTTAACCTAATTATTCATTTAACTTTGTGGCCCTGAAGGCCAAGAGCAACTTATTGCCATCCCTTTCCTCCCTACCACCCTTCCTCCCTATCCTGAGTGAGAGTAGCCTTATGAAATATCAATTTACTATACTAGTAAATAGTAGATAGTTTCTGATCTCTTTGGGTCAAATAAGAGTAGAAGAAGATATGTGAACAAATAATCCATTTATTCCTGAAGAACTCTACCCCCCCCCCGCCTCTATTTTTCATTTCCTGGTTTCCCTATTATTGAGTATGTCCACCAGGAAAAACTAAATTAAAAAATAGCAATATTTTGTTTGGATATTTTTTCAGATGCAGAACAATTAAATAAACATTGGTCCTAAATGTAGCCATCTGGCACTTCAAAATGCAACAGTGATGAAAATTAACAAAATAAATTCCAATACTCAAAGCCATCCCTTTAAGAATAAATAAAATAAATAAAATAAAAAATAAACCTTTATTTCTAGAAACAGGGGAATTGTTAAGAGCAGAAACAGAAGACCCAGTGACTGGAGATGGTCCTAAGATAGTACAAAAAGGAAAGTTTCTATAAGAGTGAACAGGGGGAGTATTCACCAGAATTACAAAGGGCAGAGGTAATACATATAGCCTAGTTATGACATGTGCCCCTTATGTAAAACTAACACACATCAGAGCCTACTCTAGGTTTTTCTAAAACTTGTTTTTATTTCCATCTAAGAGAAAACCTGATTATTTTCAGGTCTTCAGGTGGGCTCAAAGGTATGCATTGATATTGTCTCAGAAACAAAGAAAGGTCACTTTGAACCTTGCTGCTGGGAGAGCTGACTACAGGGGAAGAAGGGGGACAATCCAGTCATTGTGGGATTGAATTCCAAATCTTCGTTCATCTAGTTTTCTCCCATATTTATGTATACATTCTTAAGAATAAGCACATAGACTTAGAGATTGGAAAGATCTTTAGACATCAGTTAGTTCAAGCCCCTCATTTTGCAGATGAGGAAACTGAGGCCCAGAGCAGGAAAGTGACTTGCCCAAGGTCACACAGATAGTAAGTGAGATCAGGATTTTAATCCAAATCCTCTGAGTCTGGATAAAGGGCTGTTTCCACTGCTGCTTTGTGGTGTGGCCAGTGATGCTACAGGAGAAAGGAGGTAGCAAAGTGTTTTTATTTCCCTTGCTGCCACCCACCTGTGTGGAACTAGCTTCCCTAAGCTGTGATCCTAACAGGAGTGCCAACATCATGTACTTGTGTATCATGGACCTGACTAACTGTACTCACTGGTGATCTTCCCTCCCACCTGGGATCTGGCAGCAGCAAGTACTGAGCCACCCACAAGGCCCAGGCCAGTCATTCCCTTTGAACAGAGGGATTTGGCCATCTACATCTGAGATTGGGATTTTTCCAGCTCATTTCTATATGGCTTTCCAATCTGATGGACTTTCATACTGGAAAACGGTGGCTGGGAAAAGGGGTTGTGGTAGGATTGGCAGACACGGACTGGAGAATTGGGATATGTTGCTATCTGCTTCTCTGCTCTGGAGTCCACAGTGCTTGGATGGGAGGTAGGAGGAGGGTCAGTGTTCCTCCTAAAACTCTGAACCATTAAGGAAGATGCAATTCCCAGCATTAGACAAAAAGCGGTGCAGTAGCCACACACAGCTACCCATTCCCAGTGTACCTAGGGATGAGGAGTCCACTAGGAATCCTGGAAGGCTCCCAGCAAATTCAGAAGGATTCTATGCAATGAATTCCATAGGTTAATTGTTCATAGGATTGTAGATTTATAGCTAGAAGCATCCTTGGAGTTAATCTAGTTCCCCCTCCTTCATTTCACAGATGAGGAAACTAAGACCCTGGGTGAAGTGACTTGCTAAAGATTAAAGGTAGTAAGTGGCAGAGGTTCTCTGTCTATAAGCCCAGCTCTTTCCACTGCACCTTCTGTTTCTGTGTGTTGGAGGCAAGCACCTTTGGAAAACACATATCTCCCAGTTTTATGACTCCATTGCCAGTGAGAGTCAGAGGGTTTGGGTTTTGTTTTTAAATAAAATGTCTCTATGGGTACATCTGTCAAAGAAACTTCTAATGGCATGACATTTGCTAGTCAGAAAAGAGGCCATTTCCCCCATAGAGCTGAGTGGAAGGTGGTCCAAAAAGGAGAAATCTTGAAGGCGTTCATTAAAGGAGATTATTTAGTGCTGGGCAGCCTGGAGTCTGTCCTGTGGAAGCCCTATGGACACAGACTCTCTCCCTTCACTGCCTTCACTCCTCACCATTAGCACCAGTACTGCTGGGCTAACCCAAGCCTCAGTAATCACTAGAGAAAGAGCTGTGGAATCCATCCTGGCTTCTTTCCAAGTCCTGAGGGCCCAATGTGGCTTAAGAAGAAGCCTGGCATTAGCAGGGTTTGAAATCCTGGTGGATCCATTTTCTGGAGGAAGCCATCTTCTTCCCTTTCAAAGGAGTTCATGTAAAAGCATTATATAAAACCATTTATTTTTTTATTGGACTACAGAACCCAAGGCAAATCCTTTGGCCTTTCCAGGAACTAAATCCAACTGGTTGGGCCAGTTTATTTTTTATACTAGTAAAATAGAGTACAGTTTCTTTCTTTTCTTTCTTTTTCTTTTCTTTTTTGTGGGGCAATGAGGGTTAAGTGACTTGCCCAGGGTAACACAGCTAGTAAGTGTCAAGTGTCTGAGGTCAGATTTGAACTCAGATCCTCCTGAATCCAGGGCCAGTGCTTTATCCACTGTGCCACCTAGCTGCACCTAGAGTACATTTTCAATCCCTCTGTTGGTAGAGATGTGTAAATTGCAGGTGTGCCTATCGCAGCTGAAGACCAAAAGTCCATACAAGGAATGACTGCTAACAGATTCAACAATTAGGATCTTGTTTACGCTTCTTGAGGTGGCATTACATAGGGGGTAGAGTACTGGATTTGGAATCAGAAAAGATCTGGCTTTAAATTCCACCTCTGTCACTTACTACATGTGTGACCCTGGGGAAGTGACTTAACTTCTCTGCGTCTCACCTTTAAAATGAAGAGTTTAGAATCAATGTTCTCTAAGGTCCTTTCCAGTTCTACATCTATGATCTTACCATTCATTATCCAATACATCCATTTTCCTATTTGAAGTGAGGTTTCCTTAATTTATTTTAGTTATTAGTGGAGAAAACAGGTTTGATTTTCCAAGTCTCTAGAGATTCCATTGATCTTATATTTTCTACAAAGGCTCAACCTAACATGGATTTTCAAAATTTGAACCCCAAAAAGGCATGGTATGCTATTTAATCTAACAAATGTTTATCCTTTTAATTATTGTTGTTTGTTCTTCATTCTCAAAGAGGAGCATGACTTTGGGGTGATGTCATGACTTGCACTGAATTGGATTTAAGTAAAGGAGGGCTGTGCAAGGTCCCCAACAGCACTCTCTTCCAGAACCATCTAGGTCAGTGGCAAGACATATATCAGGATGATTGGAGATGGCTCCAGATGTTTTAAGGCAATTGGGATTAAGTGACTTGCCCAGGGTCACACAACTAGTAAGTGTCTGAGGTGAGATTTGAATTCAGGTCCTCTTGGCTCCAGGGCCAATGTTCTATCCATTTCACCACCTAGCAGCCCCCTTAAAATGGAATGATAAACAGGACCCAAATTAACCCAAGTTGTATACTTAGATCTTTCTGTCTTTAGATAAACACATACCTATATTGCTAGAAATAAATTCATGTGAGAAATCTATAGGAGTTCTAAGGAACTGCATATATGATGAGTCAGCAGAGTGATATGGTAGCCAAGAAAAAGAATGCAATCATAGCTTGCATTTATAAAGGAATAATATTCAGAACATCAGGGGAGGTGATAGTCCTGTAATATTCTGCCCTGGTCTGACCACATCTAGATTATGGTACTCAATTTGGGACCAGATTTTAGACAGTGCCCTGATATATGAGCATGCCAGACAAGGGGAAATTTGAGGCCAAGTTACATGAGAATGACTTGAAGAAACTAAGGGTATGTAGCCTGGAGAAGAGGGGGTCTTATGCTAGTTGGTGTTTTTTAATACTTGAAGGGCTGTTATGGGAAAGAGAGGTTGACCTTTATTACTTAGCTCTGTAAGGAAGAACTAGGAGCAATGGGTAGAAGTAAGAGAAAGGAAAATTTTGTTCGATATTAGTGGGAAAACTTCCTAACCATTAAAGCTGTCCAAAAATGGAAAGGAGATATTGAGCTCCCTGTCACCGGAAGTGTTCAAGCAGTAGCAGGTTGATTACTTGTTGGAGATAGGTCAGACTGGATGACCTCTCAGATCTGTCCCAATTCTGTTCTAAGAGCCCATGATTCGATGTTTGAAAAAGAAAAAGAAAAAAACCCCTTCCCATTTGCAAAGAATTTGGGGGTCTTTAAATCCTATTGTGATCTTTAGCTCTGACCTAAGCTAAAAAGAATCCACAAACCCCTGCCTAAGTGGCCATTCCAAGAGTTCTGATACCTTTCCAAATCATGAGTTCTCAGAGCACTTCTTTGGAGGGCATGGACCATTTCTTGGCTATCTCTGTCTCTGCCTCCACTTCATGTAGTTGGTGAACATCAAGTTTTTTTGTTGAATATCGAATATTTCTTCTTAGGGGTTCTATTTATTCTACTTTTTAGGAGAGCCAAGGTCATTTAACTTTTGCATTACTAAGAATCTCTTTAGATTTGGAAGGCTCTAATTCTTCAGACTTAGGCAAACACTGCCGAAAAATTCAGAGTGGCAGACATAGTTTAGCATATGGGCTAAAAGCACACCCCTAACTATATTTGCATGAGCTCAGGCTTGGAGACTTCCCCCTTGCATGTTAATGATCAGGATTGTTGGGATGGGACCTCAACTTTTTAAGATCTATAGACCAGTGCAATTAAGTTAAAATGCCAAAGGCCATTCAAGCATTTATTAAGCACTGCTTTGTGACACTCACCGTCTTGCTAGGAGCTGAGCATATGAAAACTAAAAAGAGATCCTGCTCTTAAGCATCTTATTTTATATTGGGAGAATCATTGTGTACATAAAGTAAACAGTTTCCTTAGAGGTGGTACTTCTCCCTGTGGAGAAAAAAAAAGTTTAAAATGAACATCAAGTCCACCAGGTTTTATTTTCCTAAGCTTCTGTCTTCATCCTTCTCACTGGTTCTTTCCTTCTTCTTTTCCCAGATGTCAAGATGGCAGGATGTAGTGAGAATAGTAACATTAAATAAAGAATTGAAAGAGGGGAACAACTAGGTGGCACAGTGGATGAAACACCGGTCCTGAATTCAGGAGGACCTGAGTTCAAATTTGGACTAAGACACTTACTAGCTGTGTGACCCTGGGCAAGTCACTTAACCCTCATTGGCCCACAAAAACAAACAAACAAACAAAAAACAAATTAATTAATTAACAAATGAATGAATAAATGAAAAATAGATAAATGAATGAATGAAATTTGAAGAAAAAAATAATTGAAAGAAAAAACCTTTCAAGTCTATCTAATCAGGACTCTGTCCAGGGTCTCCCTTCCTAGCGCCAAGTGCTTCAACCTACCTGCACTAATTGCCCCTTTCCCTGATTAGGTCCATTTTTAATTTATATTTGGTAACCATAGCAATGTCTCACTTTCCTGTTGTCTAAGGATCAACTTGGGAGGGAGGGATGGGGTAACTGACTGGGTTCTGCTTCATTGCTTTTGTATATGAAGGTTTAATTCCTTTAGTTTCCAAAACCCTTTGAAAGCAGTTAAAAGGAAGCTTGACACAGCACCTTGCACATAGTAAAGGCTCAATGAATGTTTGTTGGAGAATAGATGGATGGTGGATGAGTTAATGTACTTATACTTCCAGGGGGCAGCTAGGTGGCGCAGTGGGTAGAGTGCCAAGCCTGGAGTCAGGAAGACTCTTCTTCCTGAGTTCAAATCTGGCCTCAGACACATACTAGCTGTGTAACCCAGGGCAAGTCACTTCACTCTGTTTGCCTCCGTCTCCTTATCTATAAAATGAGCCAGAGAAGGAAATGGCAAAACTACTCCAGTATCTTTGCCAAGAAAACCCCAAAGAGTCACAAAGTGTTAGACATGACTGAAACAACTCAACAACAACAACAAAAATGCTCCCACTTATAAGGAAATTCTCTCTCCTCTTCTCCCCAATCACCTTCCCATTCCCACTCCCAGACACATACATACGTACAAATAAACACACACAAACATACACAAATTAGTCAACAAGGAAAGCGCAGAGTGGTGGAAAGGGAACTCCACTGGAGAGACAGCAAAACACTTCCTCTGTCCCAAAGGAAGGTGAGCACCACCTTTCTGGGCGGAGTCATGTGAGTTGAGTGCCCTTCCCTCTTGGTATCCCAAGATTCCTACCTGAAGATGACTCCATGGAAGCCTGGCCAGTCAGTCTCCTAACCTATCCCCATCTGGAACTTGCAGAATGATAGGATAGACCAAACCCTATCCAGCCTCCTGGGGGGAAAGTAGAAGGGAGAATGGGAAGTGGAGGCAGCTCAGGTATCTTTCTCATTCAGTATTGATGGTGTAATGGAATACTGCACTTTGCCTCTCCTGCCTCCCATTCCTCCTCCTGGCGCCGGGAGCAGAGAGTTGGCTGCTAGCAACAAGGGGACATCAGAACCTGTACCCACAGTCCAGGGAATTCAGCCCCCTTCACTTGAGGGAGCAAAGCCCAATCAAGCAGCAAGACGAGGTAGGAAGCGCAAGTCCCTTAGTGTTCCCATCCTATCACTTCTTCCCCAACATAGGTAAGGAGAAGACTGGGGGCAAAGGGATTAGCGAAGGGTGCATAGAGCTAGACCTCCATGAGCCAAGGCTGACTGTGGACTGAATGCATGTTTCTCCTAGCTGTGCTCTATCTCAACCCCTCTGTCATTCCAAGGGACTTTGCCATTCTCAATTCTTTTGTTCTATCTTCTTCCTTCCTTTCCCTTCCCTCTAGTTGAGGGCTGCAGGGATGGAGGTTGGGGACACTGGTGACTCAGAGCTCAGAGAAATGATGGGGCAGAGGAAGGAGGGTTCTTAGGCTGCTTCGTGTAGGGCCAGTCAGCATAGAGAGCTTAGTTTCAAGTTTGGCTCCAGGTAAAAGGTTGGTATTTGGTGATGGGCTAGGTTCTCTCTTTGCTGGAATCCTTGCAAGGACACACCTCCATCCTAGGAGATGTAAGGAGGGACTGAAGGTGACAGTCATCCCAATGGCTTAGCTGGGTGAATTCTCAGTGAGGGACAATTAGCCCCAAATTTCTGTAGACTCAGGCCCTCTTGAATGAAGAGGCTTTGGGGAGGAAAGGGAAGAAGACAGGAAGGGATAAGCGTACAAGAGGGGCTAGGAGAATGACCTAAGCATTTGTTTTCTCTCATGTGTTTCTGCTTGTCTCTTCTTTTCCATCTCCAACTCCATCTGTGCCTGGGGCCTCCTCTCAGAGCTGGAAAAAGTGTATTCTCTGCCATGAAACTTGGCAAGAGTCGACCCCACAAGGAAGAGCAACAGAGACAAGGTAAGGATGGCTACCCCTACTCTCCTTTCCTTCTAGGCCCAATCCCTCAGACCCCATCCCACCAGGCTGGGCACAACTCTACCCAAAAGCCAAGTCTCATCCTCCAGGGCCACCCAGCAGGAGAGAATCATTATCCTCATTGGCTGAGGTTTTTCTTAAGCCTCCTGAGAGATATAGTCCTCTAGGAATAGGGCAGATAATACTGAAGTGGGGAACTGGGACTGAATTTCCTCAGAATGGAAGAACATGCTTACTCTCTTAAAATTAAACAGACAGATCAATCCCTTTCACTGTCACTGCCCGATTTGCCAGTTTTTGCAATACAGATCTTTTCTTCCTGCCCCACCACCAATTTCACCGAGATGCTAAAAGCATTAAATTTGGGCAGCAAAAAAAAAGCAATATTGAAAAGCTGGATTTGTTTTTCCCTTTAAGTATTTGATTAAATGTTTCGATGTTATCATGTTTGTATCTTGTGTTCCCAATAGACTATGAGCTTCTTAAGAGGAGGGAGCATTTTTCTTTCTTTATCTCCAATGCTTGGTGCATAATGAGTGCTTAATAAATATTTTTTCACTCATTTATTTCCTATTAGCCTGTGAGATTTATTAGGGAGAATGGGAAGAAGCATACGTGGTGCAAACACTAAATGCCTTCATTCATTCTTTTATTCATTTATAGCAGGGGTTATATCTGACTCTTTGGCAGTAGGGGGTCTACAATGCTTGCTTATTTTTTTAAATTGAATCCTCTATGTGAAATTCATAAGGAGTAGAATGACTTAAAATGAGGGCAGGAAATGTTTTCATTTTTGTCTTTGTACCCCCAGAAGAATCTAAGATCCCCAAGGTCAGGAACTGCTTGGTTTTTGCATTTTGTATTCTTAGAGCCTAGCAGTGCCTAGCTCATAGTAAGTACTTAATGAATGATTATTGATTTGAATTTTTGTGAAAACCCACAGAGTTGGGGGTTCTTCTTCAGAGCCTCCCACACACTTATTATGCTTAGCTCCATAGGAAAGAACTAGGAGCAATGGTTGGAAATTGTCAGATATATTACAGTGGGGATTTTTTTGGAATATGGGTAGGAATATGGCTGGTCCTAAAGATTTAGGTTCAATGTTGGGAAAAAAAAAAACCCTTCCTCCTAAGAGTCAGAATCATACAAAGGTAGAATGAATGGGCTATCCAAGTGAAGGCTAGATGACAACTTGTCAAAAATATTGTAGAAGATTGTTAAGTACAGATTTAATTAGATGGCCTCCAAGGTCCTTGTTGACTCTGAAAGTCTGTGATTCTATTAATCTTCCCAGTGCAGCAGGTCTATACACAGTATCCCCTGTTTGTTACACACTTATGCTCCCTGCTCTGAGTTACAGTTGTAAGGAAATCTCCCAGGAGCAGCAGTAAGAGGAACAATAATGAACATTTCTTGGGAATGTAAAATTATATAAATTAAAAATTATTTACTAACATAATTCATGAATATAAATTAATATTTCCTGTGAATATAAAAACACAGTGTGGTATAGCCAATAAGAGAAATTACTTTAGAGCCAGAAAGACCTGAGTTCAAATCTCACCTCTGATAAATGGCTATATAACTCTGAACAAGTCATTTAACCTGTATACTGAGCAATTCTTTAAGATTCTATGTGGGGGTGGGGCAGCTAGGTGGCACAGTGGATAGAGCACTGGCCCTAGAGTCAGGAGGACCTGAGTTCAAATCTGACCTCAGACACTTAACACTTACTAGCTGTGTGACCCTGGGCAAGTCACTTAACCCCAATTGACTCACCAAAAAAAAAAAATTCTATGTGGGGGCAGCTAGGTGGCACAGTGGATAAAGCACTGGCCTTGGATTCAGGAGGACCTGAGTTCAAATCTGGCCTCAGACACTTGACACTTACTAGCTGTGTGACCCTGGGCAAGTCACTTAACCCTCATCGCCCCTAAAAAAAATAAATTTAAAAAAATTAAAAGATTCTATGTGACCAAGAAGGTGTCATCCTGCATTGGTGGAAGGAGTTTCCTCCTCTGGGCATTCTCTGTACCAATAAAATCACAGTTCTAGTCCTTGTCTCCTATAAAGGCAAAAAGATTGGGGAAGACAAAGAAAGAGTTCAAGAACTGGAGTGGTTTGTGGCTAATAAAAAAGCAAGGGAAGAAAAGTTGTGAACTCCAGAAACTAGAAGTACTAGAAGGTTTGGGAAGGAGGAAATGGAAGCACTACATATGACTGAAGACTAGAAGAGACAGGAATGAGCAAAGTAGGGATAGAGGGTGTGGCTATTGTTGGGAGACTGACTCTAGGTCCAAAGTTAGCTCCTGCACTTCCACCCTTCCCAGGCAGAGCCAATCCAATCCCTCCTAAATATAAGTGGCAGTAATCTTCTTAAAATCCATATCTGTTCATGTCAGTCCCCTACTCAATAAACTCTAATAAACCTTTATTACCTCTAGAATCAAATATAAATTACTTTGACATCTTTGGAAGCTCCTGGGCAGGATGTAAGGATAATCCTCACCTGGAGTAGGGAAAGTGAGGCCCAAGTTAGAAGGAGAGCAGACATGATCCAAGCCAGGTCAATAATTAGAATTCGGATACACAAGAATCTGCCAAAGATCAGGATTCAAAATGCAGAGAGCCAGAGAGCTGATTTGTCAAACTCAAGCTGCTTCTCCAAAGCTGAAATATTTTTATTAGACTTGCAGACCTCATATCTAGCTAGCACTGGTAATCTATATGGTAATTAAGAAGTGCCCACTGTACCCTTTCTTGACCCAGTCAACCCCCTACTAGACCACAGGACCAAACCCTGGCCCTCTCAACAACACACTACCTTGGGGAGGCATAGGTGTTTACCAGTTCTGTGATGGGCCCACTGGATGGTAGCTCCTGTGTCCTCTCCATATTAGGATATATGTATATATATATATATATATATATATATATATATCCATAAGCCAAGGATATCCTGCACAACATAATCTTCTTGCCTATCAATCAATGAATCAACAAGCATTTACTAAGCACTTACTTCTGTAGGTGCTAGTCAGTGTACTATGTGCTAGGGATGTGAAGAAAGAAACACAAACAGTCCCTACCCACAAAAAGCTTACATTATTCTAATGGAGGAACCAACATATACAATACATTGGTATATACAATACATTGGTACATACAAGCTAAATTCAGAGTATAAGTAAGGTAGCCTTCAAGGAGAAGGCACTAGAATCTGAGCAATCAGACAAGACCCCCTAAGGGATGTAGGGCCCAAATTTAATATATGGAGTGTTAATTCGGTGACTCGCCAAAATATTGGGGTCCTGGAAATAATGAGGGACCTCTAGGTTCAAAGCTCTCTCCCCTCCGAACTGCCCTTTTAGATATTTCTCCCAGGCCAATAAGAAAGGAGCCTTATAGCTTCTTTTCCACAAAAGGATCAGATTTTATTACTTGGGAATTAATTAAACAACAAAGGTGAAATTAATTAAAATCAAAGATAAGGAAATAGGGAAAAAGAAATACAGATAAATTCTCCTAACTCTAACCTAAGTCTATACAATCCCCAGATTATTTCCAATTAAGCTAATTCAAAGGAATGCAAGGCTTTTGTGTTCACTCACCACGCCTGGGACATCTGCTAGTTTCTCGAGCCACCACCACTAGGGAAAACCTAGGAGAGAGAGCCGGAGCATTCCAGAAGTTCCACCTCCCCTCAGTGAGCATTCAATCTTCCTCTCCCAAAAGGGGAGGTCCTTCAAAAACTGCCTATGGAAAGGTTTCTCCTTCTGACCTCAGTAGCATACTAACTTCAGAGTGGGCCAGGTGTGGCCCCTCCCAAATGAGTCAACTAAACTCCAATAATCTTTACCACAGTGAGATGAATCTTGAACTAAGTTATAAAAGATGCCAGAGGCCCTGAGAGAAGGGAGTTAGGAGACATGGAGGACAGCTATTACAAAGACAGAGAAATGGGAAGTGGAATATCATGTGTGAAGAGCAGAAAGAAGGCCAATATGATTGGACCATAGAATTGGTTTTGTTGTTGTTGTTTTTGTTTTTGTTTTTTTGCAGGGAATGGGGGTTAAGTGACTTGCCCAGGGTCACACAGCTAGTAAGTGTCAAGTGTCTTAGTCCAAATTTGAACTCAGGTCCTCCTGAATCCAGGGCTGGTGCTTTATCTACTGCACCACCTAGCTGCCCCCTCATAAAATTGTTGAAGTTTATTAATTAAGGTAGTAACATGATCAATCCTAAGATTGAGTAAAATTGTTTTAGCAGGATGGATTGAACTGGGGAGAGACTTGAGTCAGGGAAACCCATTAGGAAGCTATTGCAATTGTCCAGGCCTGAGGTGATGAGTGCCTAAGGTGGCAGTTGTGTGGGTAGAAAGAAGGGGGCATATGCAAAAGATATTGTAGAGAAAGAAATTATAAGATTTGGCAACTAATTAAATATGTGAGGTGAATGAGAGTGATAAACCTAGTGTGACACTGAGGTTGTAAACCTGGGTGACTGGAAGAACAGTGGTGCATTCAACAATAATAAGGGAGTTTGGAAGAGAGGAAGGTTTAGCAGGGAGAGACAATGAATTACGATTTAGACAAGTGGAGCTTGAGATGCCTGGGAAACATCCAGAAGAGAAACTAGGGCTGTTTATATAGATAGGGGAATCGTGTGTAGAGATAATTGAAAACACAAGCTGATAATGGTCAGTGGGTGAGAAGGTATAGGAAGAAAAGAGAAGAGGGCCCAAGACAAAGGCTTGGGCAAGGCATGGATGAAGATCCAGCAAAAAGAGATTGAGAAAGAACAGTGAGAAAGGTAGGAGGAGAACCAGGAGTGAGCAGAGCCATAAAAACCTAGGTAAGAAAGAGTATCCCATAGAAGAAAGTTGTCTGCAGTATCAAAGGCTGATGCAGAATGTTTAAGAGTGAGAGTAGACAAAGGGGAGACACAGTGCAGACAGCTTTTGAAAGGAGTATAGTTGAGAAGGGAAAGAGAAATAAAGAATGACCAATAGCAGGGATGTTAGAGTCTAATGAGGGGTGTTTTTTAGGGATGGGAGTGACGTAGCAGCAGGGAAGGAGTCAAAAGATAAAGACCAATTGGAGATTAGAAAGAGGGGGGATGATAATGGGAGCAGTCTGCTGGAGAAAAAAGGAGGGAATTACCTAAAGGGTTCTTGTAAAGAGATTGGCCTCTACAGGGAAAAAGGCCACCTCTTTGTCAGATACTAGAGTGAAGGAAGAGATATTAGAGAAAGACATTTGAATGATGTAAGATGAAGAGGAGGGAAGAAAAGGGAGTTTTGGGCAAATGATCCCAATTTTTTGGTGAAATATAAGACAAGATGCTCACCTGAGAAGGTGAGTGTGGAGGGAATGTCTTGGAGATTTGAGAAGGGAAGAGAATCAGAGAAAAATAGAAAAATTATCTGGCTGCAAAATGGACTCAGTTGAGATTAGATAGCTAGATTCCTAGTGAACTCATTACAGTTTCATATTTTCCTCTAGGACAAGTAGATTACATAGTTATAACAGAATTCTATGCAATAGGGGCAGCTAGGTTGCACAGTGGATAGAGCACTGGCCCTGGAGTCAGGAGGACCTGAGTTCAAATCTGACCTCAGAGACTTGACACTTACTATCTGTGTGACCCTGGGCAAGTCACTTAACCCCAAATGCTTCACCAAAAAAAAAAAAGGTAGAATTCTATGTAATAGAATGCTGTGGAAAGGTGAATCTTTGCTTGAAAGGCTGTGAATTAAATGGTCCAGAAATGTGAGAAGAGCTGGGTGCTGCAATTAGAGAGCTGTAACAAGAAAAGCCATAGAGGCTGAAAACTTCTTTCAAGCACAGGCTTTGCCTATAATGGGAGTCTTAGCTCAAAGGGACCTCAGTGACCATGTAGTACAATCCATCATCTTCAACAACATAATACCCAATGAGTAGCTGACTTCACAGAAAATGAATGCAAGTTAGAGATGGGCCATGCAAATCTGTAATAAAACAACAAACTGACCATGTGTTGAGTATATTTTAGAACTGAATAATCTTGGTTAGGATGTCTAAGGCCGCAAGGATGGCATTGTGATCCTGCAATAGGGCCAAGTCTATGACAAGATCTGATTTTATGGCAACCCAGAGTCTTTGGCCCAGTTATAGACTGAATGTGACTGAATATTCCAGCAGTAGCAGCCACCAGAAGTACTTGTGATGGGGAATCTTCAACAGGCCCCCAGTGACCCAGGATCAAGCTGTTACTCCACAGATGGGAGAGCACTACCCATCGGATCTAACCTGGAAGGATGGACATGTGCAAGTAGAGGTCTAGGACTCTGCCCAAGACCAACTTGAGTGTCAGTGCCAAGGTTGCTCAGAGGACAGATCATTAGGCTTGAGTACAGATGTCCCATTAACTAATAGAGCCAGTCAAATTCTATGATTGAAAGCTTTGTAGAAGGGCTAGTCAGGGTGGCTGATCTATCTATCACGTGGCCAAATATAAGTTTCCACGATAGCCCATTTGCCCACAAACTGTTATATCTGGAAATCCAATCAATAAGCATTTACTAAGTACTTCCTATGTCCCAGGTACTGGGAATACAAAGGAATACAAAGAAAAAAGTGAGACAGCTATTACTTCCGAGAACCTTATGTTTTGTTGGGGGAGACAAAATATATACGCCTATACAAAATATTTACAAGGCAATTTGGAGTTGGGGCCTGGCACTAGCATCTGAGGGAACTGGGAAGGCTTCCTGGTTATGGTGGTGCTTGTGCTGAGTGTTGAAGAAGACTAAGAAATGGAGTGAGACTAAAGGAGAAAGGAGTGCATTCCAGATATGGGGAAAGCCAGTGAAGTAGGAAAAGGAGAGTCAGGTTTGAAAAGCAAAATAAAGCCCAACTTGGCTGGTGCATAGAGTACATGAGAGGGAGTAATGAGTAATAGGGCTAGAAAGGTAAGCTGAGGCCAAAAAGAAGAGTTTATATTTCATTTAAAGGCAATAAAGAGATATAGGAGTTTAGGGATCAGGTGAGTGAAAGGAATGCAGGTGATGGCAAATCCAAACCACTAAAAAAAAATCTCTTGGATCTGAGTTGATTTATTTGTAAGTTGGTCTGGAGGTTCTCTGTGATCAGTGTGGATAATGATGGGGTACTGGGTCCCAGTGGGTTGGTGCCATCATGTTTCATATGTGCCTTTGGTTTGTAAGCATCTCCTATACCTGGAGAGCAAAATTATTTTCTGCTCAGGTTACCTTGAGGAAGAAGTACATGCAAGGACAGGGCATGGAGGAGATGACTCTGTAGTATGTGAGATGATAGTGTATGTGTGTATATGTGTACACATACACACACATACACTATCATCTATATATATACACAGACATACAGACATATATACATGCCAGTATATATACCATATATACTCTGTGTGTATATGTACACACATACACACACACATACACACACACACACACACACACACCAGTCTCCATGGTGAACTGTTTCAGCAGGTCTGAATCTATCCAGATAGGGGATAAAGTAAGTCATTTTTTCTGGAAAGGACTCTCCTTCTCAGGCTTCCCCTGGGAAACACTGGCACTTTGTAGTAAGACAAATGAAAAACAACACCCAGAGGAAAAGCCTAGGGATGAAACAGCAGCTGTGTTCAAAAAGCTAACAGATTGCTGCTGGTCTCTCATGGGACCCTCCAGGGTAACAGAGCCTCCATTTTGCATGGATCCATTCCTATCATCCCTACATTATCATGCATCTCAGGTACTCCATGTACCCTTAAGATAGGATTTCTCCAACATGGCAAATAGACCATCCTTGATCCCTCTGTAGGCCCCAGAGGGCAGCTTGGACCAGTTTGGCCAAGTTGGATAGGATTCTAGGATTAACTAAGGATAACATCAAGTTAAACTACCACCACTCTATTCTAGTAAAAATATGGGATTAATTCATCAGCCTCTGGAAGACTGAAAGGGTCATGGAATAACCTGAATGCCATATGTCATACTGTATCTATACTATATCTAGAAAGCTATCTTCTATAGATCACTGGATCATTATAGATCCAGACCAGACTGCATGAATTACAGAGTTACTATTTGTACATATCCCTATCTCTGACCAATAATTCATCAGATAGGCTAGTAAGAGAGGCAGTGAGAAGAGCAGCAGATTTAGATACAAGGGATCTGGATTCTAATCATGTCTTTGCCTCTTAGAACCTGTGTGACCTTGAGCAATGTCATGGATAGCGCAGTAGGCTTAAAGTAAAAAAGACCTGGGTTTAAATCAGGCCTCAGATATTTACTAGTTGTGTGGCCCTGGGAAAGCCAGTTAACTTTTCTGTGCTTTTGGTAAAGTTATCTCATATTATTCTCATTAAAAAGATAGATACGTATTAGACCAGAATATAATCAAAAGGATTCAGAATTGGTTTGATGGACAGATTCAAAGAGTAGTTGTTAATGGTTCCATGTCAATATGGTGGGAAGTCTCTGGAGGAGTAGCCTAGGGATTTGTGCTTGATTTGGATCAAAGTGGAGGTGGTATGTTCATCATGGCTGTGGATAATACAAAGCTAGGATTCAAAAGGATTTTAAAAGATTCGAACAGTGGTGTCAAACTCAAATAGAAATGAGGGTCACTAAAGTATACATTAGAATCCTAAGGGCTGCATATTGACTTAGAAAATGACATATTAATATTATCTATCTTCTATTGTATTTTTATTTACTTTGCTAAATATTTCCCAATTAATTTTAATCTGGCTCTGGTGCAATCTGGAGCACTATGGAGTTATGGGCCACATGTGGCCTGTGAGACCATATGTTTCACACCTCTGTGTTAGAGCATCAACTTCCCAAGCATAAGATGGGGAAGGCATAGTCAGCAGTTGTTTTGGAAAAGATATGGGGGGTCTTAGTGGACTGCAAGTTCAATATGAGTCAGCAGTTTATGTGGAAGTCAAAAAAAGCTAACGTTATCTTGGTCTGCATTAAGAAGGATATAGCTTGGGAGCAGCTAGGTGGCACAGTGGATAAAGCACTGGCCCTGGATTCAGGAGTACCTGAGTTCAAATCCAGCCTCAGACACTTGACACTTACTAGCTGTGTGACCCTGGGCAAGTCACTTAACCCCCATTGCCAGAAGAAGAAGAAGAAGAAGAAGAAGAAGAAGAAGAAGAAGAAGAAGAAGAAGAAGAAGAAGAAGAAGAAGAAGAAGGATATAGCTTACACGAAGACAGAGATGATAGATAGTACCACTGTATTCTGCTCTCATCAATCCTCATCTGGAGTGTTTGGTTCAGTTCTGGTTTTCATGGTTTAGGAATGACTGATAAGTTGAAGAGTATCTAGAGATAGGGAACCAGGATAATGAAGGTCCATGAGTCCATGACATTGGTTCAAGGAAGTGGGTATGTTGAACCTGGAGAAGGCAAGACTCAGAGGAAACACGAGAACTAGCTTCATATGTTTGAAAGGCTCTCATGGGGACAAGGGCTCAGACTTGTTTAGTTTGGCTCCAGAAGGCAGAACTAGGAGCCTTTTGAGAAAGAGAGAAATTGTTAGGAAGAGTTCTCCCAAAGTGGAAAGGGCTGCCCAGAGTAGGGCTGGGTTTCTCCCCTCCTTGGAGGCTGGATCACCACTTGTCAAGTATTTGACAATGGGAATTCTTTAGTTGTATGTACATTGGACTGGATGGCCATTGACTCTCAAATGCTGTGATTCTGTCATTGCTAGTCTGGTGAATGAGTAGCTCAGGCTGACTTGTAATGAGGTTCCCACAAACTGAATAGCCTACATGGGGGCCACATCTCTGCCTCTACTATACTAAATCAATTATTTATCAACAAACATTTATTAAACCCATCCCAATCATCCTGATGTTGGACAAGAAAACTCCCATGTGACATATGGATGGCTGGGTGCTGGAGGTAGAGTCAAGAGTATAATAGAGTTGACCTTCCCCAAGTCCTAAGTCCCATGTCATAGTTTTTCTGTGTTTTTCTAAGTTCATTGAACTCATAATTTCTTAAAGCACTGTAGTATTCCATCTCAATCATTTACCACAACTTGTTCATTTCCCAATTAATGGGCATCCCTGCAATTTCCAGTCTTTGCCATCACAAAGAGAGCTGCTAGGGGCAGCTAGGTGGTGCAGTGGATAAAGCACCAGCCCTGGATTCAGGAAGACCTGAGCTCAAATCCGGCCTCAGACACTTGACACTTACTAGCTGTGTGACTCTGGGCAAGTCACTTAACCCCAATTGCCTCACCAAAAAACAAAGAAAAAAATCACCCAACAAACAGAGAGCTGCTATAAACATTTTTGAATATATAGGTTCTTTTCCTTTTTTCCCTAATCATCTTTGGAAATACTGGAAAGACTTGCATGAAATAATGAAGAGTGAAATGAGAAAAACCAAGAGAACATTGCATACAGTAACAGCAATATTGTTTTAAGAATGAGCAAATAAGTAATTTTTGACTATTATAAATACCCAAATTAACTATAAAGGAGGTATTAAGAAAGACACTATCTGCATCCAAAGAACAAACTGATAAGTAGAAGTATGTATAGAATAATTTTACACATATATACATATGTATATATATGTATATATTATATATGTGTATGTGTTATTTATAGATACACACACACACATATATACCTATTGTGTCTAATAGTAGCCATCTCTAGGGCAGAGAGGGGGAGAGAGAAAGAAAAAAAAGAAATGTACATGATAAATTTATTATATATTTAAAAGGAATAGCAAGTTGTACATAATAGATTTGCAGTTTCATGTGCAATCATCCTTTTTATTATACTATGTTATGGAAGGGAAGGAGTAAAATAAAATTGATAGAACAACAAAAAACATCTTATGTGGTAGCCAGATAGTTCTCTGCCAGAAAACCAATTGTGGATGTTGTTAGAATCAATAAGAACAGCTAGGTGGCGTAGTGGATAGAGCACCGGCCCTGGAGTCAGGAGGACCTGAGTTCGAATCCGGCCTCAGACACTTGACACTTACTACCTGTGTGACCCTGGGCAAGTCACTTAACCCCAATTGCCTCACCAAAAAAAAAAAAAAAAACACCAAAAAAACAAACAAAAAACCAGATTCAGTCTAGGCTAAGCACTTTACAGGATTTCCCTATTTAGACCACAAAGGCTTGTTCTGGATTTTTGGTGCAGATTAGAGAGAGTGCTTGCCCTTTGTTTTAATTACCAAAGTGGTAGCATACAATCATACTGTATATTTAAAGCTAGAAGGGACCTTAGAGACAAATCAGTCCAAACCCATTATTTTATAGAAGATGAAACAGGGATTCAGGAAGGTGCCATTTTAGGTGATGCCTAAAGTCACACAAGTAAGGCAAAGCGAGAACTTGCACTCAACTCCTCTGACTCTTTCACCTGTACCACCCTGAGTCCCTGCCCTCTCTCTGGATTAGCACTGTCTTGATAACATTTAGGGTGATTCCTTAATTTATAATAGCTTGGGCCCTAACAACCCTCAAAAGTCAAAAAGAGATGGGTCATGCAGAAAATGATGAGGCTGGGTCAGACTAGGGATGGAGGCCAAGTGAGGGACCACTTGGACCCCTTCCTCTTGGTGGCAGGAAGGTTTTCTCTCTGATAGTTCCCTACCTGGGTAGAATTGCATGATGATGTGGGGGCAAGGGAGAGGGAGCAGATACAGTACTCCCAAATTGCACTGGTTCCCCACTATACCATCAGTCAAACAGCTCCCAATGGATGGATTTTTCTTAGGCATTTTTCTAACTGGCAATGGCAAATGATCACTGGATTTAAGATAAAACAAAAATTTTAAATGTAGGAGAATAATGGAGGAAATGCCACAAGGCTGGCCATGACCTGACTCAGATATGTGCATATTGCTGTATGGGTGCAGTCAGGTCAACTAATTTATCCCTGATGGGAATGGCCACATACTCCAAATATTGGTTCAATTAATTCAGTTTAATTCAACAAACAAAGGGCCATAAAATTGTGCATACCCTTTGGTCCAGCAATATCACCACTAGACGGCAAGAAGGCATAAGGAAGTACAAAATGTAGTCAGCCTAGAAACGGGTCCAGGAGTCAGATTGTAAAGGACTTTAAATGCCAAGGAAGGGAGTTTGTATTTTATCCTAGAGACAACAAGGAGTTTAGATATTTTTATATATACCTATTTCCACCATTAGGATGTAAGTTCATTTGAGTAGAGAATGCTTCATTTTTTGAACTTGTATCCGTAGTATCACTGATAGACCCCAGAAGGCTCTTAATAAATTTTGTTGTTGTCTTTTTTCAGTTGTGGCCAACTCTCTGTGACCTTATTGGGGATTTTCCTAGCAGAGATAATGGTGTGATTTGCCATTTCCTTCTACAGCTCATTTTACAGATAAGAAAACTGAAGCAAGCAGGGTTAGCCCAAAGTCTTGCCCAAGGTCACACAGCTAGTGAGTGTCTGAGGCTGAATTTGAACTCAGGTCTTCCTGATTCCAGGCAAGGAGCTCTATCCATTGTACCACCTAGCTGCCCTCTTAATAAATACTTGTTGAGGGGCAGCTGAGTGGCGCAGTGGATAAAGCACTGTCCCTAGATTCAGGAGGACCTGAGTTCAAATATGACCTCAGACACTTGACACTTACTAGCTGTGTGACCCTGGGCACTTAACCCCTATTGCCCCGCAAAACAAAACAAAAACTTGTTGATTAATTGATAGATTTGGGGGAAGCTGATGTTGTTTGTAATAAAATACCTCTTTGCCAATTGGCTCTTCAGAATCAATCCTTTCTTCATTTCACTTGGAAAGTAGTGACTTCTGAAAAAAGCCCCAGGAATCCTATCTTTCCTGCCTCTTAACCATCCTTGTTCTTCTACCAGATGAACCAGCTGTACTTGAGATGGAGGACCTTGACCGCCTGGCTATTCGTCTTGGGGATAGCCTGGACCCCGACTCTATCTCCTTGGCCTCTGTCACTGCACTTACCACCAATGTCTCCAATAAGAGGTGAGAGGAGGATCACCCCTCTGCCCCAGGCACCTCAATCACCAGCAGGCAATAGACCCTCCATAGGCTTTACCAAGACTTAAGGTGGTGGGGAGCTGAGTACTTGGGTCCTGCTGCCCATTTCTCACACTGCTCATCATAGTTCGGTGGAAAGAGTGTTGGGGTGGAGACAAATCCTGCTTAAATCCTAGCTCTGCCATTTGATATCTGTGCCCTTGCTAAAGTTATTCCATATCTCTAGACCTCAGTTTCCACATCTAGAAAATCTGGGGGTTGTACTAAATGGCTTCTAAGATCCCATCTAGCTCTGAATCTATCATCATGTATTTATTTTCAACCCCACCACCATGCACAACCTATTGTCTATGGGAGGGCAGAATGAAGTTGGCTGCGGAGCTCATATCCCAGAGCCTGGGAGCCTCCAGAGCTTTCATGGGGCTCCCTCCCCTCTGCATACAAAATCAGACCACTGAAGACTGTGCATTTCTCTGCCTCAGGTCCAAGCCTGACATTAAGATGGAGCCCAGTGCTGGACGGCCCATGGATTACCAGGTAGGTTGGGACTTGAACTCCAATCCTTCTCAGACCCGACTTCTCTTGAGTCCATCCAGCTTCTCACAGGCTACATACAGGTGTGGATTTCAGGGCCATAGTAGTTGTATCCTTATGATCTGGCAGTCAGAGGAAGAGTGGGGCAGATGTAAAAACAGAGGCTTTGGTCAATATAAATTTAAAATATTCTTCCATCCAAGTCATGACTGTTTGATATTTTTTGAATCTGCTCCAACTTCCTAGATGCATGCAGGTAAAATTGGTCCTGTCACATGCTGATCTAGAAGAGGACTGGGGGTAGGGGGGCAGCTAGGTGGCACAGTGGATAGAGCACTGGCCCTGGATTCAGGAGGACCTGAGTTCAAATCCAACCTTGGACACTTGACACTTAACTAGCTGTGTGATCCTGGGCAAGTCACTTAACCCCCATTGCCCTGTAAAAATTAAAAAAAAAATAGAAGAGGACTGGAAATATTTGATTAATGTATGTTAGATTTGTTGTTTAGTCATTTTTCAGTCATATCCAACTCTTTTCATGATTTGGGGTCTTCTTGGCAAAGATGCTGGAGTGGTTTGTCATTTCCTTCTCCAGTTCATTTTACAGATGAGGAAACTGAAGCAAACGGGATGAAGTGACTTACCCAGGGTCACACAGCTAGTAAGTGTCTGAGGCCAGATTTGAACTCAGGAAGATGAGTCTTCCTAACTCCAGGCATAGCACTCTATCCACTGTGCTACCTAGCAGCCAGATAAGGTAGACATTTACCACAATTGTAGTGATCTTAGGCAAGTTAGCATTCCAGCCCTCGGTTTCCTCATCTGTAAAATGAAAGGGTTAAACTAAATGATCCCTCAGGTCCCCACTAATTGTAACATTCTGTGACTTAAAAGAGGTAGCATAGAGTAATGGGCTGGATGTTGGACATGGAATCAGAAGATCTGGGTTTGAATCCTACCTCAGACATTTGCTGAGAGCCTCAGCCCCTTCCTCTTTAAATGGGGCTAAGGATATTTGTACTCCCTACTTCATAGCATCGTTGTGAGGAGAGTGCTTTGGAAACCTTAAAGGACTCTGTAAAGAAGGGTTGTTATGATTGTTATAAGGAAGAGCCAGGCATCTCCTAGGCTTGATACAATACTAAAAATAGTGAGGAGTTTGCTCTAAAATCATAGGATTTCCTAGAATGGATGCTCCTTGAAGGCAGGCCTTGTTCCATATTTGTCTTTGTTTCCTTAGGCCCTATCACAATGCCTTACATATAGTGAGCACTTAATAAGTGCTTGCGGCAGTGGCATTGAATCATAATATAAGCCTCACAGGCTCTGTGATCCAAGCCATACTTGAACAGGGATCCTTTCTATATCATCCCTGACAAGCGTTCAATCAGCCGCCACTTAAAAATCTCTAGGCACCCACTCAATAGTCACCCAAGGGAGGTTATTTCCAGTTCCTCCCTCAGGGGCCAAGCAGCACAAATTTTATGCCTCGTGCCTGTGGAGGGCCCTTCAAATACTTGAAGACAGAAATCAAGTACGCCCTCCGGCTAGCCTTCTCCAGGTCTTCCATCTGATCTGAGTGAGGCATGCACCAAGGACTGTCCTAGTGACTTTCCTAGTCACACTCCTCTGAAAGTATCATGGGCTGGAAAGTCAGTTTCCCAGCTCAGCTGCACACACCAGACTCCCTTCTCTAAGCTTCCCCCAAACAATTGCTTTACCCCCTGGCTACCAGAGTATTGTGGCCCCTGCCCCAGGACATTTTAGAATTCTGAAGGCCTTTACAGCCATCAGCTTTGAGGGAAGCCAGTGAAAGGAACAGGAGAACTCTAGAAAACTTTCACAGTACTGCTGTGTGCGCTAACAGAAAATATTTTGTCTGAACCCAGTTATTGTAATAACTATTCACTGAAATAAAATATCTGATCACACCCCCATAAAAGGAGAGGAAAACTGGGATTATTTGAACTATTCATGGTTCTAGCAACCCTCCCTTAAGAAATGAGTGTCCTGGGACAGCTAGGTGGTGGAGTGAATAAAGCACCAGCCCTGGATTCAGGAGGACCTGACTTCAAATCCAACCTTAGATACTTGACACTTACTAGTTGTGTGACCATGGGCAAGTCACTTAACCCTCCTCAGTGCCCTGCCAAAAAAAAAAAAAACAAGTGTCCTCTCCATAGGAGAATTCTGAATCACTCTAGCAGGAAAAACAAAGCAATGAAGTTTCCAAACCACCACCCAACTGTGTTGTTTAAAATCTAAATTGGGGGTTCTAATCTGCTCCCCCCTCCCCCCCGTCTTGGGGGGAAGCTGGCTAAAATCATTGATAAATTCAGCAAGAGTTTAGGCTTTTAAAGATTTATTAAAATATACATATATTATAAGTTGGTGAAAAGAGAAATTTAGAACAGATTCCTTATGGCATGGAAATCCTAGCTCAGATCTAATTTGGTATAGCCAGAAAGAAAGAAAGCAATTTCTTTTCCTAGCGGCCCATGTGAAATATCTCACCACCAAGCTAGTGTCCAAACGACTAAGAGCCCCCCGCCCCATTCTCCATCTGCCACCAAGCTCGTTTCCTGGACAAAAAGAGGCCTATCCTCAAAGGCTTCTCCCAGAAGCCCTCTGTGAAACAGGAAGCAGGGCTGTCCACATACACAGCTCCAAGCTAATTGGCAGGTAGCTTTGATTGACATGACTACAGGCGATTCTATAGACGAAACTTCCAGATGCCAAGTCATGTGCTTTCTCCTCAGTGCAGAGCTCTGATTCTCACACAACAAAATGTTGAAACATGGAAAAAGAAGTGACTAGGCATTGTGGAAAAGGCTAGGGTGAAATTTCCCCTAAGGCAGCATGGTGAAATACTGCAAATACTGTGACTTATGTCACAAGGAGATCTGGGTTCTGGAGTTGGCTCTGCTATTAATTAGCTATGTGACCTTGGGAAAGTCTTCCCACCACTCTGGGCCTCAGTTTACCCATCTGCAAAATGAAGAGGTTGGGTCCAAGGAATTCCAAAGTCTCTTCCAGCTCTAAAATTCTATGCTTCTGTGATTTAGGCCTATTTCTTCATCTGTAATATGGGGAGAATAATACTTAGCAATATCTGTCTCATACTGATTTTGTAGGGATCAAAGGAGATGTTGCTGTCTTTGAAATAACTACATGGGGTGGGTAGTAGTTGCTATATTATCATCTCCATGATATGGAAAAGGGAACTGAGGCTCAGTTCATTTCTAGAACCAAGAGAATCCATGCTCAAGGAACTTGACTAATATTTATTGATAACAAAAGTGAGGATCCAGTGAGGACATGTGCACTTCAGTGGAACAGCCACCCTGGTTCCATTTGTCCTGATTCTGGGACTTGCCTCAAACCAAGCACACACCAAGTCCAACCAGGAGTAACCCAGGCCTGCCAGGATAGCAAACTGACCATGAGGATTGAATTCTGTTCACCTCGCTTCAGGAGAACTTGGGGAGGGAAGAGTTAGATTTATTCAATTCCTTAGGTCAAACCTGTGCTTTCATTGGTGTTAAGAATGTCAGGTGAGTAACCCCCCCCCCATGAGAAAATCAGTAATTATTTGGCAACTTAGGGAGTTATCTGAGGCACTGAGATAGGCAGCAACCTTCCCAGGGTCACACGAGCCAGCATTTGGCTTGTCAGAGAATGGACTTGAATCCAGGTCATTCTGACTCCAGGGCTGACTCTGTATCTACTACTCCATCCACCTCTATTTTTTTATGCTTGAGACTCAATAAGCTACCTAAGCAAGCTTTACAAATGGACCCAACCTGATGGAATATTATTGTGCTATAAGAAATGACAAGCAAGATGACTTCAGAAAGGCCTGGAAAAACATGTATGAACTGATGTACAGTGAAGTGAGCAGAACCAGGAGAACACTGTGCACAGAGAGAGCAATATTGTTTGATGAAGATCTGTGAAAGACTTAACTATTTTCAGCAATACAATGATCCAAGAAAATAGCAAAGGACTATTGATGAAGCATACTATCTACCTCCAAAGAAAGAACAGATATTGATGGAACAGACTGAAGCATGCTATTTTTCACTTTCTTTCATTTTTTTTCCTTTTAATAAAGTTTTCCTGTATAAAATAACAAATACGGTAATGTTTTGCATAATCATACATGTATAACCCATATCTTATTGCTTGCTGCCTCAGGAAGGGAGAGGGAGGGTGAGAAGGAGGGATAAAAATTGGAACTCCAAACTATAAATAAAAATGAGTATTACATTTAGAAAAAAAACAAATGTACCTAACTAATCCAGAGTAAGAACACCCCATGTACCTATGACGGCACCGATCTAAAGTCAGCCTATGCCCAAGCTGGTAGCTAATGGTTATACCCTATGGATTCACTGTAATTCCAGCTGTCGATGTGGCATTTCCCCTACCTCACCTCTATTTGGGGAAAGAGCCAACTATCGGCCTGCTTCAGAAGCAAAGCAGCTTGCCTGAGTCTACCTATCACAGAGAAAGCCTAACCTCATTGTTACCTTTGTCTGGTACCAACTTTATAATGACTTTTATTATCTGTTCAAATATGGCTCCTGCAGTTCAAGGTCTTGGCACTTTACTGGGGGAGAAAAGAGATGTAAGATTTGCTTGTGACCACTTTCAGGCTACTTTGGGAACTATACAAAAGAACTGTCACAAGAGGTGAACTTAGAGAAAACCACATTTTATTCCTCTTTTAGTTCTTCCAAAGTTGAAAATATCAAGTCTTATTGCTAAGGAAAAAAAAACCAACCCCCTTTTCTCTCTCCCCCCTCCCCTAAAGTCCCACAGTGCAGAGGACTCAGAGGGGAGATGACAAAAACCCACCCCAAATACTTAAAAACAAACAAACAAACAAACAAACAAAATAACCTGTTCAACAAAAGCTATGAAATCCAGAACAGTGCATGACAATTAAAAATGAAGAACAGAGGGGCAGCTAGGTGGTGCAGTGGATAAAGCACCAGCCCTGGATTCAAGGAAGACCTGAGTTCAAATTCGGCCTCAGACACTTGGGACTTACTAGCTATGTGACTCTGGGCAAGTCACTCAACTCCTATTGCCCTGCAAAAAAAAAATTTTTTTTTAAATGAAGAAGAGTAAGGGAGTGGGGGCCTGGGATAGCAAAGTAGCTTGCTCATGTTCATGGTCATGCAGCTAATAATAAGACTAACACCAAATATCCTGCCATCTATCAGAGTCGTTGCAAGACAACTAATTTGTTATTTTAATCCAATTCATCAAATGCCAACCATGTCCAAGGCACAGAGATAAAAAATAACAAAGTGCCTGCCCTCAAGCTGTTTATAATCTGATGGGTTGGATAAGATACAAAAAAAATGAATTGGTTTGATACAACTCATGATAGAAAATAGCAATCAACAAATATTTAATAAATGCATGTTATGTTCCAGATACTGCTGGGGGTGACAGTAATAATGCTTTATGGTTTGTAAAGGGCTTTAGAAATATTATCAACCCTGCGAGGTAGGTGCTATTATTATCCCCATTTTATATTTGAAAAAACTGAGGTAGGCAGAGGTTTTGTGACTTGCCCAGGGTCAAACAGTTTTTCCTGACTCCCCAGGTTTTCCTGACTCCAGGCCCAGCACTCTAGCCACTGAATTACCAAATTGCCTCCCCTTGCAAGGGAAAGTACAAGCTGCTGGGGTGGCTGAGCTTTGAAGGAAACTAGGGGTTCTTTTTTTTTGCAGGGCAATGAGGGGTAAGTGACTTGCCCAGGGTCACACAGCTAGTAAGTGTCAAGTGTCTGATGCTAGATTTGAACTCAGGTCCTTCTGAATCCAGGATTGGTGCTTTATTCACTGTGCCACCTAGCTGCCCTGAAACTAGGGATTCTAAGAAGTGGAGGGATAGAGGAAGGCATGGGGATGGCCAGTAGCAGGGAATGGAAGTAGTAGATGGATTAGACCAAGGCACATCTAGAAGTCCAATTTGGATGAACCAAAGTATGGTTAAAGAGATATATAATAGGCTTGAGAAGATGGGTTTTAGTCAGGTTGTGAAAGGTTTTATGTGCAGAAAAGTTTGTAATAGTGAGCCAACTGAGCAGAGGAGTTGGGGTTTGAGGAGATATTGAAGAAAATCACTTTGGCAGATACAGATAGATGATAGATAGAAGATAGATAGATAGATATAGGATAGATTAGAAATAGGAGAGACCTGAGGCAGGAAGATCAATAGGAGTAAAGGGAAGAAGACAAATAAAAGAAACCTTATGAGGGTGGGATCAACAATTTAGCAATTTATTGGATATATGGGACAAGAAAAAATGAGGAGTCAGGAATAGAATGTAATAAGGGGAAAGAAAGGATACTGACAGCATCCTGTAAGAAAATTTGAGGTGTAAGTGGTCACTTTTGTCAACCAGACTTTTCCAGAACAGGTCTCTAACCTATGCATGGCTGGAGCTGCACAGACTAGGCCAGAGACAGGTGAGTCAGGAATTAGAAAGTTTATTTTCTAGGTGAGGAAAAAAGCTTGCAAGCAAGGAGGAGCTATAGACACATGTGCCAGGATCCCACCCCTAGTGTGTGGAGATCTCAATACTTACACTAGTGACTGTCCAGTGAGCTCTAGCCCTGGCAATGAGGAAGCAGCAAGCTTGTGACAAGTTTGATTCATTACAGGATGTTCCGACTTTTTCCAGTGTTTGTCTTTCATCAGAGAACACCTGGTGAATTGTGTGACTAGCCCAGAGGGTGAGATCATCCAGAGGGTGAGATCATCCAGAGGGTGATCACAAAGAATTGTTGTCCTGCCAAGTTCAGGGTTTAGCTTGCTTGCTGGGTCTTAGCTCTGGAAAACAGGGGATCTGAGTTTGTCACTTTCAATTAGGGGAATCAGGAAATGTTTCATAATGGAGTTGGTATCTGCACTGGACCTTAAAAAAACAGAGGACTCTTAGCAATCAGAGATGTCAAGGGCATGTGCTCTAGGCGTGGGGAACAGTCTGGATAAACATATAGAGGTAGGAGAGGATAACAAGAGATTCTGAAATGGCTAATAGTCCAGTTTGACTGGAACACAGAGTGCATTAAATGGAGTGATTTTTTGGAGAGACTCAACTGATAGTATTTTATCCTTTGGGAAACAGGGAGCCACAAGCTAACATGGAATAGTGAACAGGACAGCCTTGGAGTCAGGAAGGGCCAGAGTTCAAGTCCTGGTTAACACATATATACTGTGTAATTCTCTAACATGGGAGATCTCAATCTGGACTCCATGAACAATTTCAATATATTTGATATTTCAGTATAACTGGCTCCGTTGCAATCTTATACATTTCATTTTGTGCATTTAAGAACATTATTCTAAGAAAGGGTTCATAGGCTTAACCAGACTGTGTCAAAGGGGTCCATGACACACAAAAAGTTAGAATACATTGCCTAAGTCTATAAGTTGCCAAGAAGCATTAGAAGAAAGAATTTCCTCACCAGGGAACTCCCTATACTGATGAAATCTCAAATCTGGACTTAAAAAAAAATGTGATTGGGGACAGCTAGGTGGCACAGTGGATAGAGCTCTGGCCCTGGAGTCAGGAGGACCTGAGTTCTAATCTGGCCTCAGACACTTGACATTTACTTAGCTGTGTGACCCTGGGCAAGTCACTTATCCCCAATTGCCTCACCACAAAAAAAAAAAAGGTTAAAAAAAATGTGATTGGATCTGGAGATATAAATGGGGCTTACATTGAGAAATGGAATGTACATCATTTTTTTGTAGCTTAATAAGAGGCTGGAGCTCAGAGCTCAGTTCTGTGGGTCATATAACCTACTATGCATTTATAGCAACTAGGTGTTTAGTAGGGCAGCTAGGTGGCACAGTGTATAGAGCACTGGGCCTGGAGTTAGAAAGACTCATCTTCCTGAGTTCAACTCTGGTCTCAGACACTCACTAGCAGTGTGACGCTGGGTAAGTCACTTAACCCTGTTTCCTTCAGTTTCCTCACCTGAAAAATGAGCTGGAGAAAGAAATGGCAAACCACTCCAGCAACTTTGCCAAGAAAGCCCCAGAGTCACAAAGAGTCAGACAAAACTGAAAATGACTGAACAACAACAAAATGATTATGATTAGTTGCATTAAATTGAATTGGATTCTTGACACTCCCTAGTGCCAAGAGAACATTTCATATACTGTACCCTCACCTTCACAATCGGCCCCTTTTCAATGCCTTTCCGGTCTTCCTCCAGGTCAGCATCACTGTCATTGAAGCTCGGCAGCTGGTGGGGCTGAACATGGACCCTGTAGTATGTGTGGAAGTGGGAGATGACAAGAAGTACACATCCATGAAAGAGTCAACCAACTGCCCCTATTACAATGAGGTCAGTGACCCTGTGGCCCCAAGATATTGGAGGGATGCTAGAAGAGGGGCCTGTTCTGCCTTACAGAAGTCTTGACTCTGCTCCCAGGAGGGGCTCCCTTACCAATCCTATTTACAAAGAACCTTATGAGATAGACATGACCAAAGGACCTTAGGATACTGCCTAGCAGAGTCCTTCATAGAGTGCATTGTAGATATTGACAGATTATAGATATTGATATATTAACATAGATATTGAGATCTATTCATGATCCATAGTCCTACACAACCCCTAGGTCTTCTTACACAGCTCACTGCAGTCACTGCCATCCAATTGCTCTGTGACAGCTTAGCTTAAAAGTCAGTTGCTCTACCCTCCAGCCTCTTCCAGGCTCTCCATTGGTCCCAGGTCCACAGCCTTTGCTCTGTTGGGGTAGGGTACAGAGCCTAAAGACCTGTGCACCATGTTTGTTCCTCCTTTCTAAGACATAACTACATGGGTTGATTCTCAAAGATGTTTTCTGCAGTTGTCTGAACCTCTTTTCAATTCTTCTGGGAAATTGGAATCTTATGTGCTAGGGTGGGGAAGATCCTATTCCCTCTGGCCATTTGGATTCCTTGCAGGCAACTAGCCTCCAAATTGGGCCTTAAGAATTAAAGGAAGAAAGAGAGGGATATTGCTTTTTTGTGGGTTTTTTGTTTGTTTTCTTTTTAAATTTTTTTTTATTGTTTAGAATTTTATTTTCCAAATTACATGTAAAAGCAAATTTTAACATCAATTTTTTAAAACTTTGTGTTTCAACTTCTCTTCCTCCCTCCCTTCCCACCCCCCACCCCAAGAATTCAAGCAATTCAATGTAAGTTATACATGAGTAGTCATGGAAAACATCTCTACATTAGCTAGGTTGTGAGAGAAAACAGATAAAAACAAGACTTCAGATTAAGGAGTTGTCCAAAAAAAAAAGTGTTTCAGTCTGTTTTCAGATACCATCAGTTATTTCTCTGTAGATGGATTGCAATTTTCATAAGTCGTTCAGGGTTATATAGGATCAATGCCTTACTGAAAATAACCACGTGCTTTCAAGATCATCTTTACACTATTGCTGTTACTTTGTATACAATATATTTATCTCTGCCTCAGTTCATGTGGGTCTTTCCAGGTTTTTCTGATAGCATCCTGTTTATCATACCTATTATATAGTACCTTAAACTTGATAAAGAATTTTCTTCACAATAGCCCAGCAGAGTAGGTACCATACATTTTGCCATTGTAGTCAATCATCATAACTATTTCCTTCCATCCTATTCCCTTCCAATGATATTTACTCTATTTTCTATCTTATTTTGCCCTATTCCTCCTCAAAAGTGTTTTGCTACTAACTGTCCCCTCCCCCACTCTACCCTCCCTTCATTCACCCTTCCCTCCTTATCCTCTTCCCCTACACTTTCCTGTAGGGTTAAATAGATTACTCCTCCCAACTGGGTGAGTATGTTATTCCCTCCTTGAGCCCACTCTGATGAGGTTAAAGTCTTTGAGCTAATTCTGTTTTCTTAATTTTTTCTTCCTCCCTCCCTCCTCAACTCCCCCTATGAAATCAAGCAATTCAATATATGTCATGCATGTGCTATTATGCAGAACATCTTCACCTTCCTCAAAAGTGTTTTGTTAGGGGGCGGCTAGGTGGCGCAGTGGATAAAGCACCGGCCCTGGATTCAGGAGGACCTGAGTTCAAATCCGGCCTCAGACACTTGACACTTACTAGCTGTGTGACCCTGGGCAAGTCACTTAACCCCCATTGCCCCGCAAAAAAAAAAAAAAGGTGTTTTGTTTTTTACAGATCCCTTCCCCAAATTTCCCTTCCCTCCTTCCCCTCTTCTCCCACCCACCTTATCTCCCTCCCCACCCACTATTCCACAGGGCAAAAATATATTACCATACCCACTTGAGTATTTTTGTTATTCCCTCTTTGAGCCAATTCTAATGGTAGTAAGATTCACTCACTGCCCTATTCTTTCCCCCTCTTCCCCTCCCCATCATAAGCTTTTTTCTTGTTTCCTTCATGTGAGCTACCTCTCCCCATTTTACCTCTCCCCTTCTCCCTCCCCCAGTTTATTCCTCCTACCCCTCAGCCCTATTTTAAATATGTCATCATGGGTTAGCTAGGTGGCACAGTGAACAAAGAACCAGCTGTGGACCCAGGAGGCCCTGAGCCCAAATCCAGCCCCAGACATAAGACACCCCACCCTGTTTGCCCCACAAAGAACAAGGATAAACAAAAATGAATGCTTTACAGATATCATCCCTTCATATTTAGTTCAGACATGTGTCCTCTGTGTATTCCTTACTGAGAAAGTTCTTATGAGTTGGAAGAATTATCTTCTCATGTAAGAATATAAACAGTTTAACCTTTTAATGTCCCTCATCATTTTTTTCCTGTTTACCTTTTTATGCTTCTCCAGGGTCTTGTATTTGAAAGTCAAATTTTCTATTCAGTTCATGTCTTTTCATCACAAATGCCTGAAAATACTCTTTTTTTCATTGAAATCCCATTTTTTCCTCTGAAAGATTATACTCAGTTTTGCTGGGTACATGATTCTTGGCTATAGTCTCAGTTCCTTTGCCCTCTGGAATATCATATTCCATGCTCTCCGGTCCTTTAACGTAGATGCTGCTAGATCTTGTTTTATCCTTATTGGAGCTCCATAGTATTTTAATTCCTTTTTTCTAGCTGCTTGCAATATTTTCTCCTTGACCTGGGAGCTCTGGAATTTGACTATAATATTCCTGGAGGTTTTTCTTTTGGGATCTCTTTCAGGAGGTGATCAGTGAATTCTTTCAATTTCTATTTTACCTTCTGCTTCTAGAATATCAGGGCAATTTTCCCTTACAATTTCTTGGAAGATGATGTCTAGGCTCTTATTTTGGTCCTGGTTTTCAGGTAGTCCAATGATTTTCAAATTATCCCTCCTGGATTTATTTTCCAGGTCAGCTGTTTTTCCAAGGAGATATTTCACATTGCCCTCTATTTTTTCATTCAGTTGGATTTGCTTTACTGTGTCTTGATTTCTCATAAGGTCACTTACTTCCATTTGTTCAATCCTAATTCTTATGCAATTATTTTCTTCAGACAGCTTTTTTATCTCCTTTTGCATTTGACTTTTCAAGCTATTGACTTTTTTCTCATGACTTTCCTGCATCGCTCTCATTTCTCTTTCCATTCTTTCCTCCCTTTCTCTAAATCTTCCTTCTATCTTTCCTACTTTCTCTTCAAAGTCCCTTTTGAGAGCTTCCATGGCCCAAGACCAGTTTATATTTTTCTTGGAAGCTTTGGATGTAGGGGCCCCGAGTTTGTTGTCCTCTTCTAAGGGTGCACCTTGATCTTCCTTGTCATTGAAGAAACTTTCTATAATTCTAAACTTTCTTTACTTGCTCATCTTACAGTCTTTTACTTGACTTTTAACTCCCCACGGGGGGGGGGCTGCTTCTAGGCTACACTGCTGTCCCCAGCTTTAGAGGGTCCCAGGTGTTTTGGTTTGAGGGAAGGCAGGTTTTTCTCTCACCTGTCCTGTTCTCTGGTCTGAAGATAACATCAAGCATACTTACTAAACAACCAACCAGCAAAGCTTTCTGTGGTGTGGTTCTTAGCTTTGATGAGCCTGTGCCCCTCCCCCACCTGGGCCTCCCACTACTCAGGATTTCTTCCTGGTTCCCTGCTGGGGAGGGACAACTGAATTCCTCCCTAGGTCCCTCTGACCCCCCTGTACTTTCTTTCCTGGCCAGCCATTCAGCCCTCTCACTCGAACACAAGCTCAGTTCCCAAAGATGCTGGTGCTGCAGCTGATTCAGAGGCTCAGGGTTAAGTTCCTCTGGTGGGGCGTGCCTGGGGTCTTTGTCAGCACAATTGCGGGGTTGGACTTTACCGGTAGATCAGCATGGCTCCCTTTAATCTGTCTATGGCTGGAAAATAATCTCAGCCCATACTTTTGTGGGTTTTTCTGTTCCAGGGGCTCTTTTATTGCTGTTTTTGGGGTAATTGTCTCAGGAGCTCTGTGTGTTTAATGTCTTTCCTCCACCATCTTGGCTCTGCCCCAAGAGAGGGATATTGTTAATGGAATTCATGCTTCAATCAATCAATAAGCATGTATTAAGTGAATACTATGTACCAAGCAATTTCCTAGATGGGAGGGGAGCAGGGGGCAAGAATCCCTTTCCCTCAGGGACCTTCTATGGGGGAGATAAGATGTACATATCTAAGTATAGATAGAATGTTTTTAAAGTTTTTGTTTTATTTCATTTTTCAATTCCAAAGTATTTTCTCCCTATTCCACCCCTTCCCCAATTTAAAGGGGAAAAAATCTCTTGTAACAATGGCTGTTTATCCATGTTTCTTTCATCTTGTACTTGTAAAGCTGATCTTTTGAACCCAAGTATAAAATTTAATATTTATTTCTATTAAATTTCATCTTACCAGGTTCAGCCCAATATTCTAAACTGTCAAGAATTTTGGGGGGGATGTTAACTATGCAATCCAGTATTAGCTTTCTCTCCCAGCCTCATTTCATTTGCAAATATGATGAGCAACCCATGTATAGCTTTATTTTTGTTTTTGTCAATTAGTAAGCTTTTATTTTCTCTCCCTCCCATATAACCCCTCTCAAATTGAAAGAAGGGGAAAATCTTGTACCAAATATACACAGCCAAGCAAAAACAAATCCCTGCACTGACCATATCCCAAACTATATGACTCATTCTGCATCTTATGTCCTTCAGATCTCCATCAGGAGATGGATGAAGCAGGAGCTTCATCATTAGCCCTCGGGAATCCTGATTAGTTATTGCAATGATCAGTGCTTTAAATCACTCAAAGTTCCTTGTCTTTAGAGTGTTGCTATTATAATATAAATTGTCCTCCTGTTTCTACTCATTTCACTATGTACCAGTTCATACAAAGGTTCCAAGATTTCTCTGAAGATTTCCCTATCGTCATTACTTACAGCATGACAATATTCCATTATATTCTCACACTATAATTTGTTCTACCATTTCCCAATTTATGAGCATCTCCTTCATTTCTACTTCTTTGCCACTTCAAAAATAACGAACTGCTATAAATACTTTTGCACTTGTGGGTCCTTTTCTTCTTTCTTTGAAGTACAGGTCTACTATTAATATAATTTAGTTAAAATGTCACAATTTTGTGACTTTGAGGACATATTTCCAAGTTGTCTTCCAGAATGGCTTGGAATAATTCACAATGCCACCAACAGTGCCTCGACATGCCTATTCTATCTACACCTTTATCAAGTCATTGATACAGAGACCAAATAGCAGAATAGGGATTTGAACCCAAGTCCTTTGACCATAAATCTAGAGTACTCTATACTATACTAGTGAAATCCAATGTCAAAGGCATGTTGAATAGATTAAAACACTACAGAAATGCAAGTTGTCAGTAATAGGAGGAGGAGGAAGAGGAGCAATGGATACATCCTTTTTAGTGGAAAAGTCCCTGACCAATATAAGGATCCAGTTTTCCTTAAGAAATTCCAAAACAGAAATATACAATGGTCTACTGGTGCTGAAGGAACACCTCCCCCCATATATGGAAACAAAATGCAAAGGTTTACCTTCACCAGGTAAACATCTGTAACAAGTGCTTTATTATCTCATTTGACTTCCATAGCAACCCTGTGAGGCAAGTGCTATTAATAACTCCATTTTAGAGATGAGAAAGTGGGTATAGGAAATCAAAGCCTTTCTTAGTCTTGTTGTGTTATACAAATCACAATCACATATCCATTGTCATGATCAGGAGCCCAACATCAACCCAGGGAAATATGGTTTGGGGCTTATTCAATCAACAAACAAATTAACCACTTCCTGTGAGCAAAGCAGGATCTAGTTGCTAAGTACTAGGAATACAAAGACAGAAGCAGAGATAGTCTCTACCCTTAAGAAGTTCATATTACAAAGGGGGAGATAAAGGGCATACAGGTATCTGTTAAGTGCCAACTATGAACCAGGTACTGTGAAAGGTTCTGGGTCCATAAAAATGAAAATGAGACAGGGGCTTCACTCAAGGAGCTTATAGTCTACCCTGTGTCTGTATCTCTCAAACTTCTCTCTCCCTGCAGTTATTTCTCTGTCCCCAAGTCTCTGTCTCTGTGTCTCTGTGTCTCTGTTACTGAGTGGATCATCATGGATATTAAGTATAATTGTGTTGTTGTTATCAACCCTTCCTCCTCTTCATGCCCCCAACTTACACAAAGTCTAGTCCCTCCCTGTAGCAAGTGGAGCCACACACCCCCTCCCACTCTAGGCACTGCCTGCCCCTGCCCCCAGGCCCAGAGATAAGGAATAAGTTCTACAGGTACTGGTAGATATCCTCTAGGCCTCTGGAGCTGTTGGCACAAGGTGGCAATGAATCCTGATTGCTTTTGATTGTCATCAATGAAGTGGCTGGTTCTGACACATCTATCTCTCAAGGTTGCAAATCAGGCTTCTAGTATGTCCTGGTTTTCACAATATCCTGCTCCTATCAGCACGGGCTTAGCCCTAGTGATATGGTACCAGGGATCCTTTCCAATTAGTGGCTCCTGTCAAGCAAGGGGTCCCCCTCCCCAGGGAGAAACGAGACTGTCCTCTTCTTTATCCTAACTCCATGGCTAAGGGAAAATAGCAGCATCTCCTGCCATCACCCAGAGCCATGCTGGGGGGTGCAGACAGGCACTGCCAGGAGGAAGGGTCTGGGTGCTGCCAGCTGGGTGACATGTAGGCCTGGATCCTTCCCCCCCAGTACTTTGTCTTCGACTTCCACGTCTCTCCTGATGTCATGTTCGACAAGATCATCAAGATCTCGGTGAGTGTGGGCAACAACCCTGAGTGGGTGTAGCTGACAGAGGAGGGGGCTCAGAGCAGGAGAGGCTGAGAGCAGGGGATGCCAGCAAGGCCTCTGAGGGTGGCCCCTGCTCTGCCAATGCCCCTCCCACCTCATGGCCCCTTCCACCCTCCCCAGATTCATTTAGACAGCTCCCAATGACTCATGGCACTGCGGCTGGAGAGCCAAGTTGGCCACTCAATTTCCCAAATCCCCAGAAAACACTGATACTCTCACTGCCCCAATCCCAGTTAACCCAACCCCATCCCCTGCGGATGGACAGCCCTATGCCTAGTCTGACTGGTGGCTGCTGATTCTGCCCGGAAGGTGATTCACTCCAAGAACCTTCTACGCAGTGGCACCCTCGTGGGGTCCTTCAAGATGGACGTTGGAACTGTGTACTCGCAGCCAGGTGAGTAGAGTGGTCACCAAATTCCCCAGTGTCTAAACTGGGAGCCTGGTAAGTAATTAGATACAATACAGTGTGATGTAATTCACCAAACCTAAAATGAGCACCTATGGGTGGGGGCGGGGTGGGGGAGGTGGTTGGGGGGGAGAGGTTATTAGGTGAGAGGGATTCAAAGAGGAAAAGCAACACAGCCCCTGCCTTCACTGAGATTATTGTTGAAGACTTGGACTGAAACAGTTCTCGAGCCAAAAAGGACCTTAAAGGTCATCTAGGCTCATTTTACAGAGAAGCAAACTGAGGACCAGTGATCAGAGAAGTCACTTGCCCAATGTCTTACAGCTAGCACAGAGCAGAAGCAGGATATGAACCCAGGTCCTCTGACTCCAGAATCAGTGCTCTTTACACCAAAGAACACTGCTCCCCCAAAGCTGGGGCTCATCTAGTCCGACTCCCTCCCATTTTACAGAGGAGAAAACAAAGGCTCAGAGAGGTTAGTTGATTTGCCTAAGATCACAAAAGAACATTAAGATTCCAACCCAAGTTGGCCAACTCCAAGCCCAGAAGCCTTTCTGGTACATCACTGCCCCTTAGGCACACTTCCATAGAGTACAAGGCCGAGGGGTATTAGATGCAGAGAAGAAATCCAGATAAATTCCTATGTGAAATTCAAGGCAGAAGAAATCATTTTCATCTGCGGTAAACAGGGAAGGCCTCCTGGAAGAGCTGCTGCCAACTAAACTAGGCCTCTAAGGAAGAAAAGGATTTGAACAGACTGTGATATGGAAGGAGCTGACCCCAGACTTTCAGAGGCAGCTGCACACAGAGCCACATGGGGATAGCAAGGGTGGACTGAGAGGCACTTCTTAGGAAAGCAGAATGAGAGGCAATGATAGTGTTTTTCATTCCTTTATCAGCATAGAAATGCCCAATCTCAGAGCCTGGTCAGCAAGAACCATTAGTTAAAATAGGAAGCAACCAAATGGCACTTAATTGGGGGGGGTATGCAATTAACAAGCATTTGTTAATGTATTGCAGATCAGATGCCCATGATAGAGTTTCCTCAATGGGTCTTCCCTATACCAGCGAAATCAAAACACAAAAGACTCTGAGGTAGTACAGCTAGATGGCACAGTGGATAAAGCACTGGCTCTGGATTCAGGAGGACCTGAGTTCAAATCCAGCCTTAGACACTTGACACTTACTAGCTGTGTGACCCTGGGCAAGTCACTTAATCCTCATTGCCCCACAAAAACAAAAATAAAAACAACAAAAACAAAAACAAAAAAAGCCCCAAAAGTCTTTTGGGCCTAAAGAGGCCTCTGAGGCCTAAAGAAGATAGAACTGAATGAAATCACAGGCCGGGTCCTTATCTCTATTCTCTATGTATGAAGTCCTGGGGATAGGGGATGGGGACCACACCTGTCATTTTAGTGGTATTTAGGTCATTTAGGGAAGAACTCCCAAATAAGGAAACTAAACAGATCAGCACCTTCTCTGATATTCACAGTTTCAGAGAGTTTCCTGTAGATCTGAGGGGTTATGACATTTGTTCAGTTACACAGTCTGTATTTCAGAGGTAAGTCTTCCTGGCCCTGAGGCCAGAACTCTATCCACTATGCAACAGGGACCAACAGGCACTAGTAATACAAAGACTAGAATGACTTGGTCCCTGCACTCCAGAAGCTCTCCTTCCAGACCCACCTTGTCTGCCCCCAGCCCTGAAGAGACGACCTCCCCAATGGCATCATTAGGGGCAGCTAGATGGTGCAGTGGATAGAGCGCTGGGCCTGGAGTCAGGAAGACTCATCTTCCTGAGTTCAAATCTGGCCTAAGACACTTATTAGCTGTGTGACCCTGGGTAAGTCACTTCACCCTGTTTGCCTCAGTTAACCCATCTGTAAAATGAACTGGAGAAGAAGATGGCAAAAACACTCCAGTATCTTTGCCAAGAAAACCTCAAATGGGGTCACAAAGAGTCAGACACAACTGAAACAATTGAACAACCAACCAAAATAGCATCCTTGAAGTAATAAAGGGTTTCTCTCTTTCCCACCATGCCACATCCCTACTCAACTGAATTTGTCTTTAAAATTGATTTGAGGGGCAGCTAGGTGGTGCAGTGGATAGAGCACCGACCCTGGATTCAGGAGTACCTGAGTTCAAATCCGGCCTCAGACACTTAACACTTACTAGCTGTGTGACCCTGGGCAAGTCACTTAACCCCAATTGCCTCACTTAAAAAAAAAAAAAAAAGAAGGGGGCAGCTCCTCCACAGAGACCTCTCTTAGGGGCAGCTAGGTGGCGCAGTGGATAGAGCACCGGCCCTGGAGTCAGGAGGACCTGAGTTCAAATCCGACCTCAGACACTTAACACTTACTAGCTGTGTGACCCTGGGCAAGTCACTTAACCCCAATTGCCTCACTAAAAAAAAAAATTTGATTTGAGGGCATCTTTCAGCTTCTCATTTTGTGGTCCTTGCCCTAAGGGTGCAGGCACATTTTGTGACTTTTCCCTAGGGTGTCAAAATTGCCCATTAAAACTCTTTGCACAATCTGTACCATAAGTGACTAACTATACAAAGCCTCCACCACAACAAAGTACTTTCACCTTACATATAGCACAACTAGAGAAATAATAGTGTGTCTCAGGATGCATAATAGCTAGTAAAAATATTAACAGCTATCATGTAACTAGAGCATTAGGACAGCTGGGTGGCACAGTGGATAGAGTGCCAGGCCTGGAATCGAGAAGAAATTAATTCAAATACAGCTTCAGACACTTAGTACCCATGTGACCCTGGGTAAGTCACTTAACTCTGTTTGCCTCAGTTTCCTCATCTGTAAAATGAGCTGGAAAAAGAAATGACAAACCACTCCAGTATCTTTGCCAAGAAAACTCCAAATGGGGTCTCAAATAATTGGATACAACATAAAAAGTTTTAAGGTTTGCAAACCACTTTACATGAATATCCTCTCATTTTTTCCTTACAACAACCCTAGGAGGTAGGTGCTATTATTATTCCCATTTTATATATGAGGAAACTGAGCCAAGCAGAGCTTAAGTGACTTTCCCTGGGCTCTACAACCAGAAGGTGTCTAAGACTGGAAGTGCTCTATCCACTGAGTCACCTAGCTGCCTTCTAACTGCATGGAGTTCCTAGTCCCATTTGTGCACAGCAAATGTAGACCAACTGACAAGTAACCAGATACTCACAGCTTGATTAATAACTGTTTGCCTACACTCTGATGAGGGACTACAGAGACACAAGGAGGAAAAGACCTATTTCCATAACACTGCAATGCTTAAGGTGGCTCACAACAGGCCAGTGAGTAGACACCCCCTGGTGAAAGGTACCACCTGGTGATCAGCAAGACAGAAGCATCCCAGTAAATGTATCAGTTGGGAAGAAGGAATAGAATGCTCATGATACACTCAAACTAATAAGTAGCCACTGACACAGCTCAGTGAACAAGCACCAACAAAGCGGCCAAGCTTGGCAAATGGCCACATACTGGTACACGTGTCACAATAATTAATCATGCATCCTTAGCTCGTGATGTAGCAGGCAGTACAATGGACTTGCAGTCAGAGGATCTAGGTTTGGATCATGTGATGCTGCTGTATGAACTTGAACAAATCACTTGGCCCCTCTGAGAGCCTTATTTTTCTACTCTATAAAATGAGATTGGACTAAATGACACCTAAGATTCTTTCTAGATCCAAATCTATATTATCCTGTATGTTCAGTGAGCAAATATGAAGTCTCACATTTGGATGAAAAAAATAAGCCTTACAAAGATCTAAAGTGGATAAGATAAATGAAGGAGTCTTAACACAAATTGGATTTTTTTTTTAGTCCATGTCTACATAATCCCAAAGCAACCAACCAACAAATCAATTAAACAATAAATTAATTAGTCAAACCAATTGTTTGATTAAATTAATCCAGAAGTATGGACACTGATTAAGGCTTCCATTTGTGTATACTTTTAATAATGTGTATCATGGGGCAGCTAGGTGGCGCAGTGGATAGAGCACTGGCCCTGGAGTCCGGAGGACCTGAGTTCAAAGCCAGCCTCAGACACTTAACACTTACTAGCTGTGTGACCTTGGGCAAGTCACTTAACCCCAATTGCCTCACCAAAAAAAAAAAAAATAATGTGTATCATGGCTTCAACAAACATGCACCTTTTTTTAAATGTAAGCACTGTAAATAAAACACACACAACATACACAATCAGGTTCACAAGCATGAGATAGAAAAAAGGATGGCTGGTAACAATTATTCATATGAAAAAGACCTGAGAGTCATAGTGGACCACACTTTCAATATAACTCAGAGGATTATGGTATCATAGATACAGTTGGGATTGAAAAGAACACTATAAATCATCTAGTCTAATACCTTCATTCACAAATTAGGAAACTGAGACCCAAAGAGTTGGGTAAGTGATTTACCCAAGTGAAATGATTCTCATTTCAGATATGGATAGCTATCAAATGCTATCCAAAGTCACACAGGTGGTAAATGACAGAGCCAGAATCTGAACCCAGGTCCTTGGACTCCAAATCCAGTATTCTTTCCATTGTATGAGTTAACATTATGTAATGGCAGTTTAAAAAAAAGACTAATATTATTTTAGGCTGCTTTAGAAAAGGCAAAGCATACAGGCCTAGGGAAGTCACAGTCCCACTATACTCCACCCTGGTTAGATAACATTGTGTTCCACTCAGGGTATCATATTTTAAGAAAAAAATTGTTAAGCTAGAGAATGTCCAGAAATTAATAACAGAAGTCAATCAACGACATTTACTGAGTGCTTCTTTGTCCCAGAAGATATATAGAGTTGTTATTGTTCAGTCATTTCAGTCATATCTGACTCTTCTTGGCAAAGATACTGGAGTGGTTTGCCATTTCCTTCTCCAGTTCATTTTACAGATAAGGAAACTGAGGCACATAGGGCGAAGTGACTTGCCCAGAGTCACACAGCTTGTAAGTGTCTGAGGCCAGATTTGAACTCAGGAAGTTGAGTCTTCTTGACTTCAGGCCTGGCACTGTATCTGCTGAGCCACCTCGCTGTCACATACACAGAGTAGATGAAGGTAATCTAGAAGAGCAAGGCCTCCTGCAGAAGGGGGATTTGAGCAGTCTGAAAAATGCTAATGAGGGGGGCAGCTAGGTGGCGCAGTGGATGGAGCACCAGCCCTGGATTCAGGAGGACCTGAGTTCAAATCCGGTCTCGGACACTTGATGCTAGCTGTGTGACCCTGGGCAAGTCACTTCACCCCAATTGCCTCACCAAAAACAAAAAACAAAACAAAACAAAATACCAATGAAGCCAGAAGGCAGATCTGAGAGGGCAGAGCATTTCCAGGCATGGAGAACACCCAGTGCAGGGGCACAAAGACAGGCTTCCAAGTGCTATGTTCTAAGGACTGCATGGAGACCAGTGTAACTAGGTTGCAGAAGGGCATGAAGCATGAGGAAATTGTAAAGGGAGGAAAGGACCAGGTGATGAAGAGCTTTGAATGCCAAAAGAGGGGCTTCTACTGGATCCTGGAGGTAATGGGGAGCCACTGAAGCTCACTGAAGAAGGCAGTAATTTTGTCGTGCCTATTCTTTCCAAAGAAAACAACACTCTGGCTGCTAAGTAGGGGATTGATCAGGATGAGGAGAAAGTAGAGGTGGGGAGACCAGTTAGAAGACTATTGCAGGGGCAGCTAGATGGCGCAGTGGATAGAGCACCGGCCCTGGAGTCAGGAGGACCTAAGTTCAAATCCAGCCTCAGACACTTACTTACTGGCTGTGTGACCCTGGGCAAGTCACTTAACCCCAATTGCCTCACCTAAAAAAAAAAAAAGACTATTGCAATAGTCCAGACAAGAAGCTATGAGGGCTTGCTAGGCTTGTGTCAATGAGTGAAGAGAAGATAATGTAAACAAGATATGCTGTGAAAGTAGAAATGACAAGACAGGATGGACAATGGATTAGATATATGGGGTGAGTGAAAGTGAGGAATCAAGGGTGACACTGAGGTTGGAGCCAAAGTGACTGAGCATGGTGGTTTCTTTGACAGTAATAAATGGTTCAGAAGGGCAAGAGCCTGAGGGAAATAATAAGTTGTGTTCTGGACATGTTGAGTTTGAACTGCCTATAAGACATCCAGTTTAAACTGTATGAAAAGTATGGCTTAGCACAACACCTAGGTTAGTACTAGATTGATCAATCTGGGAATCAGTTCCATAGAGGTGGCACTTGAACCCATGGGAGCTGACAAAGTCACCAAATGAACTGGTATAGAGTGAAAAGAGAAGGGAGCCCAGGAAAGAGTCCTGAGGGACACCCACAGTTAGACATGGGTGAAGAACAAGCCAAGGCAACTCAGAAGGAGCAGTGTGACTGATAGAAAACCAGGAGTGAGCAGTGTTATGAAAACCTAGAGAGAAGAGGGTATTCAGAAGGAGAACATGGTCAACAGTATCCATGCTGCCAAAAGGATTTAGGATTGGAAAAATGCCACTAGATGTAGCAATGAAAATGCCATTGGTAAATTGGGAAAAAGCAATTTCATCTGAAGGATAAGATCAGAAGCCAGATTGCAGCAGAGTGTTTAGAAGATGATGAAAGATGAGGAGGTGGAACCAAAGATGGGATCTAGAGCCCATGTAGGGAGGCTTGCCTTGGCAAGGAGAAGAGCCAACTCTTCATCTGATACCAGAATGAGGGAGAATGATGAAAGACCTTCAGAAAGTGCTAGATGAGATAGGATCAATAGGTGGAACTAGGCAATTTAGCCTACAGAGAAGATTGACCACAGGGCCCAAGAAATGTCTCAGGCATTCTGAACGGCAGTCATGAGGAAGAGGGACGGCCTATTCTGTTTAGTCTCAGAGGGCAAAGCTCACAGCAAGGGGAGGAAGTTGAAAAGAGACAATTATAGGCTTAGTGTCAGGAAGAACTTCCTAAAAAGTTGAATGGGCCAGAGGACTACTTGTTGGGTATATTGTAGAAGAGATTCTCATTGCAGGTATGGGTTAAGTTCATCCAAAGCCTAGAGGATTAATGTCCTTTGAGACACCTTCCAACCCTGTGACCTCGTGCTGCCTGGGGAAACAGAATTCATTAGCAGCTTTTAACAGCATGACCAATGAAGATTCTGGACTCTAGCCCCAATGGAGATTAATACTATGACCTTGATTTTTTAGACTTAGTGTAAGTTGATAACATCAAGCTTGCACTGGTCAGCCTCATGTGCATCCACAATGGAATCCCTCTATTCAGACAGTTTTGGTGGTTCCAGGAAGTTCAGCTCTTTACAGGGTTGGGCTGGTGAATGTTTGATAACCAACTCACTGAAAAAAAATTAGTGTAGCCCCAAACACTTTTAGGTTTAATCCATATTAGGAACGTTTTCTCCATTGCTTTTTTTTAAGTCTAGGAATCAGCAAAACAATAAATCAAGCCCTGATATGTAGCACTTGTCGATTTCTGAAATTTAAATGCTCAGACTGAAAATTTAACAATCACTTCTCATGAGACAACTCCAGCTAACACAAGCACACACCTGACTCTAAGGCTTTCCGATTTTAAGAAGTCTACTGCCTTCCCTCCAGGGTTTAGCATCCTTACCAAATCCTGCAGTGAAATCTCTCATAGTGGCTAACAACCCGTTTGGCCTTAGATAATGAGCTGCCTGATAAAACCTGTCTGTCCTGGTTTGAGGGAAGGGAAGAATGGAGGTGGTGGTCCCTGGTGACAGTGACAGTGACAGGATACAGTTCAGTTTGAGGGATGCATACAAAGTCCATAAAACTGCCTCTAGTTCCTCTGGCTAGGACACATGAAAGCAAATACTGAGATATCATTCAAAGCCCACCATAGAAATAGAAGCTTAGATTTATTTATAGTTGAAGGAGACTCTGAAACATCAAGCCCAATCCCTTTATTTTATATCTGAAGTTAAGTGACATGCTGGGGGGCAGCTAGGTGGCTCAGTGGATAGAGCACCGGCCCTGGATTCAGGAGGACCTGAGTTCAAATCCGACCTCAGACACTTAACACTTACTAGCTGTGTGACCCTGGGCAAGTCACTTAACCCCAATTGCCTAACCAAAAGAAAATAAAAGAATGAAAAGATGTCCTGGGGGTAGCTAGGTGGCACAGTGGATAAAGCACCAACCCTGGATTCAGGAGGACCTGAGTTCAAGTCTGGCCTTAGACACTTGACACGTACTAGTTGTGTGACCCTGGACAAGTCACTTAACCCTCATTGCCCTGCCCAAAACAAACAAAAGACAAGAAGAAGAAGAAAAGGAGTCCCACTGACTCCTCTCAGCCTAAATCATTCAAATCTGGGATCAATCTTTGGTTCTCATAAAAATGCCAACATCCTAGAGGAATAGAAAGCAGCATGCTACAGTGGAAATAACACCCAACTTGGAGTCAGAAAGCTTGGGTGTGAATCCTAGCTTTGCCATTTACTTCCTGTGTGACCTTGGGCAAGTCACATAACATCTCTAGTTTCTCTATCTGTAAAATAACTGGGTTGGACTACATGTTTCTCTAAAGTTCCTTTATTAAGTGTGTGATCCTTAACTTCTCTGAGACTCAGTTTTCTTAGCCTATTTTAGAACAATGAGGCATCTCTTTATGCAGAGTCTACCACTGCAGCTTCCTTTCCTAGACATCCCCTTTACTCCTAATTTCTCACTGCATCCCAAGCTCCCATGAGACAAAAGTTAACTTTCCTTGTAATATGTAGTTTCACATTTATTTTCACCACAAAGTAAAACTCATTAAATCAGAGACTGTGGGCTTTGAATAAAAAAGCTAAGTGTAAGGTGACTTTAGTTAGTTAAGCAATCAATTACTAGAGCCTTAAGTAGGGGAGTGGAGCTAGGGTTTTTCCCTAACACATACTACACCTGTAGTCAGCAATAGCATAGAAACAGCTGAGCTTAACACCTAGTTTGTTGTTGTTGAGTTGTATCCACTCTTCATGACTCCATTTGGAGTTTTCTTTATAAAGATACTGGCGTGATTCGCCATTTTCTTCTCTAGCTCATTTTACAGATGAGGAAACTGAGGCAAACACAGTTAAGTGACTTGCACAGGATCACAGCTATTAAGTTGTCTGAGGCCAGATTTGAACTCAGGAGTCTTTCTAACATCAGGCTCGCACTCTATCCGGGCCCAGCGCCTAGCTGCCCTAGCACCTAGTTAGCAAAAATAATTAGTTAAAATAGGAAGCTATACAGGTACCAACCCAGGTAAACTCCTCCCTGACCCAGCTCTATCTGGACACACCCAAGCCTCCAGTTTATGGTGTCCCAGAGTCTTCAACCAGGAAGAGTTAGGAGGGATGTGGGGCAGAGCTTTCCCAAGGTCTCTATCCACCTATCATACAGGGTGGTATTTAATGCCCTGTCTTTCATCTTTCCTGCTCCTACCCCCAGGGCTGGTTTATGTCAATTGGCAAACTACTTCACAACTGCTGCCTGCTATAGAGCCTTCTGCCATTCACCTCTTCTGATATTATATCCTCTGAGCTGGTATTGGCAAAACCCCTTCCATTTGCAGAAGGATCAGGAAGCAAGGAATGACCGACGGCACATAGATCCCTGTTTTCATGTGTCAGGTTAAGGTTCTTAACCTGGGATCCATGGATCATACCATCCCTCAAGGGATCTGTACACTTATTTAAGGGGGTGTATTAACTTGAGCAGAAAAAAAAATTACATCCTTATTTTCACTAACTACTAACTGAAGTTTTCAGCATTTCCTTTAATTATGAATTGTTTAAAAATTTTATTCTGAGGGGCAGCTAGAGGGCGCAGTGGATAAAGGACCAGCTCTGGATTCAGGACGACCTGAGCTCAAATCCAGACTCAAATACTTGACACTTAATAGCTGTGTGACCCTGGGCAAGTCACTTAACCCCTATTGCCCCATTTAAAAATAAAAATAAAATTATTCTGAGAAAGGGTCCATAGGTTTCACCAACTGCCAAAAGTGGAATGGCAGGAGGGAGGTGAGAAAACACTGATAAAGAGGGTGGAAGGAAATTGTGAGGGCCAGGTTATACAAAAGCATGCTTCCTTTGGCATGTGGACCATGGAATACCAACACCTGTAATAGACATAAACCTGTGTGAATCATTTGGCAAGTGTCAGAGCTCAAGGAGAAACAGACCTCTCAGTGTCCATTTTAAGTTCCGTGTGAAAGTCAGACCTCCCCAAGTGCAGAGAAAAGTTTGATACCAGATTTTTAAATGTAATAAAGTTAATTTACAAAGTACTTTTGTTGAGAATTCAAAACAGTGAATTAAAGTAAGCTAATGCTAAATATGTATGTATGCATGTATATGTATATATATATTTGTAATGGGTTTTCTTTTTTCTTTATCGATGGGTAGGAGAGGGCAAGAAAAAGAATTAGAAATTGAAAGTAAAATTTACTTTTAAAAGATTTTTCATTTTCATTTTTCAATTTTAAATTTATTTTTATTTTTAATTAAAATGGACATTTTTAATTTTTTTAATTAAAAAAGGTCAAAGTAAGCCAATGAAAAGACTAACCCTTTAAATAAATCCCCCAAAATATTTATCTATAGGGAAACAGTTTTATTAATTTAATTGTCTTGGATAGCACTGATTTCCTTATATATGGGGTATCCCAAAAGTCTTAGTGCAGTTTTAAGCTTTAATAGCTCATATTATGCTATAGTCATTTTATATTTAATTGTTATTGTCAAATTAGTACATTCATATATACTAATATAATACTACTGAATTATTTCCATCACTTGAAGGCACATAAGGGAGTTCCCTCCACCAATGCAGAGAATTAGTCACAAAGCTAGCATGTGTCACTGGGTCTTCTTGACTCCCAGTCCAGCAGTCTACTAATCCAGCTTATCTCTCATTAAACTCTATTTATTTGTTTTGTCAGGACCTATGATTTTGTCATGAGGACGACCAATGTAAAACTGTCCCCTACCGATGTAAATTTAATGGGCAGCTCTTCTGTAAATTACAGTTTCAGAGAGATTCCTGAGATACTAAAAAGTCCATGAAGACACAGATCATATGTGTCACAGGCAAAACTTAAATGGGAGCCTTCTTAACTCCAAGGCAAATCTCACACTGAGCTACCTCTCTTAGAGAGCAATATAGTGAGTTAAAATTATTCATTTCCAAAATAACATTAATAGGGGGCATCTAGGTGGCACAGTAGATAAAGCACTTGCCTTGGATTCAGGAGGACCTGAGTTCAAATCCAGCCTCAGACACTTGACACTTACTAGCTGTGTGACCCTGGGCAAGTCACTTAACCCTCATTGCCCCGCAAAAAGAAAGAAAGGAAGGAAGGAAGGAAGGAAGGAAGGAAGGAAGGAAGGAAGGAAGGAAGGAAGGAAGGAAGGAAGGAAGGAAGGAAGGAAGAGAAAGAAAGAAAGAAGGAGAAAGAAAGAAAGAAAGAGGAAGAAAGAAAGAACGTTAATAAAACAATCTCACTTTATGAGGTTTTTAAGCCTTGAACCATGTTTTTCTGTGCACCCGGACAGGTGTTGTTGTTATCTAGCCGATCACTCATGTCTGACTCTTTGTGACTCCATTTGGGGTTTTCTTGGCAAAGACACTGCAGGGGTTTGTCATTTCCTTCTCCAGCTCATTTTACACATAAGGAACTGAGGCAATCAGTGCTAAGTGACTTGCACAGGGTCACATAGCTCCTAAGTGTCTGAGGCCAGATTTGAACTCAGGAAGAATGACTCCAGGCCCAGTGTGCCACCCACTGTGTCTCCTAGCTGCCCCTTCCAGACAGGTTATTATCCGCCAATGAGGAGACTAGCTACCCTCTTCGGATTTGGGCTTGTTTCTGTATATGTACCTTAACATAGACCTATAGACATATATTGGGTAGGTGTGGATGAAGGAAGACAATTAGACCACAACAGAGTCAAGTCAACAAACATTTATTAAATATCTACTCTGTGCCAAGCACTCTGCTGAACACTAGCTATAAAAAGAAAGGCAAAACCAGTCTCTGACTTTTTTTTTTTTGGTGGGGCAATGAGGGTTAAGTGACTTGCCCAGGGTCACATGGCTAGTAAGTGTCAAGTTTCTGAGTCCAGATTTGAATTCAGGTCCTCCTGAATCCAGGGCCAGTGCTTTATCTACTGCACCACCTAGATGCCCCCACCAGTCTCTGACTTTGAGAAGCTCACAAACTAACAATATTTGTCACATGCAAACAATTGCATACCAAAAAAAATGTCCAGGTAATATTGGAAATAATTTCAGAAGGACTAAGAAAGTATTGGAAGCACTGGTCTTCAGGGCCTTTGAGACACTCAAGGGGTATAGGATGATTCTAGAGGGACCAATGACAGCTCACAGCAATACTGAAGAGATGGTCTCCAGATGCACAGAGAAGATTATGTGATGTTGGGGTGGTGAGGGAGGTGGTGAGGTAAGTTTTCTGACACCCAGGGAATAGCTACATAGATATGAAGTGTGGCAATAAAATGATGAAACGAATTTTCCTCTGTGGCTCATGAATTGGCCCTGGAGGCAGTTCCCAAAAAAGTAATTCCAAAGAAGCTTTAAGCAATGGTAGCCTGAAAGCATTTATGCAGTACTGTGGATAGTGTGCTGGGTGTAGATTCAGGAAGACTTGAGTTCAAACCCACCCTCAGATGCTTACTAGCTGTGTGACCCTGGGCAAGTCACTTAAGCTCTGTATGCCTCGGTTTCCCCAACTGTAAAATTGGAATAGTAATAGCGCCTACTTTCCAGGATTGTTGTGAGGATATAGTGAGATATTTGCAGTGTTTTGGAGGCTTTAAAATGCTATATAAATGCTAGCTATTATTAAGGGGGCAACAATTCTTCAAATGTTTGGATTCTTCTGTGTTTGATTATTTTAAAAATCAATCCCAAGGGGGTGGCTAGGTGGCGCAGTGGATAGAGCACCGGCCCTGGAGTCAGGAGGCCCTGAGTTCAAATCCAGCCTCAGACACTTAACACTTACTAGCTGTGTGACCCTGGGCAAGTCACTTAACCCCCATTGCCTCACTAAAAAAAAAAAAAATCAATCCCTTTACTTTTCAGTCACAATTCTTCCATCCTGATAAATTAACTGACATGCCCAACTCTGAATGAACTCAACTTGAATTATGGCCAAGAGACAGACAGGACTTAGGAGTGTGAACCAGTAACCACCCCTAAGCTAATAACTTCTGCTTGCTTCAGGAGCCAACAGTGTTTTACCTAAGCAGGCTTTGCCTTCCACCCCTCTCCCCCAGTCAGAAGAAGGGTAAGTTGAAATTCTGAGAAATGGGTGCAACATCAAGACCCCTTACATCCTCCTGCAGAACACCAGTTCCATCACAAGTGGGCTATCCTGTCAGACCCAGATGACATCTCAGCTGGGCTGAAGGGCTATGTCAAGTGTGACATTGCTGTGGTGGGCAAGGGAGACAACATCAAGACCCCCCACAAGGCCAATGAAACTGAAGAGGATGACATTGAGGGGTGAGGATTCCCCATCTCATCCCAATCCCAAGGGTTCCCTGATCCCAGTCCTTCCTTCCCTACTGCCTCTGATCCAGCAGAAATATACTTGCCCCCAGAGTGGCAGCCCATTTGGTCCCAGGTGTCTTGCCTCCCCTGATATCCCATCTACTTCAGCAGTCCCAGATAGCCATTGCTCTTCCTGGGTTCCACAGGAATACAAGTCTTTTTTTCAGGAGCCTCAAGCAATCTCCCAGAGGTGGTCTGTGGCATATACTCCCTCTCCTCCTCATTCTAGGCTTTCTTTTCTGCTTGAGTTGGTATAGAAGAGGGAGAAAGGGAGGAACATACAGGCCCCCAGGATTTTTACCCCATCTTCCCATAGACAAAGGGCAGAAATCTGAAGGCAAACAGAAGTACAGAGGGCAGCTATTTGGTGTACGCATGTCCAAATCTTAGAACCACAAAGGAAACTAGTAGGGAAGACAAGGGCTAAAACACATTTGGGTCCTGGGTCCAGCGGGTCAAAGAATCTGGAACAAAGAAGGCAGCGTAAAGAAATGGGCCCTGGGTGAGGGGAAAAGGGGAGCTTGGCTGCAATACCCCAGGCTGGATGTGCCGGTAGGAACTTGCTGCTTCCCGAGGGGGTGCCCGCCGAGCGCCAATGGGCCCGATTCTATGTGAAGATATACCGGGCGGAGGGACTGCCCCGCATGAACACAAGCCTTATGGCCAACATGAAAAAGGCATTCATTGGTGAGAACAAGGACCTCGTTGACCCCTACGTGCAAGTCTTCTTTGCTGGCCAAAAGGTACCTATGGGGCACTCAGCAGGTCAGTAGGTTAGTCAGTTAACAAACATTTATTAAGCACTTACCATGTGCCAAGTGCTATGCTAAAGTCTGGGAATACAAAGAAAGGCAAAAATAGTCCCTGCCCTCAAGAAACCCTTGTCTAGTGGGCAGACAGGATGCAAACAGCTACAAATGCACAAGCTCCATACAGCATAATTGAGAGGCAACCTCAGAAAGGAAAACACTAAGAGTTGGGGGAGAAGAGGGGAGATGGGAAACAGAAGTTTGAGGCTCAGATGATAGATCTCGCAAGGAACCTAGTGGTTAGAGCAGGACATATGGGAAGCAGGCTCTTATCTTTCATCCCTTGGACTTGGAACCTCTATCTAGAGTACAGGTTCTTAACCCAGGGTCTTTGACCTTGATATATTGGTATATGTGTGTGTGTGTGTGTGTGTGTACACACACACACACACACACACACATACACACATATGGGTTTGGGTGGGTGGTATGTATGTGTGTGGGTGGGTGTGGGTGGGTGTTTTGATGACCATATTTCAATATAATTCATTTCCTCTATAATCCTATACATTTTATGTTATGCATTTAAAAACAAGGAGTCCATAGTCTTCATCAGTCTGCCAAAAGGGGCCATGACATGCAAAAAAAGGTTAAAAAATTCCTGCTCTAGAGTTGGGAATGAGAAGCAATAAAACCAAGAGTTTGAGAGACAAGGGGCATGAGACCACCAAGAGGGGGGGAGATTAGAAGAGTGGGGGCCTGAGAATACAAAAAACCCACAAGGCAGATTATGAACTCCCTGGACCCTTGACATATGATTCAATTCAAGAAGAATTTATTAAGTTCCTGCTCTGTCAGACACTGTGCTAGGCACTAGGGATACAAGGACAACAAACAGCAACAACATGGCAAAGACCTCAAAATACCCCAGGCAGTCATCCCCTAACTTCAAAGAGTGGGGAGACCACAGTGGCCAGAGAAGGGAGAATTAGGATAAAAATGGGGGTAGGGGGTTATATAAGGTATATTCTTTCTCCTTTCCCCAACCTATCATCATTCCTCCATCTGGACAGGGCAAGACATCTGTGCAGAAGAGCAGCTATGAGCCCCTGTGGAATGAACAAATCGTCTTCACAGACCTATTCCCTCCACTCTGTAAACGCATGAAGGTGCAGATCCGGGACTCAGACAAGGTCAATGACGTAGCCATTGGCACCCATTTCATTGACCTGCGAAAGATTTCCAACGATGGAGACAAAGGTCAGGATCGAGGACTGGGAGAGGTTGGTGGCAGATAAGGAGGAGGGAGGAGGAAAATAGATGGAACCCTTGAGGTAGATGTGTAGTCACATCCAAGAGTTCCCAAGGCAGAGATAGCAGGGTGGATCCCTTATGGTAAAAAGGTTTTTCCAGAAGAACCTGATTCACTAAAAAAGAAAGAATGGATGGATGGATGGATGGATAGATAGATAGATAGATAGATAGATAGATAGATAGATAGATAGATAGATAGATAGATGGGTGGGTGGGTGGATGGATGGATGGATGGATGGATGGATGGATGGATGGATGGATGGATGGATGGATGGATGGATGGATGGATGGATGAACGAATAATTTTTAAAATAATAAAGAAGATAAAAACCAATATTAATACATCAAGGAATACAGTGTTTCTCAAGGTCCTCCAAGAGGCTGGAGCCCACCTAACCACCTCCAATTCCTACCCCCCTGCAATCCAGATAACAGGGATGGCCGGGAGAACTCTCTTGGAAGACAAATTAGACTAGATGGTTCTCAGGTCTCTCCCAATTCTAAGATTCTTTTGTTCTATGAGGATACCTTAAAAAACACAGTCCCAACCCATGCCACTCCCAGTTTGTCTTTATCTTATAGGTTTGTAGGGCGTCTGGGGATCCAGACCAGTGATTTCTTTGGTATAGGGAATTTTCTATGAGGAAACTATGATCTTAGAAACTCCTTCTACAAATGCAAATTGGGCAACTTTTGTAGCATAATTTTACAGAGTTGCCTGGAGGCGCTGAGAGGTTAAATGGCTTGAGGAAGGTCCATCAGCAAGTAAGTATGTGTCAGAGGAAGGACCAGAACCCAGGTCCTTCTTGACTCTGAAAGTATTAGATTTTACTTACTATGAGGCCTGCTCTATACCACACTTCCTCTCATCTAATAGCTTATTCCTCAGAATGGCCAGGGCTCAGATTTCATTAACTTGCAGGCCACTCCTCCTCCAGGTGCCATAAAACAGAGAGCTTTACTGAACACTCAGCTTGAATCCCCCTGCCTAGTCTCCCAAAGAGAGTAGTAGATAGGCCCAAGAAAGTCTTTTCACATATGAAAACTCCAAATCCTGCCCCCTCTAAGTCAGCCAATCAATAAACCATGTCAACCAATCAGCAATTCTCTAAGTACCTACTGGGCTCTTTCTACCATAAGATTATGTATCCCGAGCTGAAAGGGACCATAGGATCATAGATTTAGGGCTAGAAGGGACCTCAGAGGCTTCCTAGTTCAACCCCCTCATTCTACAGAAGAGCTAAGACCCAGGAAAGTCGAGTGATTTGCTCCAAGTAGTAAGTGGCAAGACTGGGATTTGAACCTAGGTCCTCAGACTCCACAAGCAGTGCTCTTCCCATTATACCACTCTGTCTCCAAAAGAAATAACCTCCCCCTTTCTAGGTGAACTCTTCTTTGCACATAGGCCAGAGAAGGCTAGGGAGTTGGAAGAATGAAGTGATGAGGAGAACAGCAAGCCCCACCCTAGATTGTGCCTCCTTCCCAATTGGGCTTTATGGAAGGTTTCCCTTCCTACTCGTCTCCAAACCCTTGCTTCCCCTCTTTCAGGCTTCCTGCCCACTCTGGGCCCAGCGTGGGTGAATATGTATGGTTCCACTAGAAACTACACCCTGCTAGATGAGCACCAGGACCTGAACGAGGGGCTGGGTGAAGGTGTCTCCTTCAGAGCCCGCCTGATGCTGGGTCTAGCTGTGGAAATACTGGACACCTCCAACCCTGAGCTCACCAGCTCCACCGAGGTGCAGGTGGAACAAGCCACACCTGTTTCTGATGTGAGTCTCATTGCTTGGCCATGACTCTAGGTTAGAACCCTACTGTATCCTAAAGTCTTATCCCATTTAGCCCCATCCCAACCAAATTTCTTATTCCTTTCATGTCCTAGAGATGCACTCAGCATCCCAAGCTCTACTTGTACATCTTAGCCTAACAGGGTCACACGTTAACCACCTACTGGGTCTTAGGGTATGTCTAGGTCAGAGTTGCATGCCATTATTTCCAAGGTTAGTATAGTGTCAGTCCCCTCCTGGAGCCCCAGTGCCAGTGCCCTGAATTAGGCCAAGGCCTCCAGATGGAGAACTGCCATCCCTTTGTATATCCTGAGCTTTATCTGTCTTCTGCCCAGAGGCCATTGAGAATATGGCTTATCTCAATAAGGTGGTGGTTAGATGCTGACAAATCCAAGTGGGAGTTTCTCACCAGAACCCTTGAACCCTACCTTGCCATATGTCTCTGTTGTTCTGGAGAAAGAACTCAGCCCCAAAAATTCTGTAAACCTTGGAGATCAAGGTAGGAACCTCAGAATCCCATCTGCCAAGTTTTAGAGGTCAAAGGAAAATACCCCAGTGCAAAGATTCTGCCCAAGAGAGATTAGAGGAAGATGACCTGGTCTTAGAACCTCTCTGCCCAGTCTGTGACTAAGAGCTCCCTTGCCCTACCTCCTCACCAGAGCTGCACAGGGAAAATGGAAGAATTCTTTCTCTTTGGGGCCTTCCTGGAGGCCTCCATGATCGACCGGAAGAATGGAGACAAGCCTATCACCTTTGAAGTCACCATAGGTCAGTGCAGCATCCATGATCTCAGAACCCTACACATCAATACAAACCCTATGGTCTTTCTGTCTTCTTCCCTTCCCTTCACATACATACATACATACATGCCCAAAAGGTGAAGGAGTCTGGTTCTCCAGGTGAACAAGACAGTTGAGTCATCAATAGAACACCAGGAAGGGAAAGGATTTCTCTTTTTAAAAAGGTTGAGGTCCCAGTCAAGGGTGGGTAAGTGAGTGCAGAAAAATAGGGATGTCTCAGACTGGAATTGAATTTTGGCCTTTAGGATGGGCTTCTGGGGAGAATCTGACATTATATCAGTATTTGGGAGTGAAAGAGAGAGTAAGGGAAGGAGGTAAAGGAAGAAAAAAAGAGGAGAGCAAGTAGGAAAGAAAAGGAAAAACAGACTCAGATTCTCATCCAACACTGCTCTGCTACTTCCAAACTGATAAACCCACTCATCTAGCTTCCCTTCTTCCCTCTTCTTCTCTCTCTCTCTCTTTTTCTTTCCTAAATCCCAAAGTAATAGACAGCTGGGAGGGTGGGGATCGATAATAGCTATTTATAGAACAATTTCAGTACCTTCTCTTCCCCTCATTCTGCTCCCAGGGAACTATGGTAACCAGGTAGATGGGATGTCTCGACCTCAACGTCCAAAGAAGAAGGAGGGTGGGGATGAGGAAGAAGTAGACCTGATCCAAAACTCCAGCGATGATGAAGGAGATGAGGGTGGAGATCTGGTGTCTGTCTCCTCCTCACCTCCAATGCGGCCCCAAATCACAGACAGGTAAGGCCTAGAACAGGGAAGTAGAAAGGAGAGGAAGAGTTAAGTAGGGGACTAGATGTTAGTTGTGGGAGAGGACACTGTGCAGAGGCTTCTTACCAGCCACTAGCCAACTCCCTGCCCCCCTTCCCCCCCCCCTCTCTCTCTCTCTCTATATATATATATATGCATATATGTCTACCTATCCCACACCAGTGCTACCCTGCCTCCACTCTGCTTCTTACTGGCATAGCAGACTGAAGCATCCTACCTCCTTTCCATCCTTCCTCTCAGCCTCCTCCTCAACTTATCCCTTTACTCCTGCTCCATCCCCCAGGAACTACTTCCATCTGCCCTATTTGGACCGCAAGCCCTGTATCTACATCAAGAGCTGGTGGCAGGACCAGCGTCGCCGCCTCTACAATGCCAATATCATGGATCGGATTGCAGACAAGCTGGTCAGTGCCTTTGATGGGGGACAGGGGGTGAAGCTGGAAGGGAAGTGGAAAGAAGACCAATTTGGTAGTCAGGAGACCTAAGTTCTAGTCCTAACTGTGATCAATTCACTAAGTGACCTTGGGCAAGTCACCTCTACTTTTCATCTATAAAATGAGGGGATTGGACTAGATGGTTTCTAAGGTCCTTTTCAGCTCTGAGATTCTTTGACCTTCTTTCTGAAGTACCCTTTCTAAATAAAATACTGCCTAATTACAACATCCTAATGCTGCCATTCCATGTCAGGCATGGCGGGTCATTGGATTCCCAGAAAAGCCTCTAGTTCCATCCTATTCTTCCATTCCTCAAAGCAAAAAGAAAATACTAGATGGGAGTGGAATATGGGACTGGTAGGGAGAGACTGTCCTATTTTGGTACCCTCAGATATCAGAATAATGGAAAGTCTCAACAGAGAGGGAAGGTCAATCAACACTACCATGGAACACAAATATGGGGTCCTTATTTTGATTCATTCACTTGAAAAAACACATCCCAATTTATCTTGCCATCCAGTTCCTCCCCTGAAAAATTGGGAAGATGTGAAAGGTATAAAGACTATAACAAGTCTCTTGTCCTTCTTTTTCTCCTAAACCCTCACATCCAGGAAGAGGGTCTGAATGATGTACAAGAGATGATCAAGACAGAGAAGTCTTACCCAGAGCGTCGGCTCCGAGGTGTTCTGGAGGAACTCAGCTGTGGCTGCTAGTGAGACAAGGAATAGGGGGAATGGGAAATACATTTAGGGGTGAGGGAATCAAAGGAAGGGGAATGGGTAATGGGGGTGAACTAGAGAAGTCAAGGGAAGGGGAACGGGGAAGAGGCTGGTAGGGGACACAGAGGACAAGGATGGGCAACATGTAGCCGGAATGAGGCATGGAAAGACAGTAAGAAATGCATATAGATCCAAGACAGACAGAGTGGAATGAGTTCCAAGAAAGTTTGCTCAGACCCAGGTTCTGACTTTGTCTCTTGCAGTCGATTTCTCTCACTAGCTGACAAGGACCAGAGCCAATCCTCCCGAACAAGGCTTGACCGGGAGAGACTCAAGTCCTGCATGAGGGAGCTGGTGAGGACAGGAAGCTGTCCAAGGTCTGGGGAAGTGAAGGGGTGGAATGGGGCATAAGCAACTAATGAAAAAGGTCTGTGGGAGGGGGATATGGGGAGCCATGGGAGAAAAGCTAAGAAGGAACTGAACATGACCTCTGGGCAGGATGTACAAAGAAGAAACTCTGAGGGGATTAGACCCAGGAGAGAGAGAGAACTTAATGAAATGGGAAAAGTGGCTGCAGTTGTAAGGGTGTCAGGCCCCAGCCAGGGCCAAGCAGACTCAGAGAAGGATTCTGTCCATCTCTGGGATACCTGCCCCTTCCCAGGATCAGTCCCGCAGGTCTCCACCTGAACTCCCACTCAGGATTGTTCCCGAGTCCTTTCCCATTGTGCCTATTCCCCTCTCTGGCCTCTGGGCCCCCTCCTGTCCTCTGCCCATCTTTTGCCATACACAGGAGAGCATGGGGCAGCAGGCAAAGGCTCTGCGGGCTCAGGTGAAGAGGCACACTGTGCGAGACAAGCTGAAGCTGGTACAGAACTTCCTCCAGAAGCTGCGATTTCTGGCAGATGAGGTAAAGGATCTCGGGAGTCCACTAGACAAGTATTGAAGTGCCAAGCCCAGCACCGCACTAGGTCCTGGACAAGGTGTGGGGGGAAGACCCAACAAATGGCATTCCCACCTTCTAGGAAGGATCACAATGGGAGTAAAGAACAGACCTGGCATTCAAATACCAGGACCTTGGGGTGACACAGCAGATAAAGCAGATAAAATACTGGCCCTGGATTCAGGAGAACCTGAGTTCAAATCCAGCCTCAGACACTTGACACTTACTAGCTGTGTGAACCGGGGCAAGTCACTTAACCCTCATTGCCCCCCCCCTCCAAAAAAACCCCTAATACCAGGACCTTGGGCAAGATAACTTAATCTCCCTGAACATTAGTTTCCTCATCTGAGGAAATGAGACTAAATGACCTCTAAGGTCCCTTCCAGCTCTAAAAGTATGATCCTATGAATCCAGAGTCAAGTTGGAAAGATAAGACATACATGGTGCCAGAAATAACAAAACTAATATTTCTTCACCAAACATACCAGAATTTATACGTATATGTGAATATTATTGCTTTCAAAGTAGTCATCTTAGGAAACAGATTCTGGGCAGAAAGAGAGCTCTGGCCTTCATTCCCTAGCCCTCCCCTAACCTGGGCTATTTATTCTTTTTCTACTCTTTTTACTTGACTGTGTCATTTAGCCTTCACTGGCCAGTTTGCCCAAAGTGTTGAATGGAAGCCCTTTCTTTTTTCTTCTTTTCCCTTTTCCTTTTCTGTACTACAAATTTATATCATTTTCAATTCATGGAAAAAAAAAACAAGCATTTCCCTAATACAGCACAATAAAAAAGAAAGATGATTGCATATGAAACTACAAATCTACCATGTGCAACTTGCTATTCCCTCCAAATATACCACACAGCTATCATCTAAATTTCTTTTTTTCTTTCCTCCCATCCCCCACTATAGAGATGGCTACCATTAGACACAAATAGGAATGTATGCATGCATGCATGTACACATTATGTATGTATGTATGTGTAAAATTATTCTATACATAGTTCTATTTATCAGTCCTTTCTCTAGATGTCAGTCCTTTCTAACCCCTCTCCTAATGCCAAAAGTCCATGCTCAGTCTTGGCAGAGACACCTCCCGCCTTTATTCTCCATAGTATACCTTTAACTAAGAGATTGGACTTTTGAAGAGGATTTACCAGTATTTAAACACTATTTGACCTCAGATGGTAGAATGAAAAGCAGTGGGCAGAAGTTACAAAAAGATCAATTTGGGCTTGACATCAGGAAGAGCTTCCTCATGATTAGAATGATCTCAAAGTGCAACTGGCTGCCTTGAGAAGTGGTGGCTGGTCACCATCATTAGAAGTCTTTGAGCAGAGACTAGAGATAAACTTGTCATGGATGTAGTAAAGAGGATTCTTTTTTCAAATATGGTTTGGAATAGATGGATCCTTTCCAACTCAGATTCTACAGTTCTGTGAAATAAGACAAGACTCTGAGTTCCTTGAAGTCAGGGATTGTTTCCTTCCTTTGTACACTCACAGTGCTTAGCACAGTACCTGGCACATAGTAGGTACTAATAAATCCTTATTAATTTGACTTAAAATTAAAACACACTTATGGAGAACTGAATTGCCATGTTATAAAGTAGGGGAATTACATTCTGAAACATCCCTAAACTATCAATTCTTAGAATAATATAGGTTCATCTATTTAGAGCTAACCACAAGAACCACTGAAGCTGCCTAGTGTAACTATCCCTCATCTTAGAGATGGAGAAATTAAGAGCCAAGGAGGTCAAGTGCCTTGCCTGAAGCTAGGTATGTAGCAAGTGGCAGGACTGGGATTAATCAATTGACATTCCTGAACTAATTGGCATTGCTCCCTTCAACCTTGCTGGAGCACATACCTCCAATATCACAATATTATTCTTAATTAATCTTTTCAGTTTCAAAGCTGGTCCCCTCCCACCAATTTTCAGGGTCAGCCTCCCATGAGGCATCAATCCTTTGCATTAGTAAAGCTCCACCCACTAACTGCAAGGAAGCGGATCCTTTGTCCATATACCATAGGTTCGGTCTATTCATTCTGCTAGCCCTCAAAACATTTGTGCAGCCCCATTTTGAGAAGTGTCCAGTTCCCAAAAGAGGAACTTTTGCTTAGCTTATGTACAAATGCTACAAGAAAACTGGGTGTGTTGTTTTAAAGCAGGGGTTCTTAAACTTGGGCTGTGTAGACTTGGATTTTTTAAAAAATATTGTGATAACTATTTTAATATAATTGGTTTTCTTTATGATTCGATGCATTTTATTTTATACATTTAAACACATTGTCATTAGAAGGGATCCAGATGTTTTACCAGACTGACAAAGGTGTACATAACACAAAAAAGGTCAAAGACCCCAGCTTTAGAGTCAGTCGAACCTCATTTCCCACCAAAGAAAAATGTTAATTCTCCAATTCCCTTACCTACCTTATTCATCAGAGTGGAATTTTTTCAGCCCTGATATTCTAGGACTCTGGAATCCTCCCACAGACAGTCCCTGGGTTTTCTTTTTTCTTTAAATTTTTATTTTTTGGTGGGGCAATGAGGGTTAAGTGACTTGCCCAGGGTGACACAGCTAGTAAGTGTCAAGTGTCTGAGGCCGGATTTTAATTCAGGTCCTCCTGAATCCAGGGCTGGTGCTTTATCCACTGTGCCACCTAGTTGTCCCCAGTCCCTGGGTTTTCTTGATCCAAGCTTAGGTCAAGTATTTTATTCATCAGCTAGTCAATTAACAAGCCATTGTTAATTAATTAATGAACATTAATTAAGCCATTTTCCATACCAGGCACTGTGCTAAATGCTAGAGATACAAATCAGTCCTGTTCTTAAGGAGTTTATGTTCTTATGGGAAGAGACAATGCATACATACACACGTACAAGAGAGCAGACAGGACTCATCTAGCTTCCTTCCAATTCCCATAGGCCCAAGAAATTGCTTTTTTCCTTCTTCCTGTCTGTCCTCATTCCAGCCCTAACTTGCTCCCTACTCATTTCCCCCACTCCAAGCAAGCCCAGCTTCCTCTGTTCTATCTCATAATTTCCCACTTCCTCTCTCAATACAGCCCCAGCACAGCATCCCAGACGTCTTCATCTGGATGATGAGCAATAACAAGCGAATTGCCTATGCTCGGGTACCCTCCAAAGACGTGCTCTTCTCAATTGTGGAGGAGGAAGCTGGGAAAGACTGCGCCAAAGTCAAGACCCTATTCCTCAAGGTGCTTGATAGGATTGAGGGGAGATGGAAAGGAGTGGGGCTGAACCAAAACTCTAGTCTCTCCTAAGTAGTTATGCATGGCTAACCACCACCACCATCCCATTCCCACTCCACCAATCATTCAATCAACCAATCACCATTTACTATGTGCCAGTCACAGTGCTAGGCCTTGGGAATATAAATATTGAGACAGACTCAAGAAACTTACATTCTAAGCTCATGCACACACATTCTCTGTGGGACCTCAGTTCTGACAGAAACCATAAAGAAGTTGATATTAAGGAAAGGGTGAGCAATTGAAAACCTGAAATCTTTTAGAAATCTGGAAATCTTCTAGTCTTTGCTAGAAGAGTCAAAGAATGGAAACAGAAAGGTTGGGAGATGTGGAAAGGATGGAGCATACTGGAGCATGACTGCATTAAATGAATTGGGTTCCATAATGCTTGGGCCCTGCCCTCCCTGCTCCTGGCCCATTCCCTTCCACCGTGACTCTGTAGTGAGGTAGCTAAGTATATTGGGTAGAGGACTGAACTTAGAGTCAGGAAGACCTAAGTTCAAATCCCACCTCAGGCACATAGTAGCTGGTGAATCTGGGCAACTGACTTAACCTCTCCTAACCTCAGTTTCTTCACTTGTAAAAGGGAGATAATAATATTATCTGCCTCATACAGTTGTTGAGGTTTGAATAAGATAATATAAATTTTAAGGCCCTCTGTCAAATATGATGATGTCATCTCCAGTCTACCTAAGCTATGAGGGATGTAAAGTTATGGGGATGTAAAATAAAAGGGAAAGTTAGGGGATGGATTACAGGAAAGGATTTTGTCTCTTCCCATTTTCTGTCCTCCTTCTCCTCCTAATTTCCACCCCATCTGATGTCTTCTGGGAGTCCTAGCTACAGGGCACTGGACAGGGAAAGGATATGGGTGGCCAGGCCCTTGGTTTTCCCTCAGTCACATGTTGCTCATTACCCTCAGCTGCCAGGAAAGCGGGGCTTTGGCTCGGCTGGCTGGACAGTACAAGCCAAACTGGAGCTATACCTATGGCTGGGTCTCAATAAGCAGCGGAAAGACTTCCTGTGTGGCCTGCCCTGTGGCTTTGAGGAGGTCAAGGCTGCCCAGGGTTTGGGCCTGCAATCCTTCCCCCCCATCAGCCTCTGCTATACCAGTAAGTGCATCCCCTGAAGGGCCCCTGTGAGTGGCTTCCCCCCACTCTCCCCCCTCCAGTTCATCAGGCCTCCTACACCTGCTGATAGAAGATTCCCAAGAACAGTTCAGCTCATTTTCCTATAGATACATTGGACAGATCCCTGTCCAGCTCAGCCTTTTCTCCCAGAGCAAGTGAAGTCTTGTACCCCCATGCCTTCCTCCCACCCCCCACTATAATTCATCCAAACTCACCAAAAGGAGGGTGGTGACCAGATCTTTGGAGTTGGGGATAGCTATACCAATGGGAAGGGGAAGAAAAAGACCAGTGCCAGAGTCCTGGACATTCCCGTGGGGAGGGGAAAAACATTTGGGACCCTGTGAGTCTGAGGGCCTTGCTTCTCTGTCCCTCCATCCCCATCTAGAGAAGCAGGCGTTCCAGCTCAGGGCCCACATGTATCAGGCTCGAAGCCTCTTTGCTGCGGACAGTAGTGGCCTCTCAGACCCTTTCGCCAGGGTCTTCTTCATCACTCAGAGTCAGTGTACAGAGGTGAGAACTCTGAGACTGGACTCTCCGTGGGAGGATAAAGGAGACAGGGAGTCAGCTCCAAAAGAGGATTACACAGATTCGAGATCCATAGGCAGGATGTAACATGTTGGGCCTAGGGATCTAAGTGCAAACATCATTTAAATCATTGCAGGAGGTGGGGTGGGGGAGGGGCAGGAAGAGAAGAGCCTTGCAGATAGCTATAAGACCAGCTGCCCATGCTAATAACTGCTATCAAAGGCTTTTCATTTTCATTCTATTTAAATTCAATACAGTACATATTGGGCAAACATTTCTTTGTACTGACTAGTATATTCCTCAAGATTGCTGAAGGCTTGAGGAAGGAAACTAAAATTCAGCTTTGAATCTTCACAGAACCTGAAATTCAAGAGCCTATGGTTTTCTTCCAAGTAGGTCCCCATTGATTACCTGCCCATCTTTTCCCCTACTTTTACCCCTGTGTTTCAGGTTTTAAATGAGACCCTGTGCCCGACCTGGGACCAGATGTTGGTATTTGATAACCTGGAGCTATATGGGGAGGCTCATGAGCTTCGGGATGACCCCCCCATCATTGTCATTGAAATATATGACCAGGACACTATGGTATATCCTATGGAAGGAGGGAGAGAGGATTGGGGCCCCTTTGGCATCACCCCTTCATATCCCTGCCTTGTTCCCTACTACAGCCATCACTGACCACCAGATATCCTGGTATGGCCCCTACCACACCCCTGGAGTTGGATTGTGGGTTCATTCCAAAGTTTGCGCTTTGGTATTTGTTCAGTGCCCCAGTTCTCAAGACAGCTTGGCAACCTCAACTCCCAACACCACAATCATTGACATTCTTGCATACCCACACTGAGAGAGGGAAGCCCATTTCCTGTCCCTGCTTCTCCATGCCCTGCCACCACCACTGAGATCCCTTTGAGGAAGATGGAGTACCATTGTCCCTAAGGGTCTTTCCTAGTCCAGGTCAGAGATTCCCTCTGTTTTCTCCTATGAAAAGTTAAGGGATTGAACTAGATTACATCTAAAGTCCCTTTTCAGCTCTAAATCTGTGATCCCATGATTTTCAATCTCACTCCACCTCTCTGAATATGGAGACATATCTAACTTGGACTGGACAAATCCAGGAACCTTCAAGGATGCTGTAGTATAAAGAACATAAGAATTGGCCCCTGGTTCCAATTCCAGTTCTGTCTCTTTGACCTTGGGCAAGTCATTTAACCTCAGATTCAGTTCCCTTATCTGTAAAATGGGAATGGTACCATCCCTGACAACCCCACAATTCATTGGAAGAATCCAATGAGATCATTTATAAAGTGCTTTATAAACCTTAAAGCATCATGTACTTTTCAGCTATTCAGGGATCACAGAGCTGGGCATCCTGCTAAGAACATCCCCCAGTGCCTCCCTTCATTATCCATACATGTAGCTGCTCATAAGCCTTAGACACGTTGCACCAAATCTGACCCTTAGCCCACAGGGGTCTCTGAGAAAGGCAGTTGGCTTAGGAGTTGGCACAATAGGGAAGGAAACCTTAGAAGTAGCCCTCTGGGAGTTGGGGGCAACCAAAGGCAAACCTTCCTTCAAGCGCAGGCCCTCTCACAACATCCCCTTCACTCTCTCCTTTACCCAGGGGAAGGCAGACTTCATGGGCCGGACTTTTGCCAAGCCAGTGGTGAAGATGGCAGATGAGGATTACTGCCCACCCCGATTCCCTCCCCAGCTTGAGTATTACCAGATCTACCGAGGGAATGCCACAGCTGGGGATCTGCTGGCCGCCTTTGAGCTGCTGCAGGTGAGGAAGAGCCCAGGCAAAGAAAGAAGGGGCCTTTTCAGCTGTGTTTATTCGAAAACCAAGGCAGGTCTCATAGAGAAAGGTCCTCCTCTTGTCCTGGGTTCCCTCCAGGGAGTCCAGAACTGAGTGCCTGCAGTTTTGTCCCAGCACACAGAATGCAGAAGAGTACTTACTGCACTTGGGCCTTCAGTAGCCTTCAAATACCAGCCTCAGCACGAGGGAGAGAATGATTAGTGAAAAGGGGAGGCTGCCTCCTCCCACCAAAATGGCCTCATTCTAAGGGAACTTTGCCCTGGCCAGCCTCACCCTGTCTCCACCACTGCTAGCAATAGCCTTCCCTGAAGCAGCCTCAAGGCACTCCAGGGTCACCACATATACACATGCACGAGTACATGTGATACATGCATGCAAATGTATGTATGCACACAACAGGCTGCTGTGTACATGTATGGGCATGCAATTACATGTATGTGTGTGCCCATATGTGCACATGCACACCTAGGTACAGGTGTATAGGTATAGGGACATGTATGCTCCTACTATATGTATACACAGCAATGCATGTGTATGAACCCACAACACATATACATGCTGTGCACATACAACTATTGTACTGTGTACACCTATATAATTGTATATACACATGTGTTGACATATCTATACATGCACACTTGTGAACACATGCATATGGGCACATGCAAATTACACAGGAACTCATGCACAGTACTCACTTGTACACATATATATACCTGTAAATAAAAACATATACATATCATTTGCATATGTTGCATTATACATGTACCTATTTGTGTACATGTGAAATGTGCACATGTACACATGTACTATACAATACACACATACCCATATACATTCACAACCCCCACATTGATATACATATACAACCCACAAATTCTCATACATGTAAATTATTCATATATACACAATGCATATGCATGTTTATCTATCAACATGTATAATGCATGCATACCCATACCTACAAGTGCACATGTATGTATACCTTGCAATATGTCTATATATAGACACATGGACACATTCATATGCACATATGCATTGTACATATGTGCATGTATGTACACACATATATCTATTCACACACATGTACACCCTCCAACTTCTAGCTTACTTGAGGACTTATTTATTTTTTATTGCTACAGGGGCATTTTATCCTTCTCAACCCAGATATATACATCACTAGCTACTGCTCTGGCCTAATCTGTGTGCCTGTGGTCCATATCTCTGTGTCTGTAGATTGGACCAGCAGGGAAGGCTGACCTACCTCCCATCAATGGCCCTGTGGACACAGATCGGGGCCCCATCATGCCTGTGCCCCTTGGCATTCGACCTGTGCTCAGCAAATATCGGATTGAGGTAACAAGTGCCCCTTTCTCATTCCTGGCAGAATCAGGCATCCTGAATTTTAACTGCCCAGTCCTCCTGACAGCAGCTCTCCCCAAATGGCTTTCACTGACACTTGATGTGCTTCACTGAGCCTCACTGCCTCCCTTCTTCCCTTCCTTATCCTTGTAGCTCACTAGTGGTTATATCCAACCATAGCCCTTATATTCCTTACCATTCTGGTTTCCAAAGTCCCAATTTCTCCCTATGCGTCTCCCTAACTTTATTGTGGACCTTAGAGACAATTTCTCCCAACAGCACAAATGTAAGGCTCACAAAACCTGGGGTCACAAAGCCCTTCAGAACCTGAACTTACTTTACCTCTCAAGCTTTATCAGATATGACTGATAGCCCTGCACACCCACACTCTGTGGTTCAGTTAAACCGGCCTTATTACTGCTCCTCATATATAGCACTCTATCTCCCACCACCATGCTTTTGTATGGACAGTCCCTAATGTCTGGAATGAACTCCCTCCTCACCTCTAGCTCTTAGAATTCCTAGTTTCTCTTAACGTTCAATTCTGACACCATTTTTCCTACATGAAGCCTAATGTCAACTAACATAATGTCAGAAGTGGGATACAAACCCAGGTCTTCTGGCTCATATCAATGCCTTTCACTCTGTACCATCCCATCCATTTTTTTTCTATTCCATTATATGCATGAAAGAATTGGACTAGCTGGTCTGTAAGGCCTGTGAAGGCCCAACAAGTTTGGGGTCTGTGGCTTCCTCTTCCTTGCACCCAAATACAAGTCCATGTATAACACAAGTGTGTCAAACATAAGTCCAGTAATATTCCAGAGTATGACCTGAAGCAGATAAAAATCTATTTCTATTTGAATTTGACACCACTCTTCTAATTAAAGTCTAGAGAAAATCCAAGTGGAAGGAAAGAGACCAAGGGAAGTTAGTGTCTATATACATATTATCTCTCCTGGATAGATTATAAGAACCTTGAAGGCAGAGACAGTCCCAATTTGGTCTTTGAATCCCCTGTGCCTTGGATCCAGTACAGAGTACAGTCCCTGTGGCACAGAGTAGGTGCTTAATAATAGGTTTGTTCATTAATGGATTCATTCATTTCATTAGGCTCCAGCATTAGTGCATCTGAAATCATTCCATCATAATACCCCTTCACATTGGCTCATTTCCCTTGGCCTCTTTCCCTCAACTTGGATTTTCTCCAGATTCTCATCAGACACCTACTGGCATTTGGGTAGGTAGGTGCAAGAAAGAGAAATCCAGAGAATCACAGAGACCACAGTATGTCAGGTTACAGTATGTGTGTGACCATAAGGAGTATCTAGTCTAATCGCTTATTTTATAGATAACGAAACAGGTGCAGAGAAGAGGAGCACATGTGTCCAGTGTCACTCAAAATAGAGACTCAAATCTAGGTTTTCTTGCTCCGAATCCAGTGTTGTTTTCACTTGAGCCGTGCTTCCCAAGCAACTGCCTCTCTGTCCCTACCCAAGGCCTCCCTCCATTTGCTCCAGATGCTACCTCCATTTCCCCTGTATCCTTTCCTCTCCCAGTGAGTTTTCTCCCTTCCTAGGTACTCTTCTGGGGTCTCCGGGACCTGAAACGAGTGAACCTGGCCCAGGTAGACCGGCCTCGAGTGGATATTGAATGTGCAGGTCGAGGGGTGCAGTCATCCTTGATCCACAACTATAAGAAGAATCCCAACTTCAACACCCTTGTCAAGTGGTTTGAAGTAGTAAGTCAGGGCTCGGGGCTATTGGTCAGGGGAAAAGGAGGAGCAGAAGAATGTGGAATAGAGAAAGAGATCCAACTGTAATTGAATCATAATTGAGAGCTGGAAGGGACCTTAGAAGTCAGTCCAACCCCCTAATTTTACAGATGAGGAAACTGAGGCCCAGAGAGGGTAATGTGATTGCCCAAAGTTGCACAGGAAGTAAAGTGTCAGAGGCAGGATTTGAATGCTGGTCTTCCTGTCTCCACTGTGCCACCTAGACCCTAGATAGGACCAGGGGGTGAAGAGGGGATTGTCCCTTGCTTCCTTATCCAGGCTCTCAGCTCCTCCTCATTCCCACCCAGGACCTTCCAGAGAATGAGCTGCTGCACCCTCCACTCAATATCCGGGTAGTAGACTGCCGAGCCTTTGGCCGATACACCCTGGTGGGTTCCCATGCTGTCAGCTCCCTTCGTCGATTCATCTATAGGCCCCCAGATCGCTCTTCCCCCAACTGGAACACCACAGGTACCAACCCTCCTTGATCCCAATCCTATCTAATCTACCACCTAAATAGAATATTTCCTCAAGGCCAGACCTCCTTCTATCCCTCTTTCTCTCCAGCCAATTGACCACCCTAACTCCAGATTCCTAACTACTGAGATCTGTGGCCTAGGAATTGAGGGGGTGTGGGGAGGGGGTGGAGGATGGAAGGGAGAGGATTGAACTCTGGGGACATAGGATGATGAACACAGGATAACCAACTAACCCCATGGAGTCCTGCATCTAGAGAACCTATGCCTAGCTCTGTCCTGACCTTTTCTCCTCTTTGAACCTTAGTCCTTGGCACCTCCTTTACTCCTACAATGGGCTGTTGGCCCAACTCTCCAACTTCTGTTCCCTGGCACTTTGACATCTCCTCTCCCCACTTGGAGCACCTGGTCAGGTAGCTCTAGAATCCTTGTCCATCCCTCCTCCTGCCTTTTGTTGCTATCACCATCTCTTCTCTTCTCTTTTCTGTCTGTCTGTCTGTCTGTTTCCTACTCCAGTTGGGCGGTACAGGGGGGCCCGGGGACTGTCCAATGGGGGTCCCTGCTACTGTCCCACAGGGGAGATCGTAGTCAACATGGAACCTGAGGCTCCAGTCAAGAAACTGGAGACCATGGTGAAGCTAGATGCGGTAAGACCCTCTGCCTCAGTAGCACCCCCGACTTGGCTCTGTGGAGGTCTGTTAGTGCGTGTGTATGTGCATGTGCATGTGTGTATGTGCACTGTGTATATGCTTATGTATGTGTATATATGCATGTGTATGTGCATGTGTGTATGTGTGTGCATTGTACATGTGTATATGTATGTGCATTGTATTATATGTGTGTGCATGTGTTTGTGTGTTTGTGTATTGTGCATGTATATGTGTGCGTGTTTATTTGTATGTGTATGTGTGTATGTGTATTGTGTGTGTATAGGTGTATATGTATAGGTGTATTGTGCACATGTATTGTGCATGTGTATGTGTGCGTGTTTGTGTGTATGTGTATATGCATATCTGTATGCTTATTTATATGCATATGTGTATGTGCATATGTATATTATAAGTCTATATGTGTATGTATTGTATGTGTATGTATGTGTGTATATGTTTATATTTATGTGTATATATGTGTGTATGTGTGTATTTTCCAATAATTACTATATTTGTCCAAACAAAGACTATACTTCACATACTCACACACACACACACACACACACACACACACAATCTGACTTATAAACAACCTAGCTACAACCTATAATTGTAATTCCTTTCCAGTGTTTCACCTATACCTATTCTTTCCTTTAAATAAATCATGTTAGGACTATAGCCTATATTCAAGGGCAATGCATGTTCAGACAATAGGGTTTACCATAAGCCTTCCAATGATACTTTCTTTCATTTTGTGCAACAATAAGACACTAAACAGTATCATATGGACTATATTTGGTGAAGGATTACATGGTAATAGTCCAAAAATAATCATCCTAAACCACCTACTGTGTGTACAGGAGCTCATGGGGGTGAGGACAATTTTATCCTAATACCCAGATGCTAGAATTCAAAAGCACTGGGAAACTAGGAGAAGAGGCATTGTTCTATCTGAGGATACCCATCCAGACCCCAGCTGTATGTCACCAACTCTCTTCCCACATACACATCTCTTGATTCCTACCAGTCACTCACAAGGTAGCAAGAGGAGGGAGTCTAAGGATATGTTAGCATCTGTTTGTGCTCCAGGATTACTGGAGTATCATCACATACTCGATATCCTAATAGTGCTGCCTGGAAATTTCTTCTACTATAGAGCAGGGCTTCTTAAATTTTTTCAACTCACAACCCCTTTTCACCTGAGAAATTTTTATGCAACCCCTGGTATATCGGTACATAAAATACATAACCTCTAACCATAGCCAAATTTTTCATGACTCCCACATTCAATTAAGTGACCCCATTTAGGGTTGTGACCCACAATTTAAGAAGCTTTGCCATAGAGTAAGCAGAGAGGAAGAAGAACTTTCTTGCATCATCAGACCAACTAGTAATGGTATAACAACCAACTGAACCCATCACTAGCTGGCCTCGTGTTGACTGACAACGCAGCTTGCCAGCTGTTTAGTTCAGTAATTTTCCAGTCATGTCCGGCTCTTCATGACCACATATGGGGTTTTCTTGGCAAAGATACTGGAGTGGTTTACCATTTCTCTCTCCAACTCATTTTACAGATGAGGAAACTAAGGCAAACAGGGTTAAGTGACTTGCCCAGGGTCACACATAGCTAGCAAGTGTCTAAGGCCATATCTGAACTCAGGAAGATGAGTCTTCTTGACTTTCAGTCTGGCACTCTATGCACTCACTGCATCACCTAGCTGCCCCTACTAAGCACCTATATGCCCACTATGTTCAAGGTACTACAGAAAATATAAAATGAAAAAGTATATAATCTGTGACCTCAAGGTATTTATATTCTGTTAATCTGATGTGGCCAGGTGGCAAAGTGAATAGAGTATAAACCCTGAAGTCAGGAAGACCAGGGTTCAAATGCAGCCTCAGACACTTACTAGCTGTGTGACCCTGGGCAAGTCACTTAACCCTGTTTGCCTTAGTTTCCTCATCTGTCAAATGAACTGGAAAAGAAAATGGCAAAATACTCCAGTACCTTTGCCAAGAAAACCCCAAATGAAGTTATGAAGAATCAGACATGACTGAGATGTCTGAACAACAATAGCGACAAGTCTGATGCATCTGGCAGATTATTTAAGTTACAGGCTATAGAGAAGGAGATTTTGATTCAATATATGGAAGAACTTCCCAACAATTAGAACTGTCCATAGAATGAGCTGACTCAGAACCTCTCTGTGGACAAACCCCAATGTCTTCATATTCTTCTCTTCTCCATCCCTTCACAAACTTCAGTTGCCGCAACAAAGTAACTGTCTTTGCTAGGGTTTTCAGAACAAATTTATTAAAAAGTAAAGTGGGGGGGGGTTGGCTAGGTGGCACAGTGGATAAAGTACCGGCCTTGGATTCAGGAGGACCTGAGTTCAAATCCAGCCTCAGACACTTGACACTTACTAGCTGTGTGACCCTGGGCAAGTCACTTAATGCTCATTGCCCCGAATCTCCCCACCAAAAAAATAAGTAAAGAGAGATGGGAAATAACGGAAACCTAAATTCCAGAATTGTCACATCAAGGAACATGGGAATCTAAGCCTAAAGTGTTCCTAGTCTCATAAATGGCTGGTCCAACTTCTGAGATTAACTAGCCCATTTGCCATCTAGCAAGTCTCAGTACAGGGCCAGACCAGTAGCCAAGCTGCCTGGAGAAAAGATACTCTCTATAGCCACACTTCCACCAAAGATATTCATTTTCATTTCAAAGTTGATAACCCCTCTAGCAAATTTCCTGGGTAACCTTTTTCATTCAGCATCCTTTCTCCACAGTAGCAAGGCCCTACCCATATTGTCAAGTCATAATTTACATTACACTCCTCCCCCCCCCCCACTCCCACACTGCTTCCCCACCAGGGACTAGTGCAAAGGATTCTAGATAAAGAATTGGAAGAGACCTCAAAGCCATTGTGTCCCCCTTCATTTTACAAACAAGGACCACAGATTTTAGAGCTGGAAGAGACCTGAGGCCATTTAGCTCAACCCCCTCCTTTTACAAAGGAGGAAACTGAGTCCCAGGGAATTGATTTCCCAGATGTCAAATAGGTTGAGAGTGTCATGGGGATGTACATGGGAATCCCTATGCAGAATCCCAATATCCTATATAGATCATGAGATCATTCCTTAGTTTACTTCAGAAATAAGCCACCACTTATACATCTTCTGATTTAACTGTATATATACATGTGTAAATATGGCAAGTTCTGGACAGTCCCTGGTAAGGAAGTAGAGAGAGCATAAGGATAATTTAAAAAAAAACCTCCCTTAAAAATTTAAAAATTTTAAAAAACAACCTTCCTATTCTGTTTACTTTGGGGTTGTTGGGATTTTTAAATTTCTATTTCCTATTCTGAAATCTCTCTTTCCCTCCAGTCTCTCCCCCACTCATTGAGAAGGCAAGAAATGCAATACCCATAATACAGATGAAGTCAGAGCACATAGAGAATTGAAACCTACTGATAGTCACCCACAGTCCACCTCCATTTAATCATTCATTTCAGGGTTTTTTGCCTACCAAACCAGGTCAGGTGAAACTCAATTTAGAAACAGTCAAAGAAGAAACCATTTCCAGGTCCCTAAAATAATGCAACGTTGTTGATACAAAATGTGTCACCTCTGCAACTGTTTGCAAAGCAGCATCCCTGTGTGTAGTCACCCCACAAGAACTCTGTATGAACACACTCACCTCCCTTGTCCACTTTCTCACAGTCTAGTGTCCCAAATGGGTAACTTTGTCTTTATTTCCTGTGACATGCCTCCCAGAGTTCTGATGCTGTTGTCAAGGTGGATGTGGTGAGTTTGGGCCCTGGAGGGTTTCAGAGGGAAGTGCCTGAGGACTAAAGTCTGTGGGATGAAGGATCTGGGAGACATGGGAGCATAGAATGGGAGAAATAGCTCTTATGCTGGTATCTGGGCGTCTCAGCCTGAGGGGCTGGGATTGGATACAATGGTCCCCAATCCTCTAAACACCATAGCCCCTAGGGAGTCCTAATGTTACTACATAGACTCAGTGTCCTCCTCCTTCTGGAATGATCCAGTAAATAAGATGATAGAGGATGTGTGTCAGCTAAAGATACTACAGTAAGAGAACACTTGGGAGCTTGGGCTCTGAGCTTGGGAGTCAGAAAGGCCTGAATTCAAATCCCACCTTAGACATTTACCAGCTGTGTGGTCCCAAACAAGTCTCTTAACCTCTCTGGGCTCAGTTTCCTCATCTGTAAAAAGGGGGTTGGCCTCAACAGCCTCTAAGTTTCCTTCTTGCACAGTGCCTGGCACATAGCAGATGCTTAATTGATGCTGGTTGGATGACTAAATTGACTAAATCTAGGATCCTATAACTTTCCTCATCACCTGCAGACAGAGGAGGAGAAGGACAAAAAGAAGAAGAAGAAGAAAGGAACAGCAGAGGAGCCAGAGGAGGAGGAGCCAGACGAAAGCATGTTGGACTGGTGGTCTAAATACTTTGCCTCCATTGACACTATGAAAGAGGTGAGAGGCTCCAGGAATGGGGCTGGGGCAAGAAGAGCAGGGGTGAGATGGTGGGGAGGGGGGGGCTGGGGGGCGGATGAAACTGACCTCAACTGCTTCCCCTAGGTCAATGACCTCCTTGCTAGTCCCAGAGTGGTTTTGGATTATTTCACATCTATTGTCTCACTGCATGATGCGAGTTTAACTTGAGTGAAGACTTCAGTGTCTGCCTCTATTTGCTTAATGTCCCTCCATACAGCTTAGTAATAGGCCCTCAATCACCATATGTTATCTTACATATGTGTTTCCCTTGGTGGCAATCAAGGCAGTCATCCTCAATCTACCTTTTGTGACCAAGTGTGTGTTACTTTATAGTTTAGGAGTTTGCAATACTAATACCCATTAAATGATTTACATTCCTCCTGAGTTCTTGACCTGAGTTCATATCTGCTCTCAGACACTTACTAGCTGGATCCCTGGGCAAGTCATTTAACACTGTTTGCACCAGTTTCCTCATCTGTAATAAATGAGCTGAAGGAAATGACAAACCACTCCAATATCTTTGTCCAAAAAAAAGGAAGGTCCCCCAAATAGGATCACAGAGAGTTGGACACAACTGAAACAACTCAACAGCAGGATCTTGCTGCCACCAGATGGATGATGATGCCTTGGTCATGGCCTTAGGTTAGCTCTTGTAATTCAGACTTAAAGGCTTCTCATAGAAAAAAGACTGATTAAAATACAAAAACTGGGGGCAGCTAGGTGGCGCAGTGGATAAAGCACCGGCCCTGGATTCAGGAGTACCTGAGTTCAAATCTGGCCTTAGACACTTGACTAGCTGTGTGACCCTGGGCAAGTCACTTAACCCCCATAGCCCCGCAAAAAAAGCAAAAACAAAAACAAAAACAAAAAAAAACCCTTTTTTTACTCAATTATGCTTTTTCTGAAATCTGTAAAATGACACTGTCCATGTTGGGGACTCTCCTCTCAGGCCCAGTGACCATATACATATTTGCTTCTGCAGGAAATCTCTCATTCCCCTAAATGCTCCCAACTTTTGAACTAAGAAAATCCACTCTTGGGCTCTCCCCTCTGACTCCAAGTGCAAGCACATAAAACTTCCATTCAACTATGCCTCAAAGCAGTTGTTTCCTGCTCCTGTGCATGGGCACTGGTTCCCCTCTCCCCCAGAATGAACATCTACTCTGTTGAGTTTTGCTCTATCTTCAGAAGAGGGAAAAATGAAGATGAATTCCAAGAGCATGGGTTAATCTCTCAGCTCACTTTTATAAACTATTTAGAGGGTCAAGCATTCTATAAAAAAAGTCTATCCTCCTGAATCCCTGTAAATCAATCACCTCTCATTTCCTCCCATCTTCTCCAACAGATTGCTGCTTCTATCACTCCTACTCTCTAACTGATCTATAATCTCTCCCTACTTGGTTGTTTCCCTAGTATATACAAAGATCCATGTCTCCCTGATCTTCAAAAAAGTCATTTGATTTACTCATCCATCACCACTAGCTATTGGCCCATATCTCTCCTCCCTTTTGTGGCTAAACTCCTTGAGAAGATCCTCAAAAACTGGTCCCTCCTTTTCATTTCCTCTCACTCTCTTAACTCTGCAGTCTGACTTTGAACCTCATCAATCAATTGAAACTACTCTCTCTAAAATTACTAAATTTCTCTTAATTGCTTAATCTATTAGCCTTCTCTAATCTCTATCCTTCTTGATCTCTCTGCAGTCTGACACAATCGTCCTCTTTTCCTTAATACTCTCTTCTGTGTTTTCATCACTCCTCAATCTTTTTTCCTGAATCTTCTTTATCCAGGTCACACCACTCACTATGGGGATCTCCCAAGGTTCTATCCTAGGCCCTCTTTTCTTGTCCTTCTATGCTATTTCCTTCCATGATCTTTTTTTTCTTTTTTGGGGGGGAGGCAATGAGGGTTAAGTGACTTGCCCGGGGTCACACAGCTAGTAAGTGTCAAGTGTCTGAGGCCAGATTTGAACTCAGGTCCTCCTGAATCCAGGGCTGGTGCTTTATCCACTGTGCCACCCAGCTGCCCCTTCCTTCCATGATCTTATCAGCTCCCATCGATTTAGCTATCATCTCTATGCTGATGATTCCCGAATCTACTTATCCTGCCCTAACCTTTTTCTTGACCTCCAGTCTCACATCCAAGCCACCCATTAAACAAGATCTTCCATAGCTATCTTAAACTTAGTATGTCCAAAACTGATCCCATTATCTTTACCACCCCCCTTCCCCAAGACCTTCCCTTTCCTAACTTCTTTGTTACTAAGGTACCACAATCCTCCCAGTCACCCAGATTCACGAGGTGTCATCCTAGACTCCTCACCTTCTCTTCCCCACTATTATATATCCAATATGTTGCCAAGTCCTTTCATTTCCATCTTTGTGACATCTCTATTATATATGCACCCTTTTCCCTCTGACATTATCGCCACCTGGGTACAGACTCTCATCACCTTACTTCTGGACTATTGCAATCACCTACTCATTGGTTCCTCACTCCAATCTATCCTCCACTCAGGTTTTGATCTTCCTAAAGAACTAGTTTGACCATGTCATTTCCCTATTAAACAAACTCCAGTGATTCCTTATCACTTTCAGAATCAAATATACAATCTTCTATTTGGCATTCAATGCCCTTCCTAACTTGGTCCTCTCCTCCTTTTCCAGTCTTCTTACACCTTCCTCACCTGTACCTCCATGTATTCTTCAATCCACTGACAGAGACCTCCTCATTGTTCTCCCTAACACTCCATCCTCCCCATTCTGCAGCTTTTCATGGACTGTCCCCCATGTTTATATCCCCTGTCTTGCTTCTAGTCCCAGCCAAAATTCCACCTTCTATATGAAGTCTTTCCTGATTCCCTTTAATGCCTTCCTTCTGTTGATTCACTCTCATTTGTCCTGTAATTATCTTACTTGTAATTGTTTGTCTATTGTCTCTCCCATTAGATTGTTAGTTCCTTAAGAGTAGGTACTAATTTTTTGTCCTTCTTTCTATTCCCACCTCTTAGGATAGTTCATGGCACATAGTAAGTGTTTAGTAGATGTTTATTGATTGATTGACCAACCATGCAGAGGCCACTCTCTGGAATCATGTCCATCCATTTCCATGTCCTTCTCTCCATTTTTCTTTCCTACTTCCCTCTCTCTTTTGCTGTCCCAGAGAGTATAGCCTCCTCTTAGAGATCAAGCCCAAAGACATAGCTGAGCTGTCTGAACTAGCTACGAATTTATCAGTGACAAAACAAAATCCTCATCGATGGGTAGCAGAGACTCCAAATAAGGGGAATTCATACTATGCATAGTAAATTCATATTTTGTCAAGGAGACAAATGTTAGACATGCTCTTATGGCATGCTTGGGCACACTGAATACAAATGCTTATAAAATGGATTGGGATGACAGGATTAAACCTGTGAGTTTGGTCTTAGTCTCCACATGTGAACTAACAGATAATAAATGCATTCAACTGACTAGAAGAGACTTCAGTGGATCCAGGAGAAAGTACCACCAGAGAATTTCCCTCCTCTATTCTCGCTCATATCTGTCTCATCTTTTGCAGCAAATTAAACAGCAAGATGTGGCAGCAGTTGATGCTGAGGACAAGGAGGAAATGGACACCACTGAGGGTGAGGCCTCTGTGATCCGAAACCTCATCCTCCCCAGATTAACTACACTTACAGAATACTTTGATTCCATCTCCAGCTATGACCAATTACTTCCTTCCAATTCCCCAATCTGTGTCTTAAGGGGTCTTACAGGCATGCACACACATGCACACACACACACACACACACACACACACGCACACACACGCGCGCACACACACACAACCCTTCAGTGTCCAGAAGGGCATCAGTAACAGTGAAATTCATTAATTAGATGTCCCCAGTCACATGTTAAGCATACCTGGTCATACCCAAGGAACAAGTCAACAGCCTCAGATAGTCAACAATGATGCTGAGGGAAATCCAGATATTAGAACCAGAAGAGACCTTGGAGATCATATACTCCAGTCCCATCATTTTACAGATGGGGAAGATAAGGACAAAAGAGATGAATGATGTGTCCGAGGTCATACAGAGAGGTATTAGCAGAGATGTAACTAGAATTCAGATTTCCAGGCTCAATTAATTCAACAATCATTTATTAAGCACCTATTATGTTCATGGCACTGTGCTGCCTGTTGTATATACAAAGATTTTAAAAAACACTCCCCGAAGAGGCATCCAGGTGGCACAATGGATAGAGCACCAGAATACCTGAGTTCAAATCAGGCCTCAAACAAGTAATAGCTGTGTGACTGCTTCCTGCCTCTGGGAACTTATACTCCACTAAAGTCCCAGCCAACTCTTTAATCAATTAGTTCATTAATTTTTGGATGCAATCTATTATTTTAGTGTTATTGAGAACTTCCATCAAGGACACTCCCTTTATGAATACAGATCAACATCTGCAGTTTATTAAAGAGTTTCCTGGGGCTACAAGAGGTAAAGTAACTTGCCCAGAGTCACACAGCCAGGATATGCCAAAAGTAAAACTTGAACCAAGGTCCTTCTGACTCTGAAGTCAGTTCTCTATCTATTATTTATTAATTAATTAATGCCTTACATTTGGATAGTACTTTGTACAGTTGTTCAGATAATGTTCTATTTGATCCTCTTAACAACCCCCTTGATAGCAAGGCAAGTATTAATTATCAGCATAACACACATAGAAAAACTGAGACTCAAAGTTGTAAAGCAACTTGTCACACAGTGATAAGTGGGCGGGGGCACTAGAACCTACGTCTCCTGAGCCCTGGCACTGGGTTGTATCTATTCTGCCAAGCTGATGGGTACAATCCTCATTGAATCACTTTTCCTTCTCTTTCCTAGCAGGCCCAAAGGGAAACATGAAGGGCAAGGAGAAGGCAAAGGCAGTCAAGGAAGAGAAGAAAAAGAAAGTTCAGAACCAAGGACAGGGCCAGGGTTCAGAGGTCCCAGAGAAAAAGAAGCCCAAGATTGATGAACTCAAGGTGAAAGCTCCTTGTAACCAAAGAGAGAAGGGTGGGGCAGAGTGGTAAAGGGGTAGTTCTGGGCAGATCCAGGACAAGTTACCTGGCCCTCTGTGGCTGTGATCTAGCAACCACTCCCTTTCCTGAAGCATGGTGGGTCCTTTTGCCCAGGGGCTGCTGCTGAAAGGTGGGGATTTATATGAGGAGGGAAGGCAGTTTCCCCTTCATGATATGCCTTGGGGCTCCAGGTGTACCCCAAGGAGCTGGAGTCCGAGTTTGACAACTTTGAGGACTGGCTGCACACTTTTAACCTGCTTCGAGGCAAGATTGGTGATGATGAGGACAGTTCCACAGAGGAAGAGCGCATTGTGGGCAGATTCAAGGTCAGAGAATGAGGGCTCCAGGTTCTGTTCCCCAAAGTAGAACCTCACCCAAGATACCTTTCCAGTCTAGTCATTGGCACACATTCATACCCCAAACCCCAGCCCCTAGGTGCTTCCCCTAATCTTCATCTCTAATGCATTTCCCTCTGTCTTCTCTCCCAGGGATCACTCTGTGTATACAAGGTGCCTCTCCCAGAAGACATATCCCGGGAAGCTGGTTATGACCCCACCTATGGCATGTTCCAGGGTATTCCAAGCAATGACCCCATCAATGTCTTGGTCCGGGTTTATGTGGTTCGGGTAAGTCTTTTCCTGACCTCTTATCTGGTCCCTGCACTGGAGGGGGATCAGAGCAATAACAGAGTTAACCTGACCCTATATAATAATATACTTCCATAGCTAAGAAGAACCTTAGAATATATCTGATACAGCCCCTTCGCTTAAGAAATGTGGGAGCTGAGTCAGAGAGGATGAGGCAATATGAGTAGTCTGTCAGAGTTAAGATTAGAACCCAGTTCTCTTGACTCCCAGTCCTGGACTCTGCACACTTTGGGCCTATCCAAGTGACCACCTGAATCTTTATTGGCCTTTCTGAAATTAGACATGAGAACAGTAATTGGGGTCAGCCAATTACCTGTGGGGATAGCTGGGTCCTTCTCAGTATTGCCTACCAGCCTCTTCTGGAAGGGATGAAAAGAATGGAAACTTCATGAGGTCTGCTTTGGGGAGAAAGCTGAGAACCTATTTCCTGGAACCTTATCTCCTCCCCAACTTGGGAAGTTCCTTACTGTTCCTAGAGAGCAGTGAGGGGAAAGGATACAAAAGGAAGAGGGAATGTTTTAGGGAATTGGACCATGGAACAAGAGAGATAGAATGGGGAGTGGGGGGATAACAGGGGGTTATATTGTCTTGGACCCAGCTGATCGTCGAGATCAATCACCACCCCTCCCCATAGGCCACAGACCTGCACCCTGCTGACATCAATGGCAAAGCTGACCCCTATATTGCCATCCGCCTGGGGAAGACAGACATCCGGGATAAAGAGAACTATATCTCCAAGCAACTTAATCCTGTCTTTGGAAAGTAAGGCCTCGAGTGCTCACTTTTCCCCTATCCCTGATCCCCTCTGCCCAGTGAGGTCTTCAGCTATGACCTCCCCCAGCCCAGTGACCTTTGCCACCATACTAATACCCCAGGACATGACGCTTCCAGACCTTTCTCAGCCCAGTGACCTCCCCCAGTTTATAGCCCAATCCCCAGGGGTTCTTGCATCCTCTCATCATTGCATTTGCTCCCTGGATCCACCCACAGGTCCTTTGACATTGAAGCCTCTTTCCCAATGGAGTCCATGTTGACTGTGGCTGTGTATGACTGGGATCTGGTGGGCACCGATGACCTCATTGGAGAGACCAAGATCGATTTGGAGAATCGATACTACAGCAAGCACCGGGCCACCTGTGGCATTGCCCAGACCTATTCCATGTATGCCCTAGGGTGTGGTTTGGGGAGGAGATAATTCATCTGGAGAAGGGAGGAGAATATGGACTTAGAGTGATGGGAGGACAGAGAAGGATCAGGCTTGGGGCAGGGAGCAAGATGCGCCAGCAGCACCAAAATGATGGTTGGAGATTTGGGCTCAGTGATCTATACATTTTTTGCTCTTGGTCCAGCCTTGGCCCAAACCTGCTCCCAGGGTGCTTTTAGGGTCTACAGCAGGGGTCCTTAACCTTTTTAGTGTTATAGACCCCTCTGGCAGTCTGATGAGACCTATAAGCCCCATCTCAGAGTAATGCTCTTAAATGCAAAAAAAAAAAAAAAAACAACCCAAAATACACAGGATTACAAATGAAAGCAACTCTACCAATATACAGTTATCAAAATATTTTTTTGCAGGGCAATGAGTGTTAAGTGACTTGCCTAGGGTCACACAGCTAGTAAGTGTTGTGCTGTGTCTGAGGCTGGATTTGAACTCAGGTCCTCCTGAATCCAGGGCCAATTCTCTATCCACTGTGCCACCTAGCTGCCCCCACAAAATACTTTTAAAAATAAGTTCATAGGGGCAGCTAGGTGGCACAATGGATAGAGAATGGACTCTGGAGTCAGGAGGACCTGAGTTCAAATACAGCCTCAGACATTTGACCATAACTGTGTGACCTTGGGCAAGTCACTTAACCCCAACTGCCTTAAAAAAAAAGTTCATGGATTCTAAATTAAGAATATGTGGTCGGGGCAGCTAGGTGGCGCAGTGGTTAGAGCACCGGCCCTGGATTCAGGAAGACCTGAGTTCAAATCTGGCCTCAGACATTTAACACTTACTAGCTGTGTGACCCTGGGCAAGTCACTTAACCCCAATTGCCTCACTAAAAAATATATATATATATATATATGTGGTCTATGGGCTCCTCGTTAAATGCTCCATCTTGGATCCTAGCCCTTCAAGGAAATGACTCGTTGCAGGTGTGCAGGCTACATGACTAGGAGGGAACAGAAAATTTGGAAGAAGTTGGAAGAAGAGGAGTCTTAAAGGGGATAGAAAAGTTGGACAGGAGTAGGATGGAATGGGGGTAGGGAGAGGAAAACAGAGGGAGTGGGAAACTGGTGTCAAAAGGCAGTGAAAGTAGATGGAGAGGAGGTCTAGAAAGAAAGATAATGAAATTTGGGCACATGCCAACAGGGCTCAGTGAAAGGTCAGCCTCCAGCAAACATGGCATCCTCAATTGTTCTTTCTCCCAAGCAATCCCTGGGCCAGAGCTGAAGAACACTTCCTCAGCAAGTGATAAGGGTTTATTTGAGTTTAACTGCTCTAGGAAATAAGACTTGAACCACCTGTGGTCCCAGTCCTGCTATTAATTCAGCCTCACAGTCCTCATGCCTCCCTCAACCCTGTGCACAATCCTACAGCATCCCTCCATCATTTTATCATGGAGCCCCTGTGTATTGTCCCCTGCAGACATGGCTACAACATTTGGCGGGATCCCATGAAGCCAACACAGATCCTATCCCGCCTCTGCAAGGAAGGAAAAGTGGATGGGCCTCACTTTGGGCCTCCTGGGCGTGTCAAAGTGGCCAACCGAGTCTTTACCGGCCCTTCTGAAATTGAGGATGAGAATGGTAATTGGGGTCAGCCTGAAGAAATCATGGGACAGGGGCCCTTTCCAGAATTACCTGCTAGCTTCCCTTGGAAAGGATGGAAAGGAAAAAGAAAGGAAGGGAAGATAGAAATCCAGGGGTTCACTTTTCCATGGGAAAGTTCCATGAGATCTCCTAAGTCCACTTCATGCCACTTTCTCACGTCCCTGACTTAGATGTGCTTCATTATTTCCAAACTTCAAGCACCCATGTTTTCGGTGCCATATTAACTCTTTTCACCAAAGTTAATAGCAATTCCTTCCTTCCTTCCTTCCTTCCTTCCTTCCTTCATTCATTCATTTGTCCCAGTGAGCCTTTGTTAAGTGCTTACTATGTGCTGAACACTGTCCTAAGTGCTGGGGACACAAAGACAGAAACAAAACAGCCTCTGCCCTCAAGGTGCTTACCTTCTCCTGGGGATAGTTGGGAAGAGAAGAATAAGTACCAAAATAAATATATGGAGTGAGGAAAACATGAACTTGGAGAAACAGGAAAGGCCTCTTCATCTCACTATATGTGAGGAATAACAAGGACATTACTTTCTATTGATAGAACTCTTGGAATTTATCTAGTCTGGGTACACCATGATGATACATCAAAGGAAGAATTTAATGGAGAGACTTTGACATAACCCTTTGATAAATCCCAACCTGGGGCATTAGTTAACCATTCCAGGATATTACCTGTAAGAGTACCCCACAACTTTTATCTGGTATCCTCCTCAACCCACTCCCCAGAGTCAGGGGATCTCCCAAGGTGGTCTACACCAAAAGGGTGAGCATGATAGACTTAGACAGTCATGGCTACAAACACCATCTCATTATGACCATCCTGGCCCAGTGAGGACTGGGAAGGAAGAAGCAGGAGGGAAAGCAGCTATGTGGTGGGGGGATAGAATTCTGGCTCTGGAGTCAGGAAGATCTGAGTTCAGCTCCAACTTCAGACACTTACTAGCTGTGTCAACCTGGGTAAGTCACTTCACCTCTGTCTGCTTCAGTTCCCTCATATATAAAATATAGATAATATTATCCAGAGTTGTTGTATCAAATGAGATAATATTTTAAAAGCACTTACCTCAGTGCCTGGCACATAGTAGGTACCACATAAATGCTAGCTGCTAGTAGTAGCAGCAGCAGCAACAGTAGTTTGGCTACTATCAAAAGTAGCAGTAGCTACTATGGCGACAGACAAACCCTGTCCTCTTCTTCCACAGAACATCCTCTTGGGCATTTCTACTCTTCTTGATGGAAGGTGTCTTGTCAGGCTACTCTGTCATTCACAGGAAGAATAGGGATGCCAAAAGTGTAGGAATTGCTAGTCCCGGACCTACCTTCCTAGCAGAGATATATAACCACATTGAGAGTACGGGAGAAGGGGCAACAGACACAAGATGGGCAGTGGAGTTGGGAGAGTCTCAGTTGCCTTCTGAACTTGAGCCAAATGATACTTCTTTACACACCAGAAAGTCTCCAGAGCATAGGAGGCCCCCTGATTGCAACCCTGGCAACTGGAAAGATGATTGTATCCTCAACAGAAATATAGAAGTTCAGAAGAGGGGCATTTTGGGGGAAGGGGGAAGATAGTTTATTCTGTTTTGGACATACAATTCAAGATATCTGAGAGGTCATTGGTGATAAGGTTCTGAAACTCAGGAAAGAGCCTAGGGCTGGATATATAGATCTGAGAGTCATCTGCATAAAGATAATTAAGCCCATAGGAATTGACAAGGTCACCAAGAGAGGGGGTCTAGAGAAAGAAGAAAAGAAGGCCTAGGGCATAATTTTGGGAAATACCCACAGTTAGGGGATGGGATATGGATAATGAAAGAGGACTGAGTGGTCAGCCAGACAGGCTTTCCCCTCAAAAAACATTCTGTATCTATTATGTGCGGATACAAATATATACATAAGTGTATAGACTGTTTCACTTTTGTTCTTGTATCCCCAGCACAGTGCCTACACATAGTAGGCTTGTTAACTGATGTGGATTCACTGAAACATCAAGAACACTCTTTTCTCAGTCCCATGCCCCAGGCTCTCCCACTTAAGTTAAATACACTCCCTGACCTCTATCCCTAAAGATCCCTTCCTTATGTCTTATATTACCATGGCTTATGTCTCATATTAATAGTAGCTTCTCAGCTCAGTACCCCCTGTCCCCACATTTAGAGAAAATTCTAGTAGATTCCTATATGTCTGAGTCCTCGTCTCTCGAATCTGTTTTATACATCACCTCTCTGTTCTCTAACATCCTCCTCCAGCTATTTCATGACTCCCAGGCCTGCACACCTGTTAAATACTCACTCATGCCTAGAGGCAGAGTGGAAACAGAATATGGAGTCAGAGGACCTAGGCTCAAAGGCTGGCTTTGCCACTTACTCCCTGTGTAACCTTGAAAACATCACTTAGCTCCTCTGGGTCTCGATCTCCTTGTCTGTAAAATGAGAGGTTTGGAAAAGATGGCTGTTAGGGTCCCTTCCAGACCTAAAGCTATGAGCTCTTCCCTTCCAGGTCAGAGGAAAACCACTGATGAGCATGTGGCATTGGCTGCCTTACGGCACTGGGAGGACATCCCCCGTGTAGGCTGCCCCCTGGTACCGGAGCATGTGGAAACACGACCTCTACTCAACCCTGACAAGCCAGGCATTGAGCAGGTAAGGAGAGTAAGGCCAGGGGGAGGGGGATGAAATTTAAAGGGATAAGAGGAGAATCTTCAGAAGCTTGGATAGGGAAAAGGAGCATAGAGATGAGGAGGCCCCTGTGGAAAAGGGTTAGAGATGGGAGTGGGGGGAATGGATAGGAATAGGGGATATATTTCCTTCATCCCATCCACCCATCAATCTTCTTTGTGCCTGGGTTGTGGAGCCCTAAGCTTTCTGAAGCTCATACAGAACTGTAGCTAGGACAGGATATCTGGGGTTTTGTCTCAAGAAGGGGTGCACTCCATACCCTCTATCTCTGCCTTTGGGGCCCCTCCAGCCTACAACAAGAGGATTGATTCCATTCCACTGCCCTCCCCCAGGATGCTACCCTCAGCCTCTGAACCTGCTATGACCATCAGACACAACTTCACACAGCTTTTGCCTTTCCATCCCACAACTTTTTGCCTGGTGTTAAATGAGTCTAGTTACAGTTCTGCAGGACAGAGAGAAGGAAGGGCTGAGGGAAGAAATGAGGGGTAGAATACCTGGTTCTATGGGTATAGAAGTGGGGGCAGGTTCTGAAAGAAGTTTAGGCTCTGTCAAAGCAAAAGCAGAGGCCACAACATCTGTCTCTCTTCCAGGGCCGCCTGGAGCTGTGGGTGGATATGTTCCCCATGGATATGCCTGCTCCTGGGACACCTTTGGACATCTCACCCCGAAAGCCCAAGAAGTGAGCTTGCTAGGGCCCTCTGGCTCTTCTTTCTTTCTTCCAGACTCAGTAATGTTGGCCTTTCCTACCTCAATGGTCCTCATATATCCACCAGAAAGTCCTAGCCTGGTGTCAGTGAGCCAGCACCTGCTGAGCTCCCAGTCTGCACTGATGTGTGGGGGCCTCAAAAGGAGATACACATTTATCAGTCAACAGATATCTATTCAACACCAACTGCTCTACAAAGCCCTAGGCAAATGACAAAGAAGGCACAGTCTTTGCCCTGAAGGAGCTTGAAATTGCAGTAGGAGATATTGGCTGGACATCATTTTACATGCACAGAAACACCCAAGACAGAAACTTGACCATATTTACCTCTAATTTCACCACGAGCGTGGGGGTGGATGTCTGGTACAGCAGAAAGAAAAACAAAGGGCAGGCAATTTCCTGAACCAGTGAAAGCCAGGTTAGGCTAATTTAGGGTAATTTTCTGGAAAGGATGAGTCTTTAGCAATGTTCAAGAAGGAGAGGATGGAGACAATTAGCCAGACCGTAAGGGAAAGTATTTTAGATGAAAGGAAATGACATTTATAATCTTGGAGACATGAAAGAGATAAACATGTACAGGGGATATTTATCTGGCTGAAATGGAAAGAATGACTTATCAGAAATTTATTTATTAGATTTATTTATCAGTCCCCCAGATCCTGAAAGAATTCCATCAAATTGAGTAATAGACTTAAAGACCATCCTGGGTAAAAGGAATTCAGTCTAACCTCTTCATTTTTAATGAGAAGAAACCAATTCTCAGAGAGGTCTGCTGCTGTTTCCAAATCTCAGGGAAGGGGTTGGGTTAAAAAGACTATTAAAAGGGGCAGCTAGGTGGTACAATGGATAAAGCACTGGCCCTGGATTCAGGAGGACCTGAGTTCAAATCCAGCCTCAGACACTTGACACTTATTAGCTGTGTGACCTTGGGCAAGTCACTTAACCGTCATTGCCCCCCCCCAAATAATAAAAAATAAAATTTTAATTTAAAAAAAGACTATTAACAGGTATGAACTTCTTAAGAAAGAAAGGAGAATGACCTGGGGGCTGATAGATAACTGCCACATAGATCTGACTAATGTGACATAGAGTAGGGGAGAAAACCTCAAAGGAAAGAAAAGCTACCTATTGATGGCAGAAGAGGAAGAGTCTGGATATGGTCATGAGAAGCAAGGAGGGATGAGACAAGGAGCAACCAGTACTGAAAACATTGACCAGGGATGTAGGATCTTCTGTAGGAAAGGGGTAGGGGGTTTTATTGGGGGGTAGAGACCAGGTTTTGTGAGTTCAAGAAGATGCAAGAAGTATAAGATAAAGAGATCAAAAACTGTCTCTATTTCCCTTTATATCTTCCCAGAACACCTATCACATACTAACTCACCTATCAAACATGGGGTTGCTTCTGTGTATAGGTCCTGCTTCTCTATCCAGTCCCACTCTGTCCTAACAGTTTTCCTTTCCATAGGCTTCTCCCTCAATCTTAATATGACTTCTCACCTCTGTTTTCCCACTTCCTCCTCTCAAACCTGTCTATAATCCCCTAATTTTGGAATATCAGATTTTTATTCTCATATTAACTTCTTTATTGAGAAAAAGCGCCATACTGGGAAAGAGGAGACCAGTTCTAGTCTCCTCTAGTCTAGACACCACCACTTACTAACACTATGACCTTGAGCAAAAAGTTAGCTTCCCTGAGCCTCAGTTTACCTATCTATACAATGAGAATAATAATCTCTGCCATTACAAGGTTGTTGTAAAGATTTGTAAGATAATGGACATGTAAACCATAGAGCACTTTATATGGGATTATTACTACTAGTATTATTATTACCTCATTTCAGCTTCTTCAGTAGAGTTTAGATAGAAACAGTTCTTAGACATCTCTATCCTATTGTTCTTTCATATTGAATAGTCTATGACTTTTGTACAGATGACTGTACAAAATTACTGCTTTTTTGAATAAAAATATTGGGATGTAAGCTCATTCTCTGCAGGCTCCCCAAAAGCATCCTTGGTACCACTCCAAAGCAGACAGAACAACAGAGATCATATAGACATACCCTATCTTCTTCCAACACGATTTTAATCTCCTCTGTTAGGTGTCTATTTTGAAAGCTACTATGTAGCTGGGAGATTATGAGTATTTCTTGTGTCAACGTCTATTTAAAACTTTGTTCTCTAGTTTTTATGTATGTTGTGTATGTTGTGACCAGACACAACAGTTCAGTAGTCTGTGGTAATGGTCCAGTTACAGTAGTTTAGTTATTCAGGATATCTTGAGATCTATCTATACATGTAGCACAAGGACTTGCTGAATTTCAGCCCTTGGAAGGTAGTGAGCTTCTGGTGCATATCTTTAGCCCTTGGATCATGTCTTGTTAAGTATTTAGTAGCCACTAAGTTTCTGCAAACTGCAGCAATGATGCACAATTTCTACCATTTCTTTGCGTAATCTACATTGGTCACTAAACACATATTCCTCAAGGATAACCCTTTTATAATTTCTAGAGGCAGTGACCTGCTCCTGAATTATCATAAAACCCCCTCCAGCTCTGTAATCAAGTCTGCATGAATCAGTCATTTATTCAATATCCTTGATAACATATTGTTGGCTAAATTCATGTGAATGTTGCCCCTTGAGGGCCTTGTGATTCCATTCTTAAATCTTAACCACTTCATAGACCTCATGTTGAGATTAACCACACACAGACATATATATGCGTGTATAAGTATATATATATATATATGTGTGTGTGTGTGTATGTATATACAAATATATAATATATATGATAAATTCAATGGCCTATATATTTGACCAATCCAAAGGTCTATACTTGATATTAAGTTTTTACCCTTACTTGAAGTGATGCCTGTTTATTCCAGCAGTATTCCTATAGATGTGTGAACTGTTTATCACGTATGTATTTAGTAGTAGCAGTAGTAGAAGGAAAAAAAACAAGAAGAAAAAGTAGTAGTAGCAGTAGTAGTAGTAGTAGTAGTAGTTATTGAGAGACACAGCTTGACATCATGTAATAGATAATTGGCCTTGGAGCCAGGAAGACCTGAGTTCGAGTCATACCTATGACACACAGACAAGCTGGGTGACCCTGGGTAAATGACTTAAACTCTAGATTCCCATAACAACTCTCTAAGAAAAATGAAATTACCCTTTATCACTACTGCTGCCCTTGTTCTTGCTGCTACTGTTATTATTTATTGTTGTTAATATGATTACTCAGGTATGAGCTTCGAGTCATTGTGTGGAACACAGATGAAGTGGTGCTAGAGGATGATGACTTTTTTACAGGGGAAAAATCCAGTGACATCTTTGTGCGGGGGTGAGCAGGGGCACAGTGAGTTTTGAAGGAGAAAGCCTCTTGTGTGGTTAGCTGGGGTAGGGAAGGGAGGACAGAAGGGTCAGGACATCCCTTTGGTGGGGGGGGGGGTGAACAGAAGGCACAATATGTGCACTTTGGTTCCAGAGGAACCTTAGGAGCACCGATCGACCTCCAATGGCTAAGGGAGCATGCCAGGGAAGTGAAGGCCAGGGTAGCTAAAAGGCTGGGCAGAGGTGAGGCCAGGATGGGTTGATGGGTTCCAGGCTCTAAGAGCTTCCATTGCAACCTCTCCACAGGTGGCTGAAGGGGCAGCAAGAAGACAAACAAGATACTGATGTTCACTATCATTCCCTGACTGGTGAGGGGAACTTTAACTGGCGCTACCTGTTCCCCTTTGACTACCTAGCAGCAGAGGAGAAGATCGTCATCTCCAAGAAGGAGTCCATGTTCTCTTGGGACGAGACAGAGTACAAGATTCCTGCTCGGCTCACTTTGCAAATCTGGGATGCGGACCACTTCTCTGCCGACGACTTCTTGGGTGCGACCAGAGAGGAGCAAGAGAGAAGGGAACCACGCATAGAAGAGGAAAACTAGGGGATACAGGAAAAGGCAGGGGGAAGGGGATAGACAAAAAGAGGTGGAGGCCAGAGAGAAAAAAAGGAGACTGAGATCCTGTGAGAGATACAAAAAGGATGTGGTGACCCAGAGCAGAGGAACTGGGATGAAAAGGGAGCTCGAATTCTCTGGATAGTTTCCACCCTAGCAAATTGGAGTGGGGTACTTGGCAGAAAGATACACTGAACACCTCAATGCTCTCTTTGCAACAGGTGCCATTGAGCTGGACCTGAACAGATTCCCTCGAGGCGCCAAGACAGCCAAGCAGTGCTCCATGGAGATGGCCACTGGGGAGGTGGAAGTACCTTTGGTCTCCATCTTCAAACAGAAGCGTGTCAAAGGCTGGTGGCCCTTGTTGGCCCGCAATGAGAATGATGAGTTTGAGCTTACGGTGAGCATGACATCTTTAGGCATAATAAGGATAGGAGTAGAAAATGAACAGGGAAAGCAGTTGATCAATCAACATTTATTAATTGCCAATATAAAGAATTAATTGTTATTTGAGGTTTTTATGTTTCCACACGCACTGGCCTGGGGCTTCCCAAACCGCACGGTGCTCCACCCACTGGTTGTAGCGTTGCAATGGCACTGGCACCTCACGTCATCACCACTCACCAACGCCTACATGGGCCTGGCAAAATTATGATTGGAAGCCTAGTGAGGGAAGTCATGTGACTGTCAGAGCGGCCATCCAATTGGCTGGGAGCTGGGGGGGGGGGGTTCTGGGATTGGGGGAGGAGAATTCACCATTCTAGCTGGACACTGGAAGGCAATAGGAGTTCTGCTATGTATTCTCAGTTGATTCCTGGGCGGTGGTATTTCTTCAGGTTGTATAATTTCCCTTTCCCCATTTTATATCATTTCCCTTGATCCTACTGATCCTGTTTGTGTTGTTTTTTTTTTAAGTTTGTTCTTGTTAAAATAAATCCTATTCTGTTTTGAGGGAGGTTTCCGGTCTCCTTCCTTGCCCCAATATTGCGGTGAGCCGCTTAGCTAACACTCACCAGTTAAAAATTGGTCCCCACACCTATTATGTGCCAGGCATTTTACTAAGCATTGGGGATACAACAAGAAGCAAAAGATAGGCCCTGCCTTCAAGGAGCTTACAATCTAATATGGGAAACAACATGCAAATATTTACAAAGCAAGTTGCATATAGGATAAATAGTAAATAATTAACAGGGGGAAAGGCACTGGAACTAAAAGGGATTAAAGAGGCTTCTTGTAGAAAGTGAGATTTTGAGGGCAGCTAGGTGGCGCAGTAGATGAACTGACCCTGGATTCAGGAGGAGGACCCAAGTTCAAATCCAACCTCAGACACTTGACACTTACTAGCTGTGTAACCCTAGGCAAGTCATTTAACCCTCACTGCCCCGGAAAAAAAAAAAAGAAAGAAAGAAAGAAAAAAGTGGGATTTTAGGGGCATCTAGGTGGCACAGTAGATAAAGCACCAGCCTTGGATTCAGGAGAACCTGAGTTCAAATCCAAACTCAGACACTCGACACTTGACTGTGTGACCCTAGGCAAGTCACTTAACCCTCATTGCCCTGCCTCCCCCCAAAAAAGTGGGATTTTAGTTGGGACTTAAAGAAGCCCAAGAGCTCATTAGGCAGAGCAGAGGAACAGTTCCGGACATGGGAAACATCCAGAGAAAATGCCAGGAGCCAAGAGATGGAGTGTCTTATTTGTGGAACTGCCCGGAGACCACTAGAGGGAAGAACTATAGAACTGGGGGATTGGGTAAGTCCCGATGAATTGGGATTTCATGGTGCTGAGACCTGGGTACATGTAGCAGATTGCAAGGATCGAGGCAAGCTCCCTCTTCCTAGGAAGAAGTGGGGACCAAGAAAGCTCAGTGAATAGTGGTGAGCATGACTACTTGACTGAATTTGGCAGTGATTATGAAACTGTATATCTCTCTAGGGGAAAGTGGAGGCAGAGTTGCATCTATTAACTGCTGAGGAGGCAGAGAAGAACCCTGTGGGCTTAGCCCGCAATGAACCAGACCCTCTGGAGAAACCTAAGTAAGTTGCTCTTCTCTTCCCTTTCAGCCCTTCCCAACCCTTCATTCCTTTCTCCCACTTACAGTAAAGAACTTCTGAGTATACTACCTTCTTCCCCCAGAACACTGCGGTCTGGCCCATTTCCTAGATGTTTCAATTCTGTTAATATTTTGAGACTTCAAAATGCCCCAGGCTTGGGGGCAGCTAGGTGGCGCAGTGGATAAAGCACCAGCCCTGGATTCAGGAGGACCTGAGTTCAAATCCGGCCTCAGACACTTGACACTTACTAGCTGTGTGACCCTGGGCAAGTCATTGCCCCGCCAAAAAAAAAATTACCTAGGCCTGAGAAATTGGGGGGAGGGGGGTATGGGGGAGTTGTCTGGGACATTGGAAAAGGTTCTAGATCTCGAATTGGGGAACCTAAATTTGAATCCCAGCTCTTGAATCCCTCTCACTTATGTGACCTTGACCACATCACCAAGTGCCTCTTGGCCTCAGTTTCCTTCTCTGTAAAATGAAGATGAAATGCTAAAATCTCTTCCAGCTCTAATCTATGATCTCATGATCTTAAGACCAGATAGTCTGAGGACCCATTCCTAGAAGAGAGTGACCAGACCAGAAACAGTCACTAGGACCGAGAAAGTTCTAGAAGGAAGTTCTTCCCCAGTCCTCATCTTCCTATTTGTTCCTCTCCTATCTGCAGGACTGACGCTGCACAAAACTCCCATCCTCCCCTCTCTTCTTCCAGTCCAGGTGCCCTACTCAGGTGTTCAGTGTCTTTATCTTCTCTTTCTGCCTCCTCCCACTTCTCTAACCCTGATCTCAGGAAAGAAGTTAAAAAACTCCTATTCAGATAAAAAATGGTTGACAGAGCTACAATCTGTTGCTTTTTTCCAGGAAGATATACATTACCAGATATAAAGGCCAAAATGACACTCTGCAGAATTTGGGCCATCACCCACAATAACCAGAGGAGATATTTTGAGAGTTGGGGATTCCTCTGGGGTCTGCCTTTCCTGTATCTTTAGTCTCTCTCTGCACCCTCCTACTCCTGCCTTCCCTTTTCCTGCATTTTTTTCTCTCCAATATTGCCCTTCGTTGTTTTTTTTCTTTTTTTGTGGGGCAATGAAGGTTAAGTGACTTGCCCAGGGTCACACAGCTAGTAAATGTCAAGTATCTGAGGCCAGATTTGAACTCAGGTCCTCCTGAATCCAGGGCTGGTGCTTTATCCACTGAGCCACCAAGCTGCCCCCTGCCCTTCATCTTCTGTTTCCTCTCATCACCCCCAGCCGGCCTGACACGAGCTTCATCTGGTTTTTGAATCCTCTCAAGTCTGCTCGTTACTTCCTGTGGCACACGTATCGCTGGTTTCTGCTCAAGATCCTGCTGCTGGTGCTGCTGCTTCTCCTCATTGGCCTCTTTCTCTACTCTGTGCCTGGCTACCTGGTCAAGAAAATCATTGGTGCCTAAGCGACCTTTAGTCCTCAGTGGTCTGGTACTTCTCTTTGCCTTCTTCTCCAAGGACTCCGCTGCTGGAAAGAGCAGGCCATCCCTCCTTTCCTTTCCTTCTTCTCTTCCCTTCCCCTATCTTTCCCTTCCTTGTGGATATAGGGGGAATTCTCCAAAGGAATTATGAACCCAGTCTTTACAGCAGACTAAAACACAGAGAGAAAAGCACTACCCCGGGGACCAAATAGAACCTAAGAACTCAGGCTCCCTCGGTGATAGTTTCGATGAAATTCAGTCTAAACATTTGCTATGTTTCTGGTATCTTTAACTTCAGCAAACTTTAACTCAGGTTTATTAAGTGCCTATCATGTACAGGGTGCTTAAATTACCAAAAAAAAAAAAATTGTCCCTGCCTTCAAGGAGCTTACAGCCTACTGTACTGTGTACAACAAGCCCACAGATATGTAAATACAAAATAATTTCAAGACGGGGAAAGCATCAACCACTGGGGAGACCAGGAGAGAATTCATCCAGCGGGTAGCACCTTAACTGTGCTTGGAAGGAAGCTAGGGATTCTACAAGGCCGAGGTGAAGAGGGAGTGTATTCCAGACACATGAGACCACCTGTGCAAAGGCAGAGGTGGGAGATGGGAGATGGAACGTCTTATGTAGGGTGCCAGGTGCTGGCAGTACAAATGTGAAAAACCAAATGGTTCCTCCCTAGGAGGATAAGACATGTACACAAAAAATCATACAAGTTAGAATATAATTCAATGCCTAGAAGGAGTCAGGCATCAGAAGACTGAGAGAGGAAGGAAGGGAATCACTTCTAGTTAGGGTTTATGGAGACAGTGTCAATTGACCTGTGACTTTGAGGATGAAAATTTTTGCAGCCCGTGATGCGGAGGAATAATTTTGTTTCCAACATGCAGGATAGCCTACAGCGGCAGGAGAGGGCAGGCCAGGATTGGATAATGTCAGCTAGTGCCGTCTGGAGTGATAAAAACAGTAGCCTGAATTTATAGCATGCTTTAAGACAAGGGCAGTGCTTAGCATACATTATCTAATTTGGACTTTGCAACAACCTTGTGAGATAAGTGCTATCATTACATGCTCTTGGAAAAGACTCAGTACCTTCCAAAGCCAGTCACACAACCATCTGAAGCAAGATTTGAACTCCTATCTTCCTGCCTCCAAGCCCAGTGCTCCACACACAGTCTGTCTACAGATGCAGAGACCAATGGCCAAGTGATCCCAGCCGCTGGCTGAGTAAGGATGAGCTGGGTACTCTGTAAAACGTCCCAACACTTATTCTTTTTCCTCTCCCTAGCCGGCCCGATACTGCCTTCGTCTGGTTCCTCAACCCCCTGAAGTCCATCAAGTACCTCATCTGCACCCGGTACAAGTGGCTCATTATCAAGATTGTGCTGGCCTTGCTGGGGCTGCTCATGCTCGCCCTCTTTCTCTACAGCCTCCCCGGCTACATGGTCAAGAAGCTCCTAGGGGCCTGAGTGCCCCCCTCCCCCTCCCCTGGGCCCGGCTGTGTCTGTGTTTGGAATTTCTGCGTTTTGAACTGTTTGTCTTCTCCCTCGGGGGCCCACGGAGTGACCCAATAGCAAAGTGAGCTCTGTGGGCTCCCTGGGAGACCCGAGGTTTCAGAGGCCTCCCCTCCCTCTTGTTTGGTCCCTACATTATTCATTCTGACTCCAGGGCTGCTGCTCCCATCAGCCCAGATCCAAGCGGTGAGGCTGCCAGAGCAAGGAATGGGTGTAAACTAGATGACACCCCCTTCCCTCACACACACACTTTGTCAAGGTCTAGACTTGGTGATGGAAATCCACAATTTGGTTGCAACCTCGTAACCCTTCCCAGAGTCACTGCAGGGCCCTGAACAGTAGTTTGCATAATTATCACCAACCAAAAATCTCTGTGAGCCCCAGGCTTCCAGGGGATGATGTCACAGGAAGATGCAAACCAAGATACACAGGCCCACACTAAACCCTCCCCTTCTCCCTCCCCCTCCCCCTCCATGCTGAATCACCCCATTCCAGGAATACCTTTGCTACAGTAAAAGCACAGGGGACCTTTGTCCTCCAGAAGTGGGACAGAGATCTCTGCCCTTCTCCCAATGCCCTCCAATTCCTACTTTCGCCCTGGTTCCTCTTTGTCAGGCATGGCTGGTTCTCCCCCAAAGGAAAAAATAAAAGGGATCTCCCTATTTCCCTTGTGATATGCCCGGTTTTGCCAATGTGGATCATAGGACCCTGTTCTCCCTGAGATTTTTAACCTTCCTCATGTGAGTCCCTGTGCCTGCACACCCTTCTCCAAGGCACTGACCTCAGCCCCTCCTGAAGCTCCCGCTGCCCAGCCCAGTCCCCTGACAGCCCTGGACTTGGAGTATGCTGAGAATGACTTCAGCCCCATGGTTCCCAACCTCTCTCCAGGCCCGCCCTCCCCCCTCCGCTGTCTGTCTGACTGCTGCTTGCTCTTCCTAAGTCATGTTCTCCCTGCTTGGAGATGGTGCAGAAAGCACTTCTCCGTTCATGTTTGGGTTGTGTTCCTATTGGGTTTTTCATCTTTGGATGTTTTTTTTTCCTCTCTGAATAAAAGAAACCAAATATCTGAGCTGTCTGCTCCCAAGGAGATAAGATCTCATGAAATACATAAAGTGTGGGGGGGGGCGGGGAGAGGGGGCTGAGGGACAGAGGGAGGGTAAGCATTTACTAAGTGTTTTTACAAATAACTCATCTGATCCTCTCAACAACCCTGGGAAGTAGGTGCCCATTTTACAATTGAAGAAACCCTGCAGCCAGAGGTGAAATGACTTGCCCAGAGTCACATAGCTAGTGTCTGAGGCTAGGCTTGAACTCAGGTCTTCCTGACTCCAGACCCAGGGCCCTATTCTCTGTGCCCAACTAGTTGCCTCTACATCAGGTGCAGTGTGGATTTTGTAAGCTAGGCACACAATAGGCAACTATAGCTGTTGCTCCTTGTGAAACACCTCTCCCTCAATATCTCCCAGTCCCCCTTGCTGTTAATTATTGCTGAGTCCAGAAGATTTTCCCTTTCTTTTTCTCTCCTGGCCTGGTGGAACTCTGACTTGCCCCCTCCTTCTCTAGCCAGGTAAGCAGACCTTCCTCTGTTTCAGATGAGACAAGATCAGGGTTAAAAAAAACAACAGCAACAAAAACAAAAACATACTATAGAATTAAAGGGGAAACATCAAAAGAAAGCATAGGGGCAGCAAGGTGGCGCAGTGGATAGAGCAACAGCCCTGGAGTCAGGAGGACCCGAGTTCAAATCCGGCCTCAGACACAACACTTACTAGCTGTGTGACCCTAGGCAAGTCACTTAACCCCAATTGCCTCACCAAAAAAACAAAGTATAAAACTTTCAAGAAGAGAGTTACATGCTCATGAAAATGGACTTCTATAGATCTCTTGGGGGGCCTTCCTCAAGCCCCTCTTATCTACATCACTCCCCTGCTCTTCCCTCATACCTCCCGCCTTGGTAAGGGAGAGGGTAACCGGCCTGAGAAAGTTGGCAGCTCACCCCATTTATAAGAACAGTCAGAGGCAGTAGAGGAGTAGACAAGGCCAGAAACCTGGGGAGAGATGTTCTTGCTTCTGACATTGGTTTCCTTCCGGGGTGGTAGACAGAAATAGAAAAGAAATAAACTATCTAAACACCCACCCTGGCACCAAAACCTTTAGGCCCCAGGGTCTTTTGACATGATCACCCTGCACACCAAGAGCCCTTAGCTCATGACGGGTCACCCCTGGGAGGACTAGAACGGTTAGAAAAATCACTTGAGTCTCACTTAGGTAGGAGTTATCAACCTTGAGACATAGCTAACAGTGTGGACCCTGACGTGAAGGTAGAAAGGTCTGGGGGTGGTGAGGAATAAACTAGTCCCAAATTATCCTTAATCTAAAGGATTTTAGTTTCCAGGGTCAATATGAACAAGATCTTAAGGACCTGAACTACTCCAGAACCACCCCCCCCCAAATCATACAAATAGCCTAAATTCCCAGAGTTCCCTGCACCAGATGTCCAGGGTTCTGCCACAAATGTATCTATGGGTCTGTGTTAGAACTGGGCTGGTTTCCAAGGGTAGGGAAAATGCCAAGGGTCAAGGCTGCTTTTGTTCAGGGGCAACTGGCATTTGTTCTGTCCCCACAGAAGATTCCAGGATTTGATTCTCCTGCATGGACACAGGAAGAGTCTATGGTGCAGGGTACAAATCAATTTATGAAACTGGAGTTTGCTTCTTTAAAGAGAGTCAGCCATAGTTTTTAAAGACTTTTATTGCAACTGCAAGCTATTAATTCCCTATGCACAGTGACTTGCATCAACATGCAACAAGACACAAAGAAGAGCTTCAGAAAGTTTAAACAAACAGTTCTGTAATGGTCCCCAGAGAAGCAGGGCCCCATCACCAGCCTGGGATCCATCCACCATACCCACCTGAGGCCCTGGATTTCCTATTTCATGGGTGCTTGAAATACCTGGGTGGGAGGGACTTGTAACTCAACGTTTATCTGGGGAAAAAAGAGAAAGAGAAACAAAGGCTGTACTATTTATCCTTGTTTTGGTTTGTTTTTTTGTGGTTGTTTTTGGTGGGGTTTTTGGGTGGGGCAACGAGGGTTAAGTGACTTGCCCAAGGTCACACAGCTAGTACTTGTCAAGTGTCTGAGGCCGGATTTTGAACTCATGTCCTCCTGACTCCAGGGCTGGTGCTTTATCCACTGAGCCACCTAGCTGCCCCCATGTGCTATTTATCCTTAAGTGACTCCTCTCGGATCTTCTTACCATTCCCATCTTGGGACCAGGTGGTACACATCAGTTGGACCTGGCATTGCTTGGGCTGCCCATTTCTAGGACATGCCCCAACTCCTTTGGCCTTCACTTCTGTTGTCTGGACATTAGAATGCCAAGGGCATGATCATGTACTCTGCCAAGGCTTTCTTTTTGTAAGATCACACTCCTCCTTTAGCTTTAGTTACATCCACCTGTAGATTCGGCCTCCATCAAAGTTGTGAACCTTTCTTTCTGGGGTGCTTGTTCCCCTTCCTCCCTCCTCTGCTCCCAATCCTTATAGGACACGTTGGTGGAAAAATAACTCATACAGACCGGCAAATGTCTGACCAAGTGTGGCTGGATTAATTTAAAGCTATTATAACACTCCCACGCCAGCAGCACCACTGCCACAGATGAAAAGAGGGAATATGAAGTAAAATTCTGTTGTGAGTGGGAGAGGTTTCCTTTTGAGGAGTTCAGGGCTCGGAAAGAGATTTCTGCAGCTTATTGGTTCAGGCACTGCCTGAACAATGAGAGCTGCCCAAGAATGTGCTCCCCTCACTGAACATCCTCAAAGGGCAGCTAGGTGGCACAGTGGATAGAGCACAGGCCTTGGAGTCAGGAAGACCTGAGTTCAAATCCAGCCTGACACTAGCTGTGCAACCCTGGGCAAGTCACTAAACCCTGTTTGCCTCAGTTTCCTTGTCTGTAAAGTGAGCTGGAGAAGGGAATGGCAAACTACTCCAGTATCTTTGCCAAGATCCAAATGGGGTCCGGAAGACGTTTCCTGACTGAAACGACTAAACAACAAGAGATCCTCAAACAGAGACCTCTTCTTAGGGATGTTGTGGATAGGATTCATGCTCTAGAGAGGGGTTGGATGAGATGACCTCTGAGATCTCTGCCCAGATCTGAGGGTCTTATGATTCTACGTTGGTTTGGACAGCCTGGTAACCCTGGATTGATGATTCTTCCAACCAGTTCCTAAGTGAACTAAACTACTGGCAAGAAGGATTTCCCTCTGATGAAAAGAATCAAAACACACCTACATCAAGGGGGACGTCATCACCCTCATCATTATATCTAGCATTAATACAGAGCTTTAAGGCTTGCAAAGCATTTTCCATACATGAGCTCATTTTATCTAACAGAATCTATTTTAAGAGGGAGAGAGGGAAGTCAATCAACTATACATTAGTCAACTGCAAAAGTCAGGCACCTTGCTCCTTCCTGCCCTCAAGGAATTTGAAGAAAAGGAAAAAAAAGTCCCTGCCCTCAAGGAATTTACATTGTATCTGGAGAAGCAAAATGTTCAGGAATAAATAAGTATATCCAAAACAAATACAGGGAGGAGGAGACCAGGAAAGGAGTGCTGTGGGAGGCTGGGCTTGAGTTGAGCATCCAAGGGAGCCAGGGAGAGTAAGAGGCTCCATGAGGAGAGAGTCATGCAGTGTTCATTCCACCGCTTTCCCAAGACAGAGATGATATTGTGTGGCTTTGCCAGCCCTCCAAGCTCCCATCCCTCAAGGGCTTCCTCCTCCTCGGGTCCCACCGCCCACCCATTTCCTGTCTCCCTCCTCTGGCATCATTGGACCAGTCTTCTCCCCTCTCCTCCCCCCTCCCCATTTGGTCCCCATGGTCCAGCTTACCCTGGAATCAATATACTGCTGCAGCAGCATCTGCAGCTCTGTGTTCTGCTGCTCAAGGAACTCGTTGTCATTCAGCAGCTTGGCCCGCTGGGTGAGGATGTTGCTTTCTCGACAAAAAGGGAAAGCCGGTTAATGGTCTGTTTGGCAACTACGTGGTGCAGTGGATAAAACACTGGATTCGGATCCAGGAAGATCTGAGTTCACATCCAGCTTCAAACACTTATTAGATGTGTGACCCTAGACAAGTTGCTCTGCCTCAGTTTCCTCATCTGTAAAATGGGGATTCTAATAATAGCACCTTCTCAGAATTGTTGAGAGGATCAAATGGGGGGCGGGTAGGTGGCGCAGTGGATAGAGCACCGGCCCTGGATTCAGGAGTACCTGAGATCAAATCCGGCCTCAGACACTTGACACTAGCTGTGTGACCCTGGGCAAGTCACTTAACCCCCATTGCCCCTCAAAAAAAAAAAAAGGATCAAATGAGATAATATCTGTAAGGCACTTTGCAAAATTCAAAGCACTTTCTAAAAACTATTATTATTATTATTATTAAATTACTTCCAAGCGCCTCTCTCCTCCAACACTGAGTCTGGTAGGCTTTCATTGTCATTGGATAGCTTTCAGATCATTGCGGGGGAAGGAATGTTCTACCTAGAGGTAAGATTCCATGTATTGGGAACATAGGACCATGCTTTTAGGGCTGCACTTGCTCCTGATCACCCAGCCACCACCAGTGTAGCTTCCCTAAACCAGCAAAATTCAAAGGCAAGTGACTCCGCCACTTGCAAGGAATCTGAACGAAGGACTAAGAGAACTGAACGTGAAGCCATGACTGGGCGAGTGCCATCTTCCATTGTACCACCAGAGGCTCCCCTTTCCACTTAAATGCAGCATTTTCATCTAAAACTTCCTTCAGACTAAGGAGCCCGTGGATGTGGTGATTGGACTCTCCAGCTCCAGGTCTTAATTCCATTTTCTTCAGAGCTGGACAGTGCTAAGGAAGGGGGAGGAGGATCCCCCAGGGTACATGTACTCACTGGTACTTCTGGAAGGCGTCAATCAGCGCATCCCACAGCTTCTGTCTCTGGAGAGGGATGATGTAACATAGGGCCTCCCAGTATTCTGAGTCCTTGGAGTCATCCCGTATCTCTCTGCGTGTCACGATTTTTAATGGCATTGGAGATTCCCTAAAGGATAAACAGCACTAGTTCCCAGATATGCCTACCTCATAGCACCAAGCCCCTGGCCCTGTACGATAGGAAGTCTTTTGCTTCTTGCCACCCACAGCCTCCTCATTCAAGTGCATTACTATATAAGAAAGAAATGATGGGAGACAATGGGCATCTCTTGTAGTAAAGTGAGTCTAATTTTTCCTGGGGGGTTAACATACTTTTTCTTTCTACAAATGTATCGTCGGCATTCAGTTCACTAACTTGTTATTTTATTTAACCAGTTTTGCTGCTTATAGCCAAGGGGACTGGACTGATCACTAGAGCATCTTAGAGCTATGGGCCACTGGCTTCCAGTCTTCCCAAAGGTTCCTTAGTGCTACAATCGGATGCTTATAGCTAGCAAAAGGAAAAAGCAAGGAAGGTATCGTTGGGATACCGGAAACCAGCTGTAGCAATAGAACTCCTCTCTCTTCTTTGCAACGCTTATCTAGGGGCTCTGTTGGCCACAAAGGGTGCAGACATCCCGAGATTCCCTTTCACCCTTCATTTCCCCTCTCCTTCTTAAAGCACTGCTCATGTTCTGACTCCCAAGACAATACATTCTTCCTCTATTCTACAGGACACGTTTCCAGGCATTAAAACCACCGTTCCACCCAATGCTCTTTAAAAAAAAAAAAAAAAAAAGGTTTCTATAAGAATTGCTCTGAGGGGCAGCTAGGTGGCACAGTGGATAGAGCACCAGCCCTGGAGTCAGGAGTACCTGAGTTCAAATCTGGCCTCAGACACTTAACACTTACTAGCTGTGTGACCCTGGGCAAGTCACTTAACCCCAACTGCCTCACTAAAAAAAAAAAAAAAAAAGAATTGCTCTGGCCCTACTTTTGAATCCTTTATTCCCCCATATGTATAGCTAGGTGCTAATTAGTACAAACAATACATCCCATAAAGCAGTCTTAGAATTTTCATCACCTATTTCCATTGAGATGTAACCAATTTCTGCATTTTATATGTAACTTTGAATAATACAAGTTCAAATATACAGATTTGAATAATGCAACAGGATTCATTATTCCTACTAATCAGGAACTGGCCATAGCCAGATTCTTTTACTCCAGGCACCCACTTGAACTTTCACCCACAACTCAGGCTGCTTTTCACCCCATTTCAAGACACCTAAGCCCACCTGAGTTTCTGCTGACTAATAACATAAGCCTCCAGGGCCTTGAGAACATCATTAGGATGAATGAGCGCAGAATGGAGAAGGTGTTGTGGGTCTCGGCAGTCCTCCGGGACATTGTTTTCCTTTTTGATGGTGGTCTTTTCAGTCTCCAGACCTGGAGGCAGACCCTCTAGGTTCTGTAGAGAATGGGACACAAAGGACCAAAGAAAAGGTGGGATGTTATCACAATTTTGGGAAGGAAGAAGGAGAGGAGATAGAAATGATGAGATCAGTAGATAAGCAGAGGAAAGTGACTATAGAAAGGAAGAAATAACCAGAGTGGAAGAAGAGAGGAGGGCTGGGAGAGAGGGGAGAGGAGGTGGCAGGAGCGAAGGATGTGCCTGTTAAATGTCAACTAGATAAACAAGCTGTGTAAAGCCACACTTCAGTGAGTATCAGCTATTTTTACAGCATCAGTGAAGGTGGCTTAAGCCATCCATTCAATCATATACCTGCCCACAAGTGATATTCATCCAGAGCTAGTTCCACCCTGGCCTTCCACATATATTTTTATGGCTTACATCCATCCAGAAAAATTCAAGCACCTGAAGCAACTACTTATAGATCCTTGTCCCAAATCTACTTTTACAAATGCCCCCAGGGCCCTTCCTCTGAACCCCTGGAAACCCCACAAGTTGCCAAAGCAACACTTCATCTTTCAGTTGATGAAGGCCATGCCAAACTTACCCAGATTCCAGTCTTGTCAGCTAAAAGACATGCAGTCTCATCGGCTGAGTGAAAAAAGGATAACTGATCTTGGCTCCCATCCCCTACAGACACTAATGGACTTTTTTTTCCTTCTTTTTACCAAGGCTAGTAATGACTAATAGGGTCTACTCAGAGTTAAGAGGCAGCCTAACACCTCTAGACTGTCCTGCCTTTCCTATCTACTACTGGCTATGAAGAGGCCCATCTAGCAATTAGTTGGCCCAACAATGTTTTGAGGCACAACCAGTTTCTTACATGTGGGCCCTTTAACATTCAATCCCTTTAAAAAAAAGGGGGGGGGGATTGAAAGGATTTTCAACACAACATCTCTTTGAAACTTCAGGTTGGGAGGTTTAATTATATGTGTGTATATATGAATTTATATGTCTACATATGTATGTATATATGTAGACATGTATGCAGATTGCATTGCCTCCCCTCCAAAGAATGGCTATGGAACAAATGAGATTGAGAATTAAGAAGAGGACAAGGAACTCAATAGAGCAAGATGAAACTGAGTCTTAAACCAAGTTCTGCCACTCACTACTAGCAGCAGTGTATTTTAGCTTGGATTTGTCCTCCTGTAGAATGAGGATAACACCTGTAGACATTAATCACTAAAGAAGAGCTAACTCCTTCGCAAAAAGAAAGCGAGAGGGGAATGACTACATTTTCCACTAAGCTTACAATCTATTGGGGGCGGCTAGGTGGCGCAGTGGATAAAGCACCGGGCCTGAATTCAGGAGTACCTGAGTTCAAATCTGGCCTCAGACACTTGACACTTACTAGCTGTGTGACCCTAGGCAAGTCACTTAACCCCCATTGCCCTGAAAAAAAACAAAAAACAAAAACCAATCTATTGATGGAATACAGACCTGACCAAATCCACATCCTCTCAGCAAAGACCACAAAACCATTCCCCTTGTTCAGTTTCATCTTACCTGGAAAGCGGACATCCTCCTGGCTTGAAAGTCAAGGAAGAATTGCACCAGTGCATAAACATCATCTTCATTTTCGATCCCAAGGGCCTAAAGGGAAATAAAGCCAAAGAGCTGCTTAAGTGTCCTGTCTAGATGCCAAGGAATATTGGCCTACCGCCCCAGAGCAGAGTTGAAATATTCCTTGCAGAAGCTACTAAGCTCTACCTAAAACCCCACAGTACTAAACAGCACAAAGAGAAGACATCATCTCTTTTTTCAAGGGTTATACTTGGCTAGTTGGGATTGATTGCAATAACGTTAATATGACATAAAAATCTTAATGAAAAACATTAAGACCTATGAAATCAACATTAGCACTTCAAAAATCGAGTGAGTTTGGAAAGGATAAAGGATGAAGTGAGAAAAAAAGAAGGAAGTGGCTGGGGACCATATAGTATAATGGAAAGAATACCAAGGAGCAGCTAGGTGGCACAGTGGATAAAGCACCAGCCCTGGATTCAGGAGTACCTGAGTTCAAATGCTGCCTCAGACACTTGACACTAGCTGTGTGACCCTGAGCAAGTCACTTAACCCTCATTGCCCCACAAAGAAAGAAAGAAAGAAAGAAAGAAAGAAAGAAAGAAAGAAAGAAAGAAAGAAAGAAAGAAAGAAAGAAAGAAAGAAAGAAAGAAAGAAAGAATACTGGACTCTGGATCAGGAGACCTAGGATCAAGTCCTGTTCCACTACTAAGGTGCTGTACAACCCTAGGTCTCACCTCTGCACCTTAGTTGCTCATTTGTGAAGAGGAGGAGGGGGTCCCTTCCAGATTTAACACTTTATGAAGCTCATTAATTCTGGAGTAACTAGAGATGGGCAAAGCTATTCTGGCAGTCTAGGGGAGAAGCAAATCTAGAACAGAATTTCAGAGGATATCACATGGTGGCCATTCTTGCCTCTTCAAGGATCACAGTACTGGCCTCTGGACCTCTGTCCTAGTGGGGGCCTGCCCTCCTAGGCTCTTACTTTATGGATGCCAAGGGCAACATGGATCCAGTCCCTAATGGATGGAGACAGCTAGCTGGGCTGGACCAGCAGGATATTCCTGAAGGACTAGAGTGGTTAAGAAAAACAGAAGATACAATGTGCAACTCTGAGATAGGAGGAAAGTCCAAAGAAATGTATTTGAGGTAGGGAGAAGCAGCTATGGTCACAGAAGGAATCAGAAATCCCTTGAAGAGTATTAGAGATTGGGGAAGTTTTAGGGTTCCTTGGGTCATTTAGTTGAGTACAGGGCAATAAAGGAGAAAGATAAGTTGGGGAACACTAGGAAGTCTCTGTACCCAGCCCTACCTCCTTCTAGGGGCTAACAGGAGTGTCAAAAAGGATGTTCCTTGGGGGCAGCTAGGTGGCGCAGTGGATAAAGCACTGGCCCTGGATTCAAGAGTACCTGAGTTCAAATCCAGTCTCAGACACTTGACACTTACTAGCTGTGTGACCCTGGGCAAGTCACTTAATCCCCATTGCCCCACAAAAACAAAAACAAAAACAAGTTGTTCCTTTCCCTCTGATTTAAGCTTCTAGCTATTTTCATTAAATTCCCAAAAGTGCCTCAGAACTCACAGCAAAGATGGAGTCTAGCTTCAGGAGACAGCTTTCGTTCCTCTCGAGGGGATAGAGAAGGCTCAGCAATTTACTCTCTATCAGAAAACCCTATGGGGGAAGAAAGATATGAACATCTGAGGTCAGTTTTGTTGTGGAAAGACCAGGCTCTGGTCACCTCCACCTAACAGGTGAGAAAAGTTTCCAAGAAGTAGGACCCCTTGGGAAAGAACTTGGGGAAGTGGAATAGCCGAGAGTAACCCAATGCCCTTAGTCTGTCTACCAAGTGTTATACTCAGGGAGGGGACCCCCCCATTTCCTCTATCAGGGTACATGGGTGCCCATATCTGAGCAGCACAATCAAGGCCACACAGTCAGCTTACAGAGGCAGGGTTGGGAAAGAGTGCTCTGTGGAAGGTGACCTAGAAGAGGAGTCAAGATATTTTTAGGATACACCCTGTTTTCCAGAGATGAGGCCCAGCAATCAAACTGGGCCCTTAACTTGACATAACAACAATTCTTTGCGCTCACCCTCTTGCAAAAGCGCACAATTATCGTATTGCTTTGACCAGCATCTGGTAGTCTCTGAGCTTGGACAAGCTCAGACAAGTACCCATGTTCCGGCCATGAAGCCCTGCTATAATCAAACTTGTTTCATTGTTTCTATTGCCCATCATTGTCAGGACTACATTTCACCGCATGGCTATTGGTGTAAGTATTGAGATCTCCCCACACTGCCTCAGGTACTCCCACTAGGTGCAGGGGGCACGTGTGTCTATAGCCTCTCCTTGCTTGCAGCCATTTCCCTCGAACTTCTGTTTGATTCCTGATTTTTCTGTCTCTAGGCTGCTCTGTTTGGCTCCAGGCATCCACACTTTAGAGACTGGTTCAGTCCAGTTGACAGGAGTAAGAAGAAGATCCTGTGTCAGCTCCTCACTCTCATGCCCTGGCAGTAGTGAGGGGTTAAAATGATAGCAGCTGGCCCTCAATCAAAAGAAAATCAACTCACATGCTTTTCTGGGCTGGGGAAATGAAGGCTCTTGACCCTTACTCCAATTCTTGAAGCCAACTTTGTTCTTTGAATAGTCAATACTCAAAACCACATGTGCCAAGCAAGAAAAACTCCTTGCTGTGTAGTAGCCCTGCTGAACTTCAGATCTGATTAAACCCAGTGTTTCCTTTACTCCATTACTTACTCTATGGCATAAACACACTTATTCCACTCCTTAGGTTCCTTTCCTGGCTCACCCTCTATATCACACCATCTAACTATAGGTTTTGCCAAGCCTTTGTCCTGGGCTATCTCCTCTTTTCTCTCTATACTCTCTCACTTGGTGATCTCATAAACTCCCATGCATGGGCTTAGGTATCACCTCTAAGGATCTTTATATCCAACTCGAATCCCTGCCCATTGCTGTTTCCGGGCCTTCTCTCTACTACTATCACTCAGAAACCTCTCTTCCTTTGAGGTTCATTCAATCCATGTTTATCATCCAATCGTGGTTCCGGGAGCTGTTGGCTACAGACCTCCAGGACACTTCTTTCTTCCTCACTGAGTTTTGTGCAGTTTTTCTCTCCTCCACAATGCCTGCCCTCATACTAGGGAATTTCAACATATGTATTGATGATACTCGCTCAAACACTCTACTCAACCAGTTCCTCAACTTAATCATTTCCCATGACCTAGTCCTCCACCCCACCACAGCTACACACAGAGATATGGTCACATCCTTGACTTTCTCATCACTCACATGTTCCAAATCCATGTTCATGAACTCTGAAATTCCATTATCTAGGCATAATCTGCTGGTCCTTCCACCTCTCCCTCTACCTTGCAAGGTAAGAACCCTGCCTCATATTTCACTAACAGAATCGAGGCCATTGGCAGAGAACTCCTTCTCCCCTGTTCCTCATCTCACATTACTCATATGCCTTCTGCCACTATCTTCTCCTTCACTGATTTCACACGAAGAGGTAGCCCTCCTCCTTGCCAAACTCATCTATATATGCCCTTGATCCCATTCCATCCTGTCTTCTCCAGATTACCCCCTCCATCATCCCTACTCTCTAATTTTCAATCATTTCTTATCTGCTGGTACTTCTCTACTGACTGGAAACATGGGACAGCTAAGTGGCATGGTGGATAAAGCACTGGTCTTGAAGTTGGGAAGATCTGATTTCAAACCTCACCTCAGACACTTACTAGCTGTGTGACCTTGGGCAAGTCACTTAACCCCAATTGCCTTAAAAACATTCAGGGTCAAAAAAACCCCAAAAAACAAAAAAACAATTGGAGTCATCTCCAGTCATCCTGATATGTATCTTGTCACTGGACCCAGATGGCTCTGGAGGAGAGAGTGAGGTTGGTGACCTTACACAGTCCTCCCTCCCTTAAATTCAATTCATTGCAATTCAGGACATCACCTCCTGATGTCATGGTCCTCTTTGAGAACAAAGGACCAACAACAAAACATTCTCATGTCTCTCCATCCCCCCAAAACCTTCACTTGATCTGTCCATTCTTGTTAGCTATTGCACCATATCTCTCCTCCCTTTTGCATTTAACCTCCTTGAAGTTTTCTACAATAGGTGCCTCTACTTCATCTCCTCTTATTTAATTCTTTTTCTGAACTCTGTACAGTCTGACTCCTGACCTCATCATTCAACTGAAATTGCTCTCTCCAAAATTACTAATGATTTCATTGCCAAATCTAATGGCCTTTTCTCAATCCTCATGCTTTAAGACTTTTCTGAGGGCAGCTAGGTGGAGCAGTGAATAAAGCCCCAGCCCTGTATTCAGGAGAACCTGAGTTCAAATCCAACTTCAGACACTTGACATTTACTAGCTGTGTGACCCTGGACAAGTCACTTAACCCTCATTGCCCTGCCCCCCCCCCAAAGACTTCTCTGAAACCTTTAGCACTGTTGATCACCCTCTTCTTTTTGATATTTTTTTCCCTCTAGGTTTTCAAAACACTTCCCTTTACTGCTTCTCCTCCTGACTGCTCCTTCTTTTTGTCCTTTGTTGGACCTTCATCCCTGCCACACAGTGCCTGACACATAGTGGGTACTTAATAAATCCTGGTTATCTGACTCCCTTGAGCTTCAATCTCTCAACACCAGTTTCCCACTGGAAATTTCAAACCGTTGCCATATGGCATCTCCAACTCAACAGGTCCAAAACAGAATTCATGATTGTTCCCCCAAAATCCACCCTTCTAAACGTCCCTGTTTCTATCATGAAGAATCATCAGTCTTTGGAGATTAATATTAACCTCACTGCCATCCTTGATTCCTCACTCACTCTCTCAACCCACATAACCAATCAATTGCCAAATCATTTTGTTTTGACATCCACAACTCCTCTCCTATCCATCCCCTTACACTCCAACTACCATCACCTTAGTCCTGGTTCTCTCCTCCCTTTTTCTTGCCTTTACTATTGCATGAGCATTCTATTAGGGATCAGATCACGGCACTCCCCTAATTCCATACACTCCAGCGCCTCTCCATTGCCGAGAGGAGCAAATAGAAACTTTTCTGTTTGGCTTTTAAAACCTTTCACAGCCTGGCCTCAATCTCCGGCTCCATCCTCTTCATACACATTACTCCCCTTTACACATTCTACACCCCAGCCAAACTGGCCTTCTCTCTCCACACACAGGACTCCATCCTCCAGCTCTATGACTTTACACTAAACATTCTTCATGCCTAGAATACCTTCCCTCCTTGCCTCTCTTCTTCATTCCTCTCCAGGTTGCTTACCTGCCTTTCTCTCCTCTCTGTGCAGGGGCATTCTTTATTTCCACTTACTCCCTTTCCAGCTTCCTTTTATGTGTTGTATTCATTCCTCCTTTAGAATTGATATGAGTTTGGGTCCTATCTAGGAATTTGGGACTATTAAAGTTTAAACTAAACTTTAAGCTAAACTAAAGGATGGACACACCTTGAGAAGGGAGAAGATAATCCCAATGGGTATAGCGGATGTCTGATCAGTGCCAGGGGACAGAGATAACTCCAGAAGTCAGGACCACCATCTCTCATTCAAACCTTCCCCACTCCCAAAGGGAACTTTCCACAGTCAGATGGTCACCCCATCTACCATCTATAAAAGCTTTGAAAAAAAAATTTTAATTTAAATTAAAAAAAAAACTTTGGCCTTTCTTTTGTTCGTGGAGATAGGTATCTCAGAGAATCACGTCTCTGAACTATTTCCCCTTGAGGGAAGTCTTTGACTTCTCTCCGGATCCTTTTCTCTAGGGCCCAAATAAAAGACTATTTTATTCTAATTGAATTGTGTGTGGGAGGGTGTAATTCTTTAAAGAGGAATACCTAAGGACCCCCACCACCTATTTCTCCCGTGACAGAATGCAAGCTTCTTGGGGGCTTTTTATATTTGTATTTCCAGTGCTTAGTGCAAAGCATGGCACATAATACTTGACTTGTAGAGCTCTGCTTCCCAGAATCCTCCTTCTTTAAAGTACACCTCTAGCACCTTCTACACCTTCTAAATGAAGCATTTCCTGATCATCCAGCTGCTAATTTCCTCCCTCCCATCCTCCCTTTATTTAACAATGATTTTGTATTTATTCTGCATATGCTCATATCTGTAACATGTTGTGTTATTTCCACCTCCCATCTTCTGCACCCCCACAAAATGCAAGCTCCTAGAAGGCAGTGTCTGTTTCCTTTTTTTTTTTTTTTTGTCTTTGTATCCTTAGCACTTAGCACGGTGCCCAGCACGTGGTCAATGCATAAAAAATGCTTGCTGACCAACTGACTCCGTGAAGCCCAAGTACAACCCAACCAACACAACCTACAAAGCTCAGAAACATCCAACAGTGGCACATAGTTCTGCAGCAGTTAAGAGACATGGTGATTCGTGTTGCTGTTTGAAGAACTGACTCCAGACCTCGATGGTACCTCTACAGGTCACTAAGCAAAGTAGTATTTGCCAGCTGGCCTGTAGATGACCCAGAGCCTTTCCATAAACTTGCTTTGCAAGCCGGGGAGAGAGGGGGATTTCTCATAAGTAGTCCTTACAGCCCCATTAGGCTTGGCTGGTTGGCCGGGGGTGCTCCAGATGCCCCTGCCAGACCATTTCAGGTCTAGGAAGAGATGGGGAAAAGTCACAAACAGAGAGAAAAACACAAAACTCCTGCTCCTTTCTAAGCAGGTCTTCATTCCTCCTTTGTGTCTATCATACCCTCAGGACAAATTCCCCAAGGCTAAACTCACCGATTCATCACACATAATCTCCAGGATTAGTTTGACCGTCTTCGCAGACAAATGTTTTGGCAGGGACAGTCTGGGCTTTTGTTCTTTCAAGCTTGATTTTCGGCTTTCGTCTCCTTCCTCCTCTTCATTAGCAAAAGAGAGTTAAGAGTAGATGAGGACAAGAGAAAGAGAGGGGAAAGGGAAATAATTTTACCTTTTTTGTGGGGGCAAATTGACTTTTGGAAAGTGTGAGAAAGCACCATCATCTTCTTATACTAAAGATGGTAGTGGTGGTGGTGAGGATGATGACTGACACTTATGTAGCACTTTAAGGTCTGAAGAATACTCTACACTCAGGAGTATGCTGGTGCCAGCTCATAGAGCCAATTGTTAAATTTTCAGTGTGAACATGTATACCTCAGAAATCAGCAAATGCTAGAAATCAGGGCTTGATCTGTTGTTTTGTCGATTGTCTGGACTTAAGAAAGTATAGAGAAAACATTAATGATGTGGATTAAACTTCAAAATGTGTCAAATCTGGCCTCCAACACTTGACACTTACTAGCTGTGTGACCCTGGTCAAGTCACTTAACCCTCATTGCCTGGCCAAAACAAAAAACAAAAAAACTTTTAAATGTATCAGGAATACATTTTTTCACCAGCGTTGGGGTTATTAAACCAGAACACTCGTACTTATGTCCATTATCCTGTCTGAACCTCACAACAGCCCAATGAGGTAGAATAACTATTGATGTTAGTTCTCCCATTTTACAGATGGGGAAACCGAGGCTTTGAAGACTTAGTGACTTGTTCTGGAGTCAGAGGAATTGGGGTTCAAATACCTCCTCTGACACATCAGTCAGTTAATAAACATTTTCCATTTATTATTTGCCAGGCACTATGCTAAGTGTGGGGTATACCGAATATATGTGTGACCTAGGTGAATTATTGAGCCTCTCTGGGCCTCAGTTTCCCCATCTGTAAAATGAGAGGGTTTAACTGCATGGTCTCTGAAGTCCCTTCTGGGTCTAAATCTATGGTTCCCTGATCCTTGGTTACACAGCTCAAATTTGAACTCAAAGGGGCAGCTAGATGGCGCAGTGGATAGAGCACTGGCCCTGGAGTCAGGAGTATCTGAGTTCAAATCCAGCCTCAGACACTTAACACTTACTAGTTGTGTGACCCTGGGCAAGTCACTTAACCCCAATTGCCCCACTAAAAAAAATGAAGAAAAAAAAATTTGAACTCAAATCTTCCTGACTAGGATTAGCTCTCCATCTTGCTCTACCTCACCGCTTCAGCTGGAGGAAGGGGTCCTGGGATGTTGATTTAAAAGAGAAAGAGAAACTGATGATGAGTGAGATGAGGAGAACCAGAAGAACACTGTACACAGTATCATCAACATTATGTGTTGATCAACTGTGATAGACTAGATTCTTCTCACCAATACAACGGTACAAGAAAGTTCCAAAGGACTCATGATGGAAAAGGCTCTCCAAATCCAGAAAAAAAAAAAAAAGGAACTGTGGAATATGGATGCTGATTGGACCATACCATTTCTTTTGGTTTTGGTGCTGTTGTTTTTTTTTTTTTTTTTGAGGTTTTTCCTTTTTGCTCTGATTTTTGTCATATAACATGACTAATGCAGAAATGTATTTGATGTTATTGTGTGTATATATATATATGTATATATATATATACATAAACCTATATCAGATTACCTGCTGTCTAGGGGAGGGGGAGAGGGAGAGGAGGGAGGGAGAAAAATTTGAAATTGGAAATCTTATATAAACAAATGTTGAAAAGTATCACTGCATGTAACTGGAAAATAATAAAATACTTTTATTTTTAAAAAATTAAAAATAAAAGAGATAGGGAGAGAAAGAGGAAGTCATCAAAGTACTTTTTTTTTTTGTGAAACAATTGGGGTGACTTGCCCAGGGTCACACAGCTAGTAAGTGTCAAGTGTCTGAGGCTGGATTTGAACTCAGGTCCTCCTGAATCCAGAGCCAGTGCTCTATCCACTGAGCCACCTAGCTGCCCCCAAAGTACTTTTTTTTTTTTTTTGCGGGGCAATGGGGGTTAAGTGACTTGCCCAGGGTCACACAGCTAGTAAGTGTCAAGTGTTTGAGGCCGGATTTGAACTCAGGAACTCCTGAATCCAGGGCCAGTGCTTTATCCACTGCGCCACCTAGCTGCCCCTAAAGTACTTTTTTTAAAAAAAATACATGGAACTGGGAAAATTCAATGGGAAACACAATCTGGACAGCTTTGAAATTGTGGTGAATTTATTATGAACTTTTAAAAAATTAAAAGCTATATGTAATAGAAATGTATGGTTTCACATATGATCCTCTATTTCTTTGTATATGGAACTGTTCATGTTTGTTGGTATGTAAAGTTCAGAACAATAAAAAATTAAAATATACATGTTTAAAAAATACACTACAGAGAAAGGATTTTTTTTGGGGGGGCAGGTTTCAGAACTTTGATTTTCACTAGAGAATTCCACATGAGGAAACATTCTCTTACCAACAGACAGGTACCTGCTCTGTGACTTATGGTTCCAAAGCATTGGCCAGGGAACTAAGAAGTTAAGTGACTGAACCAGGATCATACAGCAAGATTGAACTTCCTACCCCTGGGGGCTAGCTCTTCATCCTGCCATGCCTCACACAGCAAGAGGAGCTGATTAATACAGTTTCTTACTTACCTACCATCAACATCAGCTCATGGACTAACTCAGTAGCTGACTTCTTCTTGACCTGAGAAATAGGTCCCACATTCTTCATGAACCAGTAGTCAGGTCTGATCCAGGGAAGCCCCAGCTGCTGTAACTGGATGATTTTGTCTGCGTCAAGGGCTTTTTCCATTAAAACCTTTGCTTCCTCCTCATTTATGATCCAAACCTCCTGAAACTGCTTGTCATTGATAAGTGCAAAATGCCTATGAAGGGAGAGTGGTGGAACATGTCACGCTGACTCCAGTGCAGAGGTATTCCAGTAAATATTTAACAATGGGCTCTCCAAGGGGAAAAAAAATGCATGAAACACACACTTTTAGGTTTCATCTACCTTATTAATGTCATCTCAATGACTTTCTTAAGTCTAGACAACAAACAAAACAATAAGCCAAGCCTTGACTTTTCTTTTGCTCATTGCTCGCACTGAAAATTTAACAATTGGTTCTCTCTGAATCTGGAGCATCCCTGCATACCCCGTAGTGGCTATAGTCAGGGAACCACAGCAATTCCCAAATCAGTCAACTCTTTACTTGTTCAATGCTAAACTGCTCACTAGGAAGGAGACAGGACCCACCAAAGGAAAAACAGGGGGCTCTGAATTCTTGCCTGGTCCCCCTGAAATCTAGTGCGTCCTGAGACTGCTGATTTGAAGACTGAAAGACTTGCAACCCACCCCACCCCCCCAGCCCAAATTCCTGAAGTACCTCATGGTTTTCTGCAAATCCCTGAACTGCATCACAATGCGTTTGTAGTCTGCAGTCAGGGTTACATTGTCCTCGTGATACTGCTTTATCTGCTTTGCCATTTTCATCCTCAGGTTGTTCAACACATCATGCAGTCTGCCCAAGAAGAGAAAGAAAGATTTGGAAGACATGCAGAGACAATTCAAATGATTGGCCTGCATGAGCAGGAAGTGGGAAGGAAGTGGCAGAGGAAGGATTTGAACACAGATCTTCTCTGAAAGCATCTCCTGGGGATTAAAAAAAAAGTCTTGTCGGCTATTTTCAGCCTAAATTATTCAAATCTAGGATTGAGCCTTGACTCTAATAAAAATGAAACCATCCTTGTCCTCAAAGAGTTTACCTCCTACTGGAGGGAAGGGAAGCAGCAAAGTGTGGAGGAAACTGCACTGAATTTGGAGTCACAAAGACCTGGGTTTGAATCCTGGCTTTGTCATTTCCTACCTTTCCAAAACTGGATGAGTCACACTCCCCACAGTGGCTATTCCAAATCTCCTCTTGCCTCTTCAAGCCCCCTAGCCCAAACCCATCCCAACCTTCACAGCTGAGGACCTCCCCTCATACGCCACTGAAAAAATAGAGGCCACTCACTGTTAAATTCATATCACCCAGGGCAGCTAGGTGGTGCAGTGGATAAAGTACCAGCCATGGATTCAGGAGGACCTGAGTTCAAATCTGACCTCAGAAACTAGACACTTACTAGCTGTGTGACCCTGGGCTAGTCACTTAACCCTCATTGCCCCACAAAAACAAATTAATTCATATCACCCTATGAGCTCCCTCTCCATCTTTACATCTTGTCATCCCTGGACATATTTCCTTACCCCAACAGCTGATGAAAAAATGACCCTTCTCCTCACCAAGGCCAATCCCTTCTTCATGTCCTTCCCCTCATACCCTGTCCAGCAAATTACCCCCTTAATCATTCTCCCCTCTGTGATCTTCAGTCTTAGATTCTCACCACAAACACCCCAATATATTTCTCTTCCCTTCTCACTCCATTCTTTTTAAAAAATGAGTTTTTATTGATGTCTTTGCTTTTTACATCACCACAGCTTCCACCAGTATCCCTCCTCTCCCACAGCTCCATCCCATATAACAAATAGTACTTTTAAAGACAAAAAAAGAAAAAGGAATGGAAAAGGGGATATGATTGATACATGGAGAAAACTCCAAAAAATATGTGCAATGCACAACACTTGTAGACCTCCCACCTCTGCAAAGGAGTGGAGTCAAGGTGTCTGTATATGAAAATATCACTTCTTTTCCAGCTATGTTTATCCTTTATAATTTTCCAACATTGACTTTTAATCCTTTTTTGTGGTTATTCTTTCCATGCACATCGTTGTAGTCATTGTATATATGTTTTCTGGGTTCTTCTTACTTTACCCTGTATCAGTTCAAGGAGATCTTCCTATAGTTGTCTGTTTCCTTCACATTTATCATTTCTTAAAACATAGTAATACCATCTTCTTTTAGGATCATCAGAACAAAACAGAACCACATGTAGGACATCTGTCTAATCTGACTTCCTCTGTGACCCTAGATGAATATAGGGTTCTGAGAGGACATATCTTGTATCATCTCCCCATATTAGAGTATACACATTTTGTGTTTACCTTCTTAAGTTCCCCTTGACTCCTGTGCATGCACTTTGAAGTTTCTATGCAGTTCTGGAAGTCCACTGTTCCTCAGAAGGAACTCATTTGGTTTTCTAAGTTACTTCTAGTCCTAAGACCTTATCTTTTGCCTTTTGGAATATCATATTCTAAACTCTCAGCTCCTTTCATAGTGGTGGCTGCTAAATCATGTGTGATCCTGACTGTGACTCCTTGGAACTTGAACCTTCTTCTTTCTGGAAGCTTGCAGCATGTTTTCTTTGACCTGGAAGCTCTGGATTTTGTCTATAATGTTCCTTGGTGTTTTTGTTTTCAAGCTTCTTTCGGGTAGTAACTGGTGGGTTCCTTCTATTTCCATTTTGTCTTCTAAGAGATCTAAGCAGTTTTCTTTTACAATTTCATGAAATATGATGTCTAAATTCTTTTGTTTGTGTTTTTCAGATAGTCCAATAATTCTTAACTTATCTTTCCTCAATCTGATTTCAAGATCAATTATTTTTGCTATGAGATACCTTACATTTTCTTTTCTTGTCTTATCTTTTGTCTTTGTTTAAACATTTCTTGTTATCTCATGTAGTCATTATCTTCTGTTTGTACCATCCTGACTTTCAGGGAGTTTGTTGCTTGAGCAAGTTTTTATACCTTTTTGTGCCAAACTATTAAATTCCCTTTCCAGTTCTTTTTGTCCATTAACTCTTAAGCACTTACTTTTTTTTAGTGAGGCAATTGGGGTTAAGTGACTTGCCCAGGGTCACACAGCTAGTAAGTGTTAAGTGTCTGAGGCCGGATTTGAACTCAGGTACTCCTGACTCCAGGGTCGATGCTCTATCCACTGCACCATCTAGCTGCCCCTTTCCATTAACTCTTAACTTCTTTTCCAATTATTTTCCTTTAGTGTTGTCATTTCATTTATAAAAACATTATAACTCCTTTTTAAATTCTTCATTTCTTCCAGGGAATTCTCACTGAACTTGTGCCCAAACTGTGTTGTGTTTTTCCTTAAGGTTTTGCTTAGAAATGTTTTGGAGTCATTTTCTTCTTCTGGGTATGAGTGTCCTTGTCACCATGATAACTTTTTATGTTGGGATTCTTTTTTGTTTGCTTGTTCTTCCAGTCTACTTCCTGACTTCAGAATTGATTGTTAACTTTGGGCCCTGTGAACTTCTGTGCTAACTTTGTGTCTTCTAAATTCCTCTTTCTGCTTTTCTGTGGGTATCGAGTGTTATGTAATTTCAGGGCCTCTGGGACAGGTCAGAAAAACTTTCAGTGCTCCCAAAATAGTCTCACCAAGAGCAAAACCTAATTGCTGCCCTCCTAGTCTAAGTCCTTGCAAGTTCCCAAACAGGGTTAGGGACTAAGCAACATACCCACAGCCCTACCCTGACTGCTCCAATAGACCACTGCTGGGTTGAACCACCATCATTAGTCAACTGGAAAACTGTTGGTTTCTCTAAAGTTCTTGTCCACCTTATTGCACTGCAGGCTTTAGATTGGTCTGGGGCTAGAACTGAGACCCCTCACTCTGCTCCTGGGGTCAGAGTCATACTACTACTGCTTCTGCTGCTTCCTTCTGAACTTGCTTCTTGCTTAGTACAACACCCAGAGCCCACAATCCCTTCTAATCCAGGAAGACCAACCCTAGAAGCAAGTATCCTCCTCAGCCAACATTGTATGTGACCTAGAACTGAGTAGTAAGCAAGAAAGCTGCCAATTGGCACCTATTTCCACACACTGAACAAGTTTAGGCCAATCTGAGTCACATTTAGGTAGGGCCTCTCCCTGCCCTGGTATATAATCTATCCCTCCAGTGGAATGATGTACACGATCATTACTGGCCAGAACCTGATCCCAGTATCCACAGATTCCCTATGCTGACTTAGGCTAGAAAAAAGACTCCAGATGGTGTTTTTTTCTTGGATTTTCCCATCAGGACTTGGTCTGGTATATTCTCTAGATCTATAATTGTATTACAATACCTACAACTGGAGGAACTGTAGGGTGGAGCTCAGCTATAATATTTTCCATTATACTGCCATCTTGGCTCTACCTCCTCCCACAGACATATCAAACTCAACTTGTCTAAAACAGAACTCTATCTTTTCCCCAAAACCCACACCTCTTCTGAACTCCCTTATCACTTTTGACAGCACCACCACCCTTCCAGGCACCTGGATTCCCAATCTTGGTGTCATAGCTATGACTCCTCACTCTAACCCCACATATGCAATCTGTTCCCAAATTTTGCTATGTTGATCTCCACATCTCCTCCATATATGTCCTCTTCTCTCCACTCACACACCTACCACTCTAAATACCTTTGCCATTTTCCCCTGGACTATTGCAAGAGCCTGCTAATTAGTTTCTCTGCTTAAATCTTTCCCTGTTGAAATAAATCTTGGGCAGCTAGATGGCGCAGTGATAAAGCACCGGCCCTGGAGTCAGGAGTACCTGAGTTCAAATCCGGCCTCAGACACTTAACACTTACTAGCTGTGTGACCCTGGGCAAGTCACTTAACCCCAACTGCCTCACTAAAAAAAAAAAATGAAAAGAAAAGAAATAAATCTTCTACTCAGCTGCCAAAATAAATTTCCTATAAAGTACAGGCCTAACTCCCTCACTTAATAAACTCTAGTGGCTACCTGTTACTTCAAGGATTATATGTAGACTCCTCTGTTTGGCATTTAAAGCTCTTCATAACCTGGCCTTATTGTACATTCCTCCCTTTCACATAAACTACACTCCAGTCAAAATGCCCTTGCTATTCTCCTGTGCAATCCTCTAGTTCTAATCTCTGCTCCATTGTATTGGCTTTCTTCCATGTCTATAATCCACTTCCTCCATGCCTCTGTCCCTTAGACTCCCCAGTTTCCTTCAAGGCTCAGTTTAAATACAATGAAGACTTTCCTGATACCCATCCCATACTTGCTTATGCTTTCTCCCCTCCCCCCAAATAATCTCATTATCTATTTAAAAAGGTTACAATTTAAGGGGCTGCTAGGTGGCGCAGTGGATAGAGCATCGGCCCTGGAGTCAGGAATACCTGAGTTTAAATCCGGCCTCAGACACTTAACACTTATTAGCTGTGTGACCCTGGGCAAGTCACTTAACCCCAATTGCCTCACTAAAAAAGAAAGAAAGAAAGAAGGTTACAATTTAGCTAATAGAGACAATGTGTAGCTTGGTAGATGAGAGAGAAAGAGGGAGAAAGAAGAGGAGGAGGAAAGAGAGAGAGAATATGTACTGTCTTCCTTGGTTAGATGGTAAACTCCATGAGGGCAGAGACATTCACTTTTGTCTTTTATCCATTTGCAGTCCCTAGCAAAGTGTTTGACACATAGTAAGTATTTAATAAATACTTATGGTTGATTGACTCTTTCCATCTAAAAACTTGCCTGGAAGACACGGAATACCAGACCTGGAAGAAAGGAGGGGCATCCTCCTGACTCCTCACTGCCTTGGCTAGACCCTCCCTCTGCCACAATCATTCAGGGTCCCTGGCTCTGAGAGGTGAACTTTCACCTTATCTTGACCATAACAAGATCACCATATTACTTCCTTGCTATACCTCCAATATGTATGTATACTCAGTCCCTTTTCCTTTACCCTTTCTGGTCCTAGCTCCCAGGATGTGCTGTCTTCTCCTATGAAAATACAAGCTCTTGAGGGCAGGGGTTGTCTCACTTTTGTATCTGTATCCTCAGTGCTTGGCCCATAGTAAACACTTAATAAATGCTTTTTCAATCATTTATTCTTCACCAAAACCTTCAGTCTCTCCATCTCTCCTTTTTTCAATTCACTACCTCCACTCTGAATTGACTCTCCTCTCTTCAATGTCTTGTTACTATGGATAATTAGCTCAATTAAGCTGCCCTTCACCCTTGATTCCCTTACCCCTTGTTTTTTATACCCTGCCAATTTTCAAATCTGGATCACCCACACGATTCACCTTCTCCAACCACACGAGTTGCTGAGTGTTGCTGACAGTTGTGCTACCATGCCAATTGGGTCACTGCAAATTCATTTCATTAAATATTAACTAGGCTCAACAGCAAAACTTTTGTGTTTCCTTCACTGAACTTCTATCTCATATTGAATATATAGATTTAGCAGTTGTCTGTGTAGAGATATTTTAATTCACTAAAATTGATAGGATATCCAAACCTTTTCTTCCCTAACATTGAAAACCTCACCCATCATTTTCTCTCTCAAGAAATGTCCTGAGGTTTGTACTTTACCAAGAAGGTAGAGGCCACCAGCCGTAAGCACCTTGTCCCCTACTCCACATTTCAAAACCTTTCTATGTATTCCCCCACCCTCAATTTTACTCCTGTCATTTTGTCATGGCTGCCCTCTTTTCTTATGCCCAACCTCTCCCCTTCCTTCCAACATCCTGCTCCATTCATCTTCAATTTCTCCCTTTCTACCACTACCTGTCTTGCTATTGTCTGTAGATCAGATCTACTCCTCTCCTTTAAAAACCTTCGCTTCACCTTGACATACACTCAAGCTATGTATCCTATAGCTCTTCTTCCTTCACCTCCAAATTCCTAGAAAGAAGTTATCCCGTGATCAACTGGGATAGACTTCTTAGCAGTGCAATGATCCAAGACAATTCCAAATGACTCATGATGGAAAATGTTCTCCACATCCAGAAAAAAGAACTGTGGAATCTGAATGCAGATTGAACCATATGATTTCTATTTTTTTTTGAGGTTTTTCCCTTTTGTTCTGATTCTTCTTTCACAGCATGACTAATGTGGAAATATGTTTAATTTTACAAATATAACCTATATCAGATTGCTTTCTGTCTTGGAGAAGAAGGAGAAGGGGAGAGAAAAATGTATAACTCGAAATCTTATAAAAACAAATGTTGAAAACTATCTTTACACGTAACTGGGAAAAAATAATATTGATTGAAAAAAAAGAATATATCCTGGCTACTGTCCCTTCCTTGTGACCTAATTACTTCTCCATACCTTGTAAACTGGCTTCCAACTCCACTACTCACCTAAAGTTTCTCTCTCAGAGCTACCAAAGATCTTTTAATCACTAAATTCAATAGTCTTTTTTTAGTCCTCACCAATTTTGACCTCTTAGCAGTATTTGGTACTGTTGACCATCCCCTCCCCCTGGACACTTTCTCCTTCCCCCTCAACTTCTAAGACACTGCCCCTTCCTCAATCTCCTACCTGTCTGACAGCTCCTCAGGCACTTTCCTTCTATTACCTCCTTAGCATAGGGAGTCCCCAGGACTGTCCTGGGCTCTCTTCTCTTCCCTTTCTATACTCTTTCCCTTGGATATCCTATCAATTCTAGTGTATTCAAATATCTCTATACAGACAACTCCTAAATCTATATATCCAGTCTTAATCGCTTTCCTAAGTTAAAGTCATGCATGGCTAACTGCCTGCTAGGTTGTCTCCTTTAAGATCTCCCAGAGGCATTGCAAATTCAACATCTCTAAAAGGAAGGAATGAAGGAAAGAAACATCATCAATTAAATTCCTACTCTGTGCTGAGTATTATGCTAATCACTTTATAAATGATATCTCATTTGACTCTGGGAGGTGGGTGCTATTGTTATCTGTGTTTACAGTTGAGGAAACTGAAGCAGAGGTTAAGTGACTTGCCCAGGGTCACACAGCTAGAAAGTATCTGGGACTAGATTTGAACTCAGGTTTTCATGACTCCAGGTCCATCACCCTATCCACTGTACTACTTGGCTTAAGATAATAGAACTTATTACCTTTCTAGCCAAATTGATTTTTCTTAGGACACCAGGGAAACAGGCACATTGATGTACTGTTGGTGGAACTGTGAATTGATCCAATCATTCTGGAAAGCAATTTGGAACTATGCCCCCCCAAACCACTAAACTATACATATCTTTTAATATCACTACTAAGCCTATACTCCAAAGAGATCAAAGAAAAAGGAAAAGGGCACATTAATACAAAAATATTTATAGTAGTGCTATATTATAGCAAAGAACTGGAAATTACAGGAGTGCCCATCAACTGGGGAATGGCTAAACAAATTCTGTTATGTGAATGTAATTGAATAATATTGGACCATAACAAAAGATGGAAGCATCCTGCTTTCAGGGAAATCTGGGAAGACTTATATGGAGAAGATGACTCTAAGAGAAGAATTATCATTAGGAACTTCAATGAATTTTATTTTTATTCTGTGGGAATTTATTTTATTCTATAGGAAATATTTTATTCTGTAGAAAATGGGAAGTCATGAAAGGTTTTTGAGCAAGAGATTAATCAGACATTTACTTTAAGAAAATTAACTCAGAGTCACTGAGGTGGCTAGAACAGTGAAGCTGGTGTCTAGAAGACCTGAGTTCAAATCCAGCCTTGAACATTTACTACCTGTATGATCCTGGGCTAGTCACTTTAACCCCTATCTGACTCAATTTTTTCAATTGTAAAATGAAGATAGTAATAGCATCCACCTCCTAGGATCATTATGAGGCTCAAATGAGACAATATTTGTAAAACACTTTACAAATCTTAAAGTGCTATTATTATTATTATTGTTGTTGTTATTATTATTATTAATCTGGCAGCAGCATATTAGATAGATTGACATGAGAAAAGACTAGAGGCAGAGGCATCATTTAGGAAACTAATGCTGTAGTCCAGGCAAGAAGTAATGAGCATCTGGAATAGAGAAGCAATTGTGGGAAGAAGGGGTGGATTTGAGATATACTGTAACAGGCAAATAAACAAAGCTTGGCAACCGGGTCATGTATGGCCAAGGGAAAAAAGTGACCAGAATGGCTCTGGAGTATCACAACCAATAAGAGAGAATGATGGTGTCATTCACAGAAAAAGGGAAGTAAATTGGAGGGCCTGGCGTAGGCTGAGGCAGGGAGAAGAGATAATGACCTGATTTGTTCAAGTTCAGTTTAAGATACCAGTGGGAAATGCAGCTGAAGCTGCAAATACAGGTCTGAAAAGAAATTGGAGCTATAGTCTGGGAAGTAATTTGTGTATCAGTGACAAATGAAGCCCTAAGTGTGGAGGAGACAACTCTGACGGAGACAATGTAGAGAGAGAAGAAAAAAGAGAGTTGGCTGAAAGTAGAACCTTGAGGAATGTTTCTACCTATGGAGCAGAAGGAGTGAAAAAGACAGAGAAGGAACATTCAGAGAGAGGAGGAGAGCCGTGTTAGTGAAGGGTCAAAGGAGAGGAAGGAAAAGAAGGGAGGGAGGAAGGGAGGAGGGGAGAAAGAAAGGAAGGAAGGAAGGAAGGAAGGAAGGAAGGAAGGAAGGAAGGAAGGAAGGAAGGAAGGAAAGAATGAACAGAGGGAGGGAAAGAGGAAGGGAGGAAGGGAGGGAAGAATTGGATGGGGGGAGGTCAAAATGTCAAACATGGTAGAAAAGTAAAGGAGGAAAGATCGCCTAAGATGTGTTGCTCTATCTTACCGGTTGATCCTTCTTTTCTGCTGGGACTTAATGATTGTGTTCTCTTCATCTCTTTTCTTAAGCACTTGGAAATTGTACTCTAGTTTTTCCTGGTTTAGCTGATAAGTTGCTTTCATCTGCTGGAGCTGTTGCTCTAGTATCTGTTAAAGAATAAAAAATATTCTAGGGCATTTGTAGAAGGGGGCTGGGGGAGAGAGGAGAAGTAACCTGTAGGCTCTAGGGTGGGATGTGCGTATACACACACACACACACACACACACACACACACACACACACACTGTACCAGAGGGATGCTTTCAGCTATGAACAGCCGCCTGCAGATTCTCAGAAAAGCTGGTACTACAGGCAAGAAACCAATGACCTCATTAAGCTTCACATCATGTTAATATTTTTCATTAATATGTAACAGAGAAACCTATGATCAAAGCACAATTCACTCTGATACACAATAACAGACTGCTCAGAGATACTACCAGCCCTGCCAGAAATGCCCACTGTCATTCAGAAAAGGGGTTAACCTTGCAAACAAGAACTCATGACATTTCCCCATCCTGAGGTTTCAGAATACGGAGCTTTCTGTGACATCCTGGCAACTTTGGCCTCTATCAAACCTCATACTCTTTAAATATAAGACCAAATCAAGGCAACAGCCTTTACAACGTTTTAAGGGCCCAACTGGACTGACTGGTTCCTTCCCACCTCCTCAGAGGAGGTTAAGGAGAGCAGGGGTATCACAAAGTTCTGGGAAATGCAGAGGCAGCACCTACGTGCACCTTGTTGAAGGGAAAAGAACACTTGGCCCAGGAGTCCCAGTCTGCTACCCTGGAGTGCCAACCTCCCCTGAGCTTCCTTCTCTTCCTGTTTCTTAGGGAGAGCAAGTCAGCAGAGATGGGACAGGCACAAGAAGGGTGCAAAGGAAAGCCACACTCATGTTCTGGCCAGCCCTGATAGATTATTAGCTTGTAGTAAATGCAGAGCCAACTGTATTAACAAGTCAGAAAAATAAAGGGCAGCTAGGCAGCGCAGTGGATAAAGCACCGGCCCTGGATTCAGGAGGACCTGAGTTCAAATGTGGCCTCAGACACTTGACACTTACTAGCTGTGTGACCCTGGACAAGTCACTTAACCCTCATTGCCTCACCAAAAATCATCATCATCATCATCATTACAAGCTGGTTGTTAAATTTTCAATGTGCACATTTACACCTCGAAAGTCAGCAAATGCTATAAATCAGGGCTTGATTTGTTGTTTTGATGATTGTCTAGCATCTAAATGTAAGCAAGTGATGAGAGAAAAATGTGAATACGGCAGATGAAACTTAAAAGCATGTTGTGCTTTTGAGAGAGCCTGTTGTTAAGCATTTACCAGCATATCCCAGATACGTACAAAATACAAAGCAAATACAAGATGACGTCAGAAGTAAAAGCACCTACAATCAGGGAAGAGAAGGAAAGGCCTCATGGAGAAGGTGGAATATTGAACCATCTTAAAGAAAACAAGAGGGGGTGGCTAGGTGGCTCAGTGGATAAAGCACTGGGCCTGGATTCAGGAGTTCCTGAGTTCAAATCCGGTCTCAGACACTTAACACTTACTAGCTGTGTGACCCTGGGCAAGTCACTTAACCCCCATTGCCCCGCAAAACAAACAAACAAAAAAAAACAAGAGGCAGCTAGGTAGGATAGAGTACAGAGGACTGGATTTAGAGGACTCAGGAAGACCCGAGTTTGAAGCCTACCCCTACACACTTATTAACTGTATGACCGTAGACAAGTCACTTACTGCCCGAGTTTCCCTCTTCTATAGAATGGGGATAATACCAGCATCTACTTCCCAGGATTGTTGTGAGGATCAGCTGAGTAAAGTATTTTTGTAAATCTCAAAGAGTTACATAAATGCTAGCTTTTATTAAGACCTTTATTTTATTAAGCTTATAGAAACAGTAAAATTAGCTGCCTTATTTCCTCAGACCCGTGTTTATTATAATGCTTATATTACTAGCTCACAGATGAAGAATGACTATGGATGTACATTCTAATTCAGACCTCTCCTTTCTCCCAGAGTCAGCCAAGGCAGAGAACTGGGCTACAGGTACCCAAGCAGGTCTCACAGCCATGATCTTTCCCCCAAAAAAGGAATATGACCGAACAAGTTGCAGCTTCACAGGTGGTTTGAGAAGACAAAGAATAAATCTAAACTGGGTCAGATTTGAAAGATGTAGGGGGGAGAGGAAACTACTGACCTAAGAAATTGATAAAGTTGTAGTTATTATCAGGACACAGTGACCAAGCTGTGACTGGGACATTCTGGGAACAATTACTGCAAGCTAAGCAGGTGATTGCCATTATCCTGCCTAATGACTGCATTTTTTCCCATGAGAACCTGTGATTTCTTCAGATGAGCAATAGCGAGTCTACCCAAGTGGCAACACTGTCTCTAGAAGCACAACAAAATAAACCAGACTTTTGGTTCTGATTTCCCATGGGCAGCACTACTACAATCACCATGGAGAGATAGAATCCACAGCAGTCAAAGTGGCAGGACACTTCATTTATGTGGCCTCTGTTAGGTACTCATCATTATCTGCACCAATTCCCACACATTTGGTTAAAAAAATCACAACTTTCTGCATCAATAACCCAGTCTTAAATTGCCATACCTCTTTGGTCTCACCAAGAATCCTACAAATAAGCCACAAAGTAGATTTAGATAAGAGTTTTATCAAGAGAGATTTAGTTTTTAAAAAGAGAGAGATTTAGTTGACCTAATTTCTAAGTCTGCATTTGCCATTTCATCATCTGTAGAGTTTTTTGTTGGTTTCTTTTTGCTGGGTTGTATTTTATGTTCATGGGTTTTCATATGAATTTATGTCAAATCAGGCATCCCTCCCTTCCTGTACTCATGCAATTACTTTTTCTCAAATTCAGGACTCATTTATCCCTATTGAATTTCATCTTACTGGTTTCAGCTGTTTCAGTTCATGTTTTTTGAGGGTTGATGCTGTCACCCTAGGCATGAGCTAGCTTTGGGCCACCTGCAGGTTGAATAAGCATGCCTTCCTGGTCCAGTTCTTTAGAAGAGGATGTGGGCCCTGTTGTTAAGACTTGCTGAATTGACCTCCAGCATCCCCCATCCCCCCTTGCCTGGCCCATCACAGGCAGTCAGTAGACAATAAGCAATCGGTCACTGTTATTCCCTCTCTTAACTCCTCTAGGGAGAAAGGCTGAATGGACTATGGCTTCTCTCCCCTCTGGTCTAACCTGCACATCCAGTTCCAGCTTGATCTTGATGGAGTTGTACTCTTCTGAGTCCCGCACCCTCTGCTGATTTAACTGCTTCTCATAATCCTCTACCCTCTTCATGTGGGTCATCAAATACTCCAGCTGAGGTCAAAAGGAGGCAACAATAAGAGTGTAACAATGGTAACTTCCCAATACTTCACTATGAGTGACCTAAACGAAGCCCAAAGAGAATTTAATATTTCATACATTTTTTCAGGAAATTATAAGTAGGATCAGAGGCACCTTCAACCCCCCTCCCCCTGCCACTTTGGAACTGGAGAGGCCGTCCTGCAAAAAGCAGCAGATGTGATGTGAGGGCACCCAGGTTCAAATCCCAATGCTGATTTCCTGGCTGTGCTCTTCACTTTTCTGAATCTGCTTAATTCTCTGAAAAGTGGGGATTATAATTCTTGCATTAGCCACTTTATGGAGTTGTGAGAAAAATGCTTTATAAACCTCGAGTGCATTTGAGTTATACTGTGGGCTCAATGGGGCTGCATTCATTCCATTAGTTTTTACTCCCTGAACTCAAGGGAACATTGTCATAAGCTCAGATGTCTAATTTTGGCCCTGGACAGTGTGCCTATGTGGTTGTCACACCATCTCCTCTTCCTGTGAAATAAAAAAGAAAATGCTGACCTGGGCCTCTCAGAAATTCCTATGACTTCTCACCATCATTCATGGCCAGAGTGGAGAGCTGGGTGTTGGGTGAAACAATGGCAGAAAGCAGCCACACAGCGGGAGGGTGATATCAGAGGGTAATAGAGCAGCACTAGGAAATCCTCACCACTGGTGAGCAGGCAGTAATGCCCAACCTCACAGGCAAGAGAACAAAGGGTGGATCACAATAAAAATTAGTTAATCAATCCAAAAAATGTTCTTAAAATTAAAAAATTTTAAATTTTTTTAAAAAAAATTAGTCAATCAAGTAGCAAGCATTTCTTAAGTACTTATTGTGAGCCAGATACTGCACTAACCAACCACCAGGGAGACAAAGAAAAGCAAAAACACTGGTCTCTGCACTCAAACAGTGTACACTTTTATTATGGGGAAAGATAACATGCAAACCACCACGAACAACTTGGCCATCCTACCCAAGAGTCTAAAGAATTCAGGAGATTCAAAGAGCATCCCTACTACTCAAAAGACCACCAGCTTCTCTTGGTCATTCACCCCCTTCCTCCTTTACCTCCTTGGAATTGTGAATGTGCATCTCGCGCTCCCATTTCTTCTTATTACTGATCAGTAGCTCTTGGCGCTCCTGCTCAAATGCTTTCTGTAACCAAAAGAGGGCCAGAGTCTTGGGTTGGGCATGAGCTCCATCACTTGGGAAATTCTAGGTGATAACTGATCTTGCCCCTTACAAAGACCAGCACTCTTCCTCTACACAAAGTGCAAAGCCCTAAGTTGGCAGCCCCTGTGGTCAAATTTTAAGGAGTTGGCTATTTATTAAAGAAGTCAAAAGGACAAAGGTAAGCTATCCCTCAGGAAAGGTAAGTGACCTCATTCCTGAGGCTCAGCACCGGCAGCAGTTGAAAGAGTAGTTAGGGAGCAAAGGAACCCAACCTCTGGGGACTAAAGAGAAGCCAGTCATGTAGCCCAGGGACCACATCCACACTTGAGGGCACGATGAACACACAAACCAGAGGGAAATGGCCTCTGTGCCCTTGGCAGAGGCAGAGCTCAGTGGATACCCCTAGAGGAGAAGCCTACAAATGAAAAACCGAGAAGGCCTGGATGTAGGAGTGAGATTCTATCCGCTTCAAGGCACTCTTCCCCAGAGAAAAGGCTGTGGAGCCATACTGTGCACCCAGGACACTGGCCACATTCTTATTCTTCCACATTTTAGTCAGATTACTAGCTGTGTGACCCTGGGCAAGTCACTTAACTACTGTCTGCCTCAGTCTGTCTGTTTCACTGTCTCCTCATCTGTAAAATGGGGATAATAATAGTACCTACCTCCCAGTGTTGTTGTGAGGATGAAACGAGATAGTCTTTATAAAGCATTTAGCACAGTGCCTGGCACATAGTGAGCATTACATAAATGTTAACTATTATTATTATCATTATTAGATTCACCCAAAGTACTAAAAACCTCGTGCTACTTTCCTTCTTTTTTCTCCCATAATGAAATCTGTTGGTTTATATATCTCTGATGAGAAGGAAATTATATAAAAGGAACAAAGATCAGAACACCAAGATGTTTGGGATGCCTCCCTAGCACATTAGGACAGCCCCACAGTCCTCCTCAGAGAAGCCTCCCAAAGGGAGAACCTACACCACCTTCACAATGAGGACAAGAGCTGGTCTCTGCACCCTCTTCCCCCTGTCTTTGCTACCTCAATGTGATTGAGCTCCTGACGAAAGGTCTTTATTAAATTCTTGACTTGTTCTTCCATCCTCTCTAGCAGCAGAGTAATGTCATCCCCCTGTCTCTTCAGATCCTTCACATACTGGTCATCTTTTCCTTTTAACTCCTGGAAGAGAAGATGAAAGGTGTCAGCCTCAAGGACCAGTGGTGCCATCTAGTACATCTCTTCAAAACCACCTAAAAATGACAATCTCTGAATGAGAATGAGGCTTCAAAATCATCAGCCAAGAGTCATGGCCAAACCTCAGTCTGAGAGAACATCCATCCCTGGAGGGTGTTAGAAAGGCACTAACTTCCTCCGTGGAATTTGTTGGTCAAATCCTGCTTTATCTGAGCAAGGACTGGAGCCCTTTAAGTAAATACATCTCCCTCCACACCCCATTTCAATAATAATAATAATAATAATAATAAAGGTTAACTGAGAAAATTGCTTATGTGCCAACAGAGATATATGATATTTCTGTATAGCACACTTGTTGCTGAATTTTGAATGTTCTATTCCTAACATTAGAGAGAATAAGTCTAACTCAAAATTCATTGACTGTGGCTTTATCCTTTCTCACCAGGTGGCCTACAAAGCTAATCTTGATGGAAGGGCATTTTAAAAAAATTTTATTAAAGGCATAATTTACATGCTTTCTAATAAGGGGGAACCCTTTCTCATAAAACCAAAGAACTTATTTAATTAGGAAGAAACTTAAGAGTTCATATAATCCTGGGGTTCTTAACCTAGGGTGCATGAACTTGTGTTTTTAATGTTTCAATAATTTTATTTCAATACAACTGGTTTCCTCTGTAATCCCATGTGTTTCATTTTCTACATTTAAAAATTGTATTTGCAGAAGGAAGGAGTCCATAGGTGTCACTAGACTGCCAAAGGTTTTGGTTTATTACACAAAAGTGGTTAAGAACTACCCCTTTCCCCCCTCTCCCCCCTGCCCCATTCTAGTCTAACCTCCCATGTAATGCATAAGTTCCTTCCAAAGCCTCTCTAACAGATCTGAGCTCTACTTGAATACCTAATGTAACAGGGAACTGACTACTTTCCTCTAATGTGGACGTTGCTCTTTCTTAGGTTAAGAAAAAAAAGCTTAAGAAGTCTAAATATATGAAATAACAACAACAACAACAATAATAATAATAATAATAACATAATACAGGGGCAACTAGGTGGCACAGTGGATAAATAAAGCACCAGCCCTAGATTCAGGAGGACTTGAGTTCAAATCCGGCCACAGACACTTGACACTTATTAGCTGTGTGACCCTGGGCAAGTCACTTAACCCTCATTGTCCCGCCAAAAAAAAAAAAAGGTAAAGCATGTCAAACTATTGCAGAACTGAAAAACAAACAAATAATAATATAATACAGATAATTGTGTTTAGTACTAGAGAATATAAAAAGTTTATATAAGGGGCAGCTAGATGGCGCAGTGGATAGAGCACCGGCCCTGGAGTCAGGAGTACCTGAGTTCAAATCCGGCCTCAGACACTTAACACTTACTAGCTGTGTGACCCTGGGCAAGTCACTTAACCCCAATTGCCTCACTAAAAAAAAAAAAAAAAGTTTATATAAGGCATGGCCTCTGTGTCATTGAACTTTCAGTCCAGGAGAAAGAACAGTTTTTTTGTGTTTTTTTTTTTATCAATTACATACATAGCTATAAAATACAAGATTATACAATAAATGCCTTAGAGGGTTTATAAAACAATGCATGATGTCAGATCCGAGGAGGGAGATCATTATCAAATGGGGGCTTCAGGAAAGTCTTCCTAAAAGTAACATTTGAGTTGAAGAAGTATGGGGATTTGATAGGCAAAGAGGGAAAGAGAGGGCATTATAGGCATAGGCAGAAGCAAGAACCAAGGTAGGAAAATACAATACACATACAATAGGAGCAAAGGGTAGACCAATATGCCTGAAACGTTGTGGATGGAAGGGAGTAATGTGAAATGAGTTGAAAGGCAGGGTACTACAAGATTAAAGGTCTTGATGTCAAGTGGGAAAATGTGAATATTTAATAGGCAGACAATAGGAAATTACTGAAGATTTTTGAGCAGAGGCACATGATGCCCAGACTAATGTATGGGGAAATCTAGAAGGGAGAAAGGGCAGAAAAAAACCAAGAAGGGGCTATTGTAATAGTCCAGGGCAGTGATATTAAGGTGGTACCTGTGGGAATAGAGTGGGAAGGATGTAGATGGGAGATGTTGTGGAGGTGGCAGTTGATTGGCTATGAGAGGGATGGTGATAGAGGGGGAAGAGTCAAAAATAACCCTAAGGTTGCAAACACAGGAGATCCATCTTGTGGTGGTACCACAGAGAGAAACACTGAAGTCAGAAGGAAGGAGCAGATACAAGTAAAATAGACTGTTAGCTTGAGGTACCATTGGGACAATATAGGAAGGATGAAAATGAGAGACAAGGGTCTAGAGTCCAAAAGAAAAATAAGATAGATAATAGTAACAGGCAAGTTATAAATTCTACTTAGACCTCTATTCTTGTGCATCAGTGATAAAGTCAAGTAAAAAAACACTTACTAATAGTATTTACTATGGCCCAGGCGCTATGCTAAGCTCTGACTGAAGATGCAAAGAAAAGAAAAATAGCCCCTGACCTCAAGGAGCTTCAAGTCTAATGGGGCAGACAAACTGCAAACAACTATGTATATATGAAATTTATATAGTGGTCAAGTTATCTCTACTCCTGAAAGGCAGTTTTCATCATTTTAAAATTAAAATGGGGCAATGGTATACTTAGTCAGTGTCTAAATATGGCAGAGTGAATTTCCACATAGAAAATATTGGCCCCTGAAGAAAAATATTCTGCAGAATTAGCAGGCATAGAAGCACAGAACTATGGGTATGGAATACTGCAGATGTCAGACTTTTTCAATGGGTTGGTTAGTTTTGCTGCACTGAGATTTTTTCCTCTTTTTAGGGCTGCATTGGGAAATGTAGATGATACAAAAAACTAAGGACATCAATATGTATGATTTTTTTTAAAGAAAAGAATTAGCAAACAGAAGTATGGATTCCACATACTTCTTGGCCTTTTTAATGAAATTAAACTAACAAGACTGAATGTTAAGCACCCAGCAATCTAACCTGTGGTAGCTAAGCAGCACAGAGGATAGAGTTCTGGACCTGGGGCCAGGAAACCCAAGCTCAAACCCATGCTCATCTTGCCTCAGATAGATAGTAGCTATGTGACTCTGGGCAAATAACGTCAACTTAGTCTCAATATCCTTATCTGAAAAATGGAGATAATAATAGGACCCTCTTGGCAGGGTTATTGTGAGGATCAAATGAGATAACAGCTATAAAATACTTTCCAAACCTTAAAGCATTATATAATACTATCTATTGCATAAATGATATCTATTATTAAGAACTTAAGGTGGGGGGGGGCAGCTAGGTAGTGTAGTGGATAAAGCACCGGCCCTGGATTCAGGAGTACCTGAGTTCAAATCCGGCCTTAGACACTTGACACTTACTAGCTGTGTGACCCTGGGCAAGTCACTTAACCCCCATTGTCCAGCAAAAAAAAGAACTTAAGGGGACTTCTGCGGGCATAGTCAAGATGTCTCAGAGTAGAAAAAGCATTCAGCTTAGCTCTCCCAATATTCCCCTCCAAACCACTTTAAGAAAATGCCTCAAATTGAATTCTGGAGTGCCAGTGCCAACAAAAAGTCAGGGTAAAACATTTTTCTAGCCCAAGACAATATAGGAGATTGGAAAGAGAGGTCTATAATATGGGGGAGGAGGATAGCCCAGAGCCCACAAGGATGAAACACCAGTGGTGGGAGCAGGAGGCAGTGACAGAAGCAGCAGCAGCTTTGGGAACTCTCAAGCCAGAAATGGTAAAAGGACCTGGCAAATGGTCAGAAAGTTTATAAGATGCCCTTGTGCTAGCACTAGATTCAGAACCAGATACTGCTGGTAACTCTATTGTTTATTCCCACTTCTGGGTCATAGTTCAAGGGCAGACAAGAGCACTTTCAGTCAAGAAGGAGTGGAAACCCTGAGGGGGCAGTATCACTTTCAATCCCAAGAGATCAGTGACCTTGAGGAATAGCATCATTTCAGGTCCCAAGGGAAGAAAAGTCCTTCTGGTATGAGGTAGTGGTCATACCTCTCCCCAGATCACACCACCTTAGAAGCACTGTAAACTTCCAACCCCCCAGAAGTAACTCTGAAAACAGCAGTGCAAAAAATCCTAAATCCTGAGGGGGCTCAAACCCCTCCCATACAAGGGATAGAGCCCAACATTAACATAAAATTCCAGATCAAGAAATAGGGTGGAAAAAATAAGCAAACAACAAAAAATAACCTGACCACAAAAAGCTACTATGGTGACAGGAAAGATAAAAAAACAAACTCAGAAGAAGACAATGAAGCCAAAACTGCTACAAGCAAAGCCTCAAAGAAAAAATGAATTGAATACAAACCCAATGAAATTCCTGGAAAAGCTAAGAAATTGATTTCCAAAATCAAATAAGGGGAGAAGAGGAAAAATTAAGTAAATAAATGAAAGTAATGGAAGAAAATTATGAAAAGACAATTAACAGCTTAGTAAAAGAGGCACCAAAAATAGTGAAGAAAATAACACCTTAAAAAAAGAATTCACCAAATGGGAAAAGAAGCACAAAAGCTCACTGAAGAAAATAATTTAAATATTTAATTAAATAATTGAAATAATTAAAAATTAAAATTGGGTAAGTGGCAGCTAATTACTCCATAAGACATCAAGAAACAATGAAACAAAGTCAAGAGAATGAAAAAATGCAAGAAAATGTTAAATATCTCATAGGAAAAACAACAGACCTAGAAAATAGATCAAGGAAAGATATTTATATTGTCTTTTTGCTGTTACCATTGTGATGTTTAAAATCTAAGATCATTATCAAATGGGGGCTTTAATGGTTCCTTTAATCAGGAACACACTAGCAGGCTCATGGAGGAAGACTTCTGGAAGAACCCAACCAGGCTGGAACTCTAGACTAGACTGGAGCTGAAGCTTCTGATTTAAGGCGACCACAATTTAGATTTTAAACATCACACCATATACACTGTTCTCCTGGTTCTGCTCATTTCACTTTGCACCATGTATGAGATGATTATGGATTTGAGTCAAATTAAACTCTGAGGATGGGGTCTGGAAGGTACCCAGCCCTGCCCCAGTATAGTTCATTTAGAAGTTTATTGCTTGTCAAATTCTCACTGTCTCCTTTAAGTTTTATTGCCAATTAACAGTATTTTTACTTCTGCTCAGTCTCCCCACTTGTCAGCTACATATTAGTTTTGTCTGCAATCCATCATGTGTCAGAACCCCAGTCCCTGTTGAGTGGGTCAGGGAGTTTGCCCACCAATTCAATACTTGGGACTCAAGAAGAAAGGACAGGGCTCAGCACAGGATGCAGCAATTAAGTTGAGACCAGATGTTAAGTGACATGTCTCTTTTTCTCAGAGCAGAATCCCCTTGGCCCTGGGGTCCCAACAATGGATTATTCTTTTCTTCCCAACATAGCCAAAGATAAATTTTAACCCTGTCGTCCTTCTAGAATTAACACGACTACAGAACAATGCTGAAGCACCTGAGTGACTCTTCCTGTTATTCAGGTTGAATATCTTTAGAGACAGGGGCGTGGAGAGGGAAGTAAGTGGGAACTGTAAGATCTGAAACATCTGTCACTCCCCTGTTTCCTCTTCCTTTGGTTTGACCTTGTTCCCCCTCCCCTTTTCCCCTTTGTTCCTGGAACACGTATGCATGTCTCCATACATTGATCACGAGCTAAACATGCACCCTGGGTGAGACAGGATTGGATGTTAGATTGTGAGCTCGCCCTAGTGTGCGTGGGGACTTCCCCTATAAAAGGTCAAGGCATGTATTAGCTGGCACGGCTCAGGCATATTATATTCCCATGGGAATATAATAAATCTGTCTCTGCTTGACTTGGTGGTCTCCTCGAGGTATTTGGGTAAACTGAGGCAGTTTGCCCCATACAACCAGTTCATGTAAGTCTTTCCAGGTTTTTCTGAAACATCCTGCTCATTATTTCTTATAGCACATTAATATTCCATTACAATCATATATTACAACTTGTTCAATCATTCTAAAAAATATAGAATGCTTCAAGAATTTGTGTTTTATCCTTGCACAGGGGCCACACTAATTTTCGCCATATCATTTCTATTTCAGTATGTGTTGCCAAAGTGAGCATCTACTTAATTTTGGGATAGGGTTGGTCTGTATTTTCTTTCACAGCATGACTAATATGGAAATATGTTCTACATGACTGCACACATATAACCTTTATCAAATTGTATTCCTTCTCAATGAGGAGGAGGGGAAAGAAGGAAGGAGAGAATTTGAACTTAAAATTTTTTTCAAAAGAATGTTGAAAATTTAAAGAATGAGCAGGTCAAAGAACAAATAATAAAAACAATAATTTCATTAAAGAAAAAGATAATAACAAGACAACATTCCAAAATTTGTGGGATGCAGCCAAAGCAGTATGTAGGGAGAAAATTATATCTCTAAAATGTGACTTCAATGAAAGAAAGAAAGAAGATCAATGAGTTGGGTATGGAACTAAAAAAGAAAACATAAACATAGTTAATATGAAATATGTATAACTGATATCTAATTGCTTGCTTCCTCAAGGAGAGGGGTAATGGTGGGAGGGAGAAAGAGAATTTGGAACTTGAAAATTTTTTAAATAATTGTTACATTTTTTTTTACATTCAAGTAGAAAATATTTACTGAAATAAGTATTTTTTAAAGAATAATGATTTTCCTCTTCCAAGTCAGCACCATGCCCCACCCTGATTCCACCCCGGTTTTGCAATATTAAATTCTTGCCTGTTGTAAATCACTAATAAGCTTGTTCTTCTCCTCTATCAGCATGGCACAATGTTGCTGCTGCCCGTTGAGTAAGTCCCACAGTTCTTGGGGAATCCTCTTGAATTTACTCTCTTTCCACTTTGCAGTGATGTCATAAAACTTGTCCTGACTGGTCTTGACTTCATTCTCCAGCTTTTCCACTCTGCAAACACAAATGATGCAATCCAAGGCACTGCCTAGATATTCTGATAAACTAGTTGGGGGGTGCTTTAGAGTTTTGCTTGGATTTGTTGGATCAGTGAAGGAAAGAGATAGGGAGAAGGTCTTGATTATTCGGGGAACAATACAAATTAGGTGTGGATACTGGAGTGTGCATGATATAGTTGAGAGATATGAAAGGATCCCAGGATCCTTATGCTATTCATGGAAACATTTGTCTTTTCTTCTCAATAAGACTGTCAGCTTCTAATTCTCACCAACAAAAATTAAACAGTTTCAGAAATAGAAATGATGGTAACCATGAAGGAAAGTAGTCACTGTCTCAGAATTTTGATAGAGAGTAACTAGTTGCCTTTCATGAGCTCAAGACACCAGACCATATGAATTATAGTCCCTGAGGTTCTTTAAGAAATGGAAGATGTGATTGCTGAGCAATCAATGGTATCTGAAATGTGGAGAACAGAAGAGATGTCACAGGAATGGAGAAGGGCAAATATCCTGATGTTTAAAGGGGCCAAGGGGCAGGTGGCTCAGTGGATAAAGCACTAGCCTTGGATTCAGGAGGACCTGAGTTCAAATGTGGCCTCAGACACTTGACACTTACTAGTTGTGTGACCTTGGACAAGTTACTTAACCCTCATTGCCCCGCAAAAAATAAATAAATAAATTGTAGGCCAATGAGTTTTACTTGGATTCCTGGTAGAATTGTTATAAAAGGGATGATTGATGAGTATCTAAAAAAAGAAGCATTAATCACAAAGGGTCAACTTGGCTTCATCAAGGATAAGTTATGCCAAACCAATCGTATATAGAGTTACTATACTGGTAGAATAGGGGTATGCTATAGAGTTAAAGAAGACCAATAAAAGCATTTGACAAAGTCTCTTCTACTTTCCTTTTGTAAAAGATGGAAAAATATGGCCTACACAATGGTGCAGTTAGAAGAATTCAGAATTAATTCAATGTCTGAACCCAAAAAGTATTTGTCAATGGTTTAATATCAACTTGAAGAGAGATCCCCAGTGGAATGTCTCAAGGATCAGTCCTTGAGTCCTTGGTCTTATGTTACTTAATATTTTTATCAATGACTTGGATGAAGGCATAAGTGAAATACTTATCAAACTGAAGATAACTCAAAGTGAGGAAGGATAATTAACATGACAAAGTCAAGTTCTAAGAAGACCCTAAGAGGTTAGAATGGTAGGCCAAATTTAATAAGATGAAATTTGAAAGTATCCCTTCCTGAACTATTTCAAAAAATCATCTTCACAAGCAGGTCTGACTAGACAGCAGTAAATCTGTAAAGGATCTGGAAGTTTTAGTAGACCACAAGCTCAATGAATCAAAATTGCAATATGCCAGCCAACAGGTCTTTATATTTGATCTGCAAAGTCAATGGTAAAATAGCTAATAGGTGTTAAGAGGCAACATTTGAACTCACATCATCCTAATTCTAAGATCAGTCTTCTATCCACTATAGCATGCTACCTCTCAGTCAAGCATATAACATGTGCCTAATAAATACTTTTTAAATTTGTTCTCTTCTAAAAATATGAAACTACTACCAGATCTAGTGGTAATTCCTAAAAAACTAACATCAGACAGGAGTGGGGAGACTAATACATTGGGTGAAGTCCTGACAATAACAATTTTAAAGAATTTGGCAACCTTTAGAAGAGAGAAATATGTTTGTGCCCTCAAGGCACCAGGGCAGTGGAGTTCCTTACCTCTGACGCTTTACTTCATCTTCATCTACCCTCCTGTGAGTCTCCCTGATGTCAGCAGCAACTTGGATGTTTGTCACCAGCTCAGTGCCACAGAGCAGCAGCTTAGACAACCTCTGGAAACAGAAAACAGAAGAGATAAAACCAGACTTCTAGAATATGATTCACACACGAGCCACAGGTGCCTCAAGAGGGCAGATTTCAGCTTGAATGACTAAGGATAGATGCTGTGCAAAAATGGAATGAGCTACTTCTGAAAGTAATAAAGTCATTTTCCCCCTGTCCCCAATAGAAATGCTCAAGAAGAGGCTAGATGAACATCTTCAGGGGCTGTTTGAGAAGGTAAGAGCTGGTCTAGACAATCTCTGAGGATTTTCTCAGCTCTGAAATGTTGTGGTTCTAGATTCAGTAGAGAATGGAAAAAGGCTCCTTCTCTATTTCCTCAAGAGATGAAAAGCAACTGTGAGGCTTTTATGACTAACCTTTATTTAGTAGAGGCAGCAGGGCATAGTGGAGAGAGAGCCAGCCTTGAAGCCCAGGAGACCTGGGTTCAAGTCTTGTCTTTGATACACACTGGCTGGGTGACCCTGGGCAAGTCAGTGTTCTAGGCAACTCTCTAAGACTACAAATTACAGAAGAGTAGTAATCTGCCATGTTAGAGGGCTTTCCTCACCCAGGAGTCCCTTGTGCCAAGGAAATCACCACTTTAGTCCATTTCCCTCTTTCTATTTAGTATAAATCTCTCCAAACCAGTAAAAAGAGATCAAAGGATCATAGATTTAGAGTTAGATGGGGCTATAGACACCATTGAGGTCAATCTCCTTGTCTTATTGATGAAATCTAAAGCTCAGAGATATTAATCGACTTGCCCAAGGTCACACAACCAGTAGGTGTTAGAGAGAGGACTTTAGTTCAGTACACACTTCACTACAGGGAAGAGAAGGAAGAGCAACGACAGCACAGTACTTCTAAACACTCCAACTCAGGCCTCCTATGGCAGGATTTCCTTACCTCCAGACAAACTGTTTTCACATACATGAAAAAGAAGTAGCCTAGTCCCTATAGACATAATATTCATTTATTAAATCTTTCTTAAATACCATGATTTTTTTTGCCAACGTTCTATTTCACACTCAAATGATTTAAGTTCCATAGTTCCTAGAACAACAACATAGCTCAAAGCTATGGTGCCTCTAGGCACCAATACTTCACCATTGAGGCAAATCTTTGGCACACCTCCCTACACTAACAAAAGCCTTGTATAATTAGAATCATGAACTAAGAGGAAAAGGACACAATTCTGTGGGCCACAGACTCTGTCAAAGAGCAATTACCATTCTATATTAGTATTAACAGCATTTGTCCTGAGTCCTATTTTTACCTCTCTGACAACTCTTTTATCCCACACTACACCTGGAATTTCACCCTTTATTGCCCATCTAAAAACTTTCACTGTGGAACAACATAATGATATCATCCACCATTCCCTCCTCCTTTGACAAAAATGTGACCCTTTTTCTTGCCAAGGGTAACCTACACCTCTATGTGTATTTTTTTCACTCCTTTTCTTTAGTTTATGTATTTATTTTTAAAATAATGAACATTTTTATTTAAAGTTTTGAGTTTCAAATTTTATCCCTCCTTCCCTCCCTTCCCTCCACGCCCCCCAGGCAGTAAGCAATCAGATATAGGTTATACATGTGCAATTATGTAAAACATTACCATATTAGTCATTTTGTAGAAGAAAACTTGAATAAAAGAACAAAAATGAAAGAAAGTGAAAAACAGCACGCTTTAGTCTGCGTTCAATCAATGTCAGTTCTTTCTTTGGAGGTGGACAATATGCTTCATCATTAGTCCTTTGGGATTGTCTTGGATCATTGTATTACTAAGAATATTTAAGTCATTCAAGTTCTTCATCAAACAATATTGCTGTCTCTGTGCACAGCGTTCTCTTGGTTCTGCTCACTTCACGATACATCAGTTCATACAAATCTTTCCAGGCCTTTCCAAAATCATCCTGTTATTTCTTATAGCACAATAATAATCTATCACCATCATATACCACAGCTTATTTAGCCATTCCCAAATTGATGGTCATTCCTTTGATTTCAAATTCTTAACCACTACAAAAAGAGCTGCTATAAATATTTTTGTACAAATAGATCTTTTTTCTCTTTTGGGGGGATGTCTTTGGGATATAAACTTAGTGGTTATGTGTATTCTTTTTAAATCATAAATGTATTTTATTATTTTCTACTTACATGTAGAGATACTTTTCAACATTTGTTTTTATAAGATTTTTAGTTCCAAATTTTTCTCCCTCCACCCTCCCCAAGACAGCAAGCAATCTGATATAGGTTATATATGTACATTAAACATATTTCTGCATTAGTCATGCTGTGAAAGAAGAATCAGAACAAAAGGGAAAACTTCAAAAGAGAAAAACAAAAAAAAGTAGAAACAGTATGATTCAATCTGCTTCTAGATTCCAGAGTTCTTTTTTTCCGGATTTGGGGAGCTTTGGAACTATCTTGGACCATTCATTGTATTGCTGAGAAGAGTCAAATCTATCACGGTTGATCAACACACAATGATGCTGATACTGTGGTTACATGTATTCTTGATCCTATCCTCTCCAGGCTCTTCCAACAGATTGCCCACATTGTCATCCCCACTTCTAATTTTTAATCTCTCCCTATTTACTGGTTCTTTTCCTACTACCTACAAACACTCCCATGTCTTTCCCATCCTTGAAAAACCCTCACTCAATCCATCCATTCTTGCTATCTATCTTTATATCTCTTCCCGTTTGTGGCTTATTTCCTTGAAAAAGCCATCTACATTCAGTGCCTTCCCTTTCTTTCCTCTTACTCTCTTCTAAATTCCAGGCAATCTAGCTTCCAAACTCATCTTTTTTTTTTTTTTGGTAGTATTGTATTTTATTTTCCAATTATATGCAAAGATCATTTTCAACATTCATTTTTGTAAGATTTTGAGTTCCAAATTTTTCTCTCTCCTTCCCTTCCCCAGGATGGCAAGCAAATATAGGTATATATATATACACACACACATATATACATATACACATATACATATGTATATATGTGTATATACACATACATATATGTATATACACATACATATATACATGCATGTTATACATATTTCCATATTTGTAAAATAAAGTGAAAATAGTATACTCCAAACTGATCTTTCAACAGAAATTGCCCAAGTCAAAGTTACCAGTGATCTCTTAATTGCCAGATCTATGGCCTTTTCTCAGCCTTCATCCTTTCTGACCTCTTCAGCGCTCAACATCATTGACCACCTCTTCTTGCATATTTTTTCTTCTAGGGGTTTTTATGACACTGTTCTCTCTCCCAATTCTCCTGTCTGACTGCTCCTCAATTTGTTCTGCTTGATTTTCATCCATATCCCACCCCCCTAAATCTAGGTATTCCCTCATGCTCTCCTTAGGTATTCTTCTCTTTTCTCTCTATAATCTCTCACTTGGTGCTATCATCAGCTTCTATGGGTTTAATTATCATTTCTAGGGGCAGCTAGGTAGCACAGTGAATAAAGCACAGGCCCTGGATCCAGGAGGACCTGAGTTCAAATTGGCCGCAGACACTTGACACTTACTAGCTGTGTGACCCTGGGCAAGTCACTTAACCCTCATTTCCCTGCCCCCCCCAAATATCATTTCTACACTAGTGACTCTTGGATCTATGTGTCCAGCCCCATTCTGAGCTCCAGTCCTGCATCACCAGTTGTCTATTAGATATTCCAAACTGGATGCCCCATACACAACATATACTCACCATATCCAAAATAGAACTCAATATTCTACTCCCCTGGAGGAAAAGAACTACCCTTCTTCTAAACTTTCCTATTACTGTAGGGGGGCCACCACTCATGTTCAAACCTCAGTATCATCCCCAATTCTCACTCTCCCCCACCCCACGTATTTAATCAATTGCCAAACCTTAAAATTTCTATTTCTGCAACATCTTTCCTTCTCCCCATATACCCCTACTTCAGGCCCTCATCATCCTTCACCTGGATAATTGCCTCCTTTTAATCGGCCTCCCTATCTCAAGTATCACCAACTCCAGTCTATTTTCCACCAACTGTCAAAGTGATTTTCCTAGAATGTAGGTCTGACCATGTTACCCTCCCTAACTCGATAAAGTCCAATGGTTCCATTGTACCTCTAGGATCAAATTTCTCTTCTGTTTGGCTTTTAAAGCCCTTCCCAACATGACCCCAACTTACTTGTCTTATTGAAAATTACTTCCTGTTACATACTCTGTAGCCTAGTTAAAATGATCTTACTGTTGTTCCTTATGCAAAACATCTTCTGACTCCGACCTTTGAACTGACCATTTCTGTAAAATGTCCTCCCTCCATTTCTTATCCCCTCATGTACTTCTCCCACTTCTTAGGATCTTCAACTTCCTTCAAGACTTTGCTCATATGTTACCTTCTACATGAAGACTTTTTCAATCCCCACCCCGCCACCCTCTATTGCCATCTCTGCCCAAATCACCCATCTATTTTGTGTGATTTTGTGTGTGATTATATGTGGGTGTGTATACTCATATATGCCTACATAGATACCTGTTGCCTCCCCTAATAGCATATAAGCTTTTTGAGGACAGGGACTGTTTTACTTTTGACTTTGTATCTCCAGAACCTAGCACAGTGCCTTACATATAGCAGATGCTTAATAAATGCTTCCTGATTGATTGCCAGGGAAAGTTAATCAATCAACAACAACAACAAAAAATGACGATGTCTAACAACAAGCTATGTTAGGTATTACTGAAGATAAAAAGAAGTACCTGCCTTCAAAGGACTTACAATCTTACTGAGAGACAAGACACACACATACCACATCAAAAGTGAAATGATAAGTGGTGTGTAAGTCCCAAATGGGTGGTACTGACAAATGGTACTGATTAGTAGGAAAGGAATTCAGGAGAGCGAGAATGGATAGAAAGCTGAGACTTGAAATAGGATCTAATGTAATGGATAGGATTTGGAAGGACAAAGATAGGGGAAAGAACATTCCAGGCAAGGTACATGGCATGAGCAAAGACTCAGAAACAGACATAAAGGAGCAGCTAGGTGGCACAGTGGATAAAGCACTGACCCTGGATTCAGGAGGACCTGAGTTAAAATCTGGCCTCAGACTCTTGACATTTACTAGCTGTGTGACCCTGGGCAAGTCACTCAACCCTCATTGCCCCACAAAAAAATAAAATTCAAAAAAAAAGAAAGAAAAGAAAAAAGAAAATACTGTATTGAGAGATGATGGAAATTCTTTCAACTTAAGAGCTCTCAGACCAGGAAAGCTCTAGTCTAGTACCAATTTAAGACAGAGAAATGGACCAGTTTGTCTATAGAGATCCCTTTCAGTATTATAGTTAAAATTTAAAAACAGCTATTAAGAATCCAAGAAGAGGGGCAGCTAGGTGGCCCAGTGGATAAAGCACCAGCCTTGGCTGGATTCAGGAGGACCTGAGTTCAAATCTAGCCTCAGACACTTGGAACTTGCTAGCTGTGTGACCCTAAACAAGTCACTTAACCCTCATTACCCTGCCAAAAAAAAAAAAGGTAAAAAACTAACTAAATAAATAAATGAAAGAATAGCCTCTTTAAAAAAAAAAAAAAAAAGAAAAAAAAAAGAAATCCAAGAAGAGGTTAGGCTTGGTGGCTTTACAGAACTATCATAAATCACATTCTTTTGCTACCCAGTCCTCACCAGTCTGCTTTCTTCCTTCTGTTTGAAGCTCTTGGACTGGTCTTCCTCACTCTCCTTCTTTCGATCTAGAGACTCTCCAAGTGCTTCCCTAGAATGAAAAAAAAAAAATGGAGAAACAAAATCATTGTTCTGCAACAGTGAGGAACTCAATTTCAAAGGAGAACGTGAAAATTCTACAGCCTTTGACAAATGCAAGGATAGGTATTTGCCTTCTAAATTTGGGGAAATTGGCATCATTTCATGTGCCGGTTTCTTCTTCTTTCACTGAAAAAGACCTAGGTTCAAATCCCACCTCTGACACTTACTGTGTGACTAGTGACCAAGTCATTAAGACTCCATTTCTTCAACTGGAAATTGGGGAGAATAATGCATTTAGTACCTACTTTATAAGGTTGTTGTAAACCATGCTCAATGCCATTTCTATTAGGGAGCTGGCCCATTCTTGCTTGAATGTATAAATAAAGGCCTTTGATACTTCTCTAACACTGAGTTCCAGAAATTTTTAAATGGGGTTTACCACAATTTTGTTTCTCACAGATTCATTTTAAGTTACCTGCCCTTTAATATCAATTTTATTAAAATCTAAGTTAGTTTCCATATATTTATGTCAGTCTCTAAATACTGTTTCCCATTTTATTCCTTATCAGAACCATTTGCATTGTCACAACTTTGTCTTGAGAGCATTCAATCATCATTTTGGGGCCAGCTTCCCAGTCATTATTTTAAAGCTTTGGGTCTTACCTAAAGCTCTCTTTGAATTCTTAAAAAAACCAAAAAACAAAAAACAACCCTCTCTGTCAAAGTACTTGATTTACAAAAGGCAGATAACCAGGAAGACCTGGATCACTCTATATTCATGTTTAGGCTCCATTTAGATGTCATTGCTCCTTGACTCTTTCTCCTCTATTTCCTCTATTTTCAAATAAGCTCAGGCCTCCCTCATGGAAAAATCTTTGTTTCACCCTATTACTCCCTCTAACTACTATCCTATTCTTTCTTCCACTGCAGGATGACTCTGGTGGGTGGGTCTATACCTTCAGCCTCTATTCCCTTATCTCCTGTTTTAACCTTAATCCATTATAATCTGGTTGCTATCTCCAGAACTTCTAAAACTACTCTCTTGAATGACCTTCTCATTTTCAAGTCCAACATCTTTTTTCTCTTTATTATCATGGATCTAGCTAAAATATTTGGTATTGTTGATAACTCTTGTGTGCTCTCCTACCACCTCTCCGACTGAATTACCTCAGTTCCTTCTTTTTCCTACTGCCTCCCCAACTGTGAGCATTCCCATCCTCTTGTTTATCTGCTCTTTGACACAAAAAGAATTTATGTATTCTCATAGCTTCAATTGTCTTTTCTAAACCTATGACTCAAATATCTCCACTCTTAAGTATTTAACTGTATACTGGACATTTCCACTTGAACATGTCCTATTATATCAAACTCAGCATGTCTAAAACTGCAAATAGGTTTAGTTATTCCCTTTCCAATGTCCTAGCTCTGTTGTCAGTGGCAAAATCATCTAATTCAACTTATCACCTAGAGTTAGAGACCTAAATTAGAGTCATCTTTTTTTTTCTCTTTTTTTAGAGTCTCTTTTTAAAAAATTTTCCTAAATCTAGTGACTAGACAGTTATCAAGTCCTTACTCTTCCTTTGAAATGTTTCTTGAGGGGACAGCTAGGTAGTGCAGTGGATAAAGCACTGGCCCTGAATTCAGGAGGACCTGAGTTCAAATCCAACCTCAGACACTTGACACTTACTAGCTGTGTGACCCTGGGCAAGTCACTTAGCCCTCACTGCCCTGCCCTCTCAAAAAAAAAAAAAATGTTTCTTGAAAGTCAAGTCAGCAAGCACTTACTATGCATCAGGCATTGTACAAATTCAAAAAAAAAAAAGGACAAAAAACAATTCCTGACCTGAACATGCAAACAACTAGGTACAAACAAGATGAATACAGGATACATTGGAGATAATCACAGAGGGAAAATATTAGAATTAAAGAGGGCTGAGTGGGGCAGATAGGTGGCACAGTAGATAAAGCACCTACCCTGGATTCAGGAAGACCTGAGTTCAAATCTGGCCTCACACACTTGACACTAGCTGTGTGACCCTAGGCAAGTCATTTAACCCTAATTGTCCCCCCCCCCCCAAAAAAAAGAGGACTGAGAAAGATTTCTTGCAAAAGGTGAGATTTTAGCTGAGACTTGAAGGAAGCCAAGGGATACAGGAAGCAGAGTTGACCAGGGAGTGCATTGCAGGTATGGGGGGGATTCTAGCATTCCTGGAGAAATGTAGAGTTGGGAAATGAAGTGTCACTTGAGAGAAACAGCAAGGACACCAGAGTTACTGGAAAAAATGTATAATGCCCCTGTCCCAGAGGGGCTCTGGCAGTTCCCTAGAAAGCCACAGGACTCTGATACATGACTTCTGATTGAGAGACCTTTGACATTGTGAAGAGTGGTCATGAAGGAAATGTGATTCCTGATTGGCTAAGAGACCTCCGATTCCATTGCATACAGTTTATTTGAAGGAGAAGTGAGTTTGAGACAGGAGAAGAGGCAAGGTATAAATTGTGAATGGTGGACAGGAAACTTCCCTGAAGCCCTAAGTGAAGAAAGCTACCCTACCCTGGGCATGTCCCATGATCCCCTGCACCTGACCCCAGAGATTGCTAAGAAAGGATTTCTTGGGTGAAATTCTCTCCTTGCATGAACTGGGATTTCATTTTGCTCCTGAGTTGAAAAATCTATTCACTTTTATGTATTTTATCATCTCAACTAATATGTATAGTTTCCCCCAATTTGTTTTATGATTGTTTGATTAAATCTGTTTATTCACTATTTATGATTGTCTTTTGTATAACAAGCATTTGGTTGAAGAGAGTTAAGATGAACAAGAATATTCTAACTGCCTCCTTACCTTTTGAAGTGACCGAGGAAATTGGTTTTTATCCTGAACCTCTAAAGACTACAACTATCTGGTGTGTAAAAGACATAACTCTAGGCCACTGAGCACCCAGCCACAGCCCTTCTCCAGCTCTACCCAAAGGTGAATATCACAGTATCCATGGATACTCTTAGTCATGACATAATGAAAACAGCACTGGACTTGGAATCCAAAGATCTGGGTTTGAATGCTGACTCTGTTACTTACTGTCAACATGGCTAGAAACAAGTGAGTTAATCTCTTAGTTTCCTCCTCTATCAAATGGGAATCCTTTGTTATACAGATTAATAGTACAGATAATAGAAAACCCAAGAGTAAATGAGCTCTTCCTCTCAGAATCAAAAATTTGAATTAGCCACCCCCCAGGATTGTTGAGAAAAACATACAAATCTAAATCAAATTGCTGGCCTTCTCAAGGAAGGGGAAGTGGTGGGAGGAAGGAGGAGAATTTGGAATTCAAAAATTTTTAAATATTGTTTAAAAAATTTTTACATGTAAGTGAGAAATACTTAACAAAATAAATAAAAAGAATTTAAAAATAAAAATAGCATATATAATGACAATATAAATGAATTAATAAAAGACAGTTGAACCCTAAGTAACAGATCAATGAAAGTCCTACAGAAAAAATAATGAAATACATATCCTTCTTGTATTGGGCAGTTAGGTGATACAGTAGATAGAGTGGTAGGACTGGAGTCAAGAAGACTCACCTTCATGAATTCAAATATGACCTCAGACACTTACTAGTTCTGCAACCCTGAGCAAATTATTTAATCCTGTTTGCCTCAGTTTCCTCATTTGTAAAATGTGATGGATGATTAATTGAATACATATTTTATTCCAATCAGTAGTAATCAGTTTGATATGATTCCATAAGGAGTCATATCACTTGTTTAATCATAGGAAACTAACTAGAGGAACTCCACCTTTGTCTTTGCCTTGTTATGGTGACCAAGTGTGGCAGAGGGGACTCAATGACATGGAAAGTCCCCCAGCTATTTTTTTGCCCCACCATCCCTCATCATCCTTCTATTGCCTAACATGGGGAGATGACCATGAGCACTTGACCAACAAGTGGACCTGTTTGCTGGCCTGTGGCCTGACTGTCTACCCACACATTGGCTCATGTAGATGTTTCAACATGTTTATCACCACAGTCCATGGGTCTGCTCGTCAGCTTAGTAGGACCTCCTGAAAAGTCAAGACAGCTCTGTCAAGGTCTGTTCATCAGCTTGTTTGTCAACCAGTGAGATTCTGTCTCCAATATCAGATATTTTTATAGATGTCATTATTGGTCGGTTATAGATTGGAGTGGAACACACAGGGACCAAATAATTCAAGCATACAACCACTGCAGGAATCCTGTCTACAACATATCAGATACCTGGTCACCCAGTCTTCCTTGAAAGACCGTCAGTGAGCTGAAACCTGCTATTTTCTAATGAAGCCCATTCCCCTCTTTAGTTTTGGGTTCATTGTAAAGAAAGCTATCTGACTCTTTGCCTCTTACATCCATTTCTTCTAGTTCTGCCTTGTATTGCTTAAAGAGAACAAGTCTATTTCCTTTCCCACATGACAGTTTATTATTGATTATTATGTTCCCCTATCCTCTTAAGACAATCTTCTTCTCTCCTCTATGATTAAGAATCCTCAATTCCTTCATCATTTCTAGGACCTTTATCTAGGTCGATTTTCTCTAAATGCTGTCCAGGTTATCAAATTATTCTTCATATTGTCTTCTTGAACTAAATATCATGCCCCAAATGACATGGCAGAGTGCCATGGAGACTATCACAGCCTAAGGACTGGACACCATAGCTCTCCTAATGCAACCAAAGATTGAAATTCTCTTTCTTTCTTTCTTTTTTGGTGAGGCAATTGGGGTTAAGTGACATGCCCAGGGTCACACAGCTAGTAAGTGTCAAATGTCTGAGGCCGGATTTGAACTCAGGTACTCCTGACTCCAGGGCCGGTGCTCTATCCACTGTGCCACCTAGCTGCCCCTCACTTTCTTTACACTGAACTTGCCCTGTACTGTAAGAGTAGTACTGAGTCCATCTAATAGGAGCTTGATAAGCCATATAATAATAGACAATGATTATATATTTTATGATTTGCAAAGAACCTTAAATATATCCTTTTATTTGATCCTCACAATCATTATTATTCCCAGGTCCCATGAGGAACCTGAATTGAGAAGATCACATGGCTAGTTAAATACATGAAGTAGGATTTGAACTCAGATTTTCATGCCTCCAAGCCAGTATGCTATTGACTATACCAGATAGCTGTCTTCAAATAAGAACATGTTTTGAATTCTCTAATACACTGACAAAGAGGCAATGAGATCACCAGGGCAGCAAATTCACCATCAGCAATACATCTAGGAAGCAAAGGTGCAAATTCTAGGCACAATCAAAGACCATACATAATCCTACATACCAAGCACTCCGGAGGTAAAGTTCTATGATGTGACCCCTCCTAAATAGGACATCTTTTCTCAGTGTTGCTCCAGTCAGAAACAAGGGAGGGCATAAACCTGCCTGCTTTAAGTTTTCCCTAAAAACAACCAGATTCCGGTTACATCTTGGCTGATGCAACAATTCCTGAGGGAACAATTTCTGAGGAAGGATTTGTTTTTTAATTTTCCCCAGGTTTGTTAGAGAACTGCAGTTTCTTCAACCATCTAGTTAGTACAAAGCCATTGAGTATTCCTTCCTTAATCATTAAGTGCCAATAGTTCAAAGTAGACCGGAATGTGCCCTTAGGGGAATATAAAAACAAACGAGACAGTTTTTGCCCTCAAGAAATTTATAACACAATATATAGAAAAAATCCATAGATTTTTATATCGATACATAGATAATACAAATTAGAATATGTGCAGAAGAATAACAAAATTCATGAAATTAAATGACCAAGGGGAAGCTAGGTGGCGCAGTGGATAGAGCACCAGCCCTGGATTCAGGAGCACCTGAGTTCAAATCCGACCTCAGACACTTGACACTTACTGTGTGACCTTGGGCAAATCACTTAACCCCAATTGTCTCACCAGAGAGAGAGAGAGAGAGAGAGAGAGAGAGAGAGAGAGAGAGAGAGAGAGAGAGAGAGAGAGAGAAGAGAATAATTGACCAAGAAATTCTGGAAGAGGGGAGGGGCATCAGGGAGGCTTCTCGGATATGGGGAATTTAAATTTGGCTTTCTTGGATGTCAGAACACCCCAACCCCAGGCACATTTGGAAATGGGGAGGGAGAACGGAGACAGGCATTTCAGTCTGAGCAAAAGCATGGCCAGGAATGCTTTCATTTACTGGAACTGAAAGTTAAGAACAAATCCTTTTCCTTAATCAGACCCATGGCACCTGTTAAAAAGTTAGGTGTAGTAATTAATCACTTGGGATTTAGAATGCCTGCCTAACTCCCTTTGTTAATTTTCCTTTCCATCTCTTGGATGTGTATTGCAGCGCCAGGCCTGGGAAGCATGAGAATTTAATTCAAATCCCGCCTCTGACATAATCTGGCTGTGCGACTCTCAGCAAGGCACTTTAACTGCAGAGCAGACTTTGATCTGCATTGGTGGAGGGCTTTTCAGCACTAGAACGCCCTACAGTGACGAAATCACAGAACCATTCCAATCCTTTTGTTTTCCGCCCTGGTCTCTCCCAGGATCCCCTTTCTGCCCCAAACTGGCCCTATCTATGCCCGCCACATCCCGCTGTTCCCTCACCGCCTCCGTGCTTCCTGGCGTGCCGCGATGCGGAGGCGCCGAGCCTGGATCCGCTCCTGAGGGTCATCCGAGTTCACGGATGGCTCCTTAATACGAGGGGCTAAAGTCTCCTCTTCTTCCTCTTCCACGAGCAAGTTCATGGCTACAGCTCCTAACTTCTTGCCTCCTCAATCGGGTCTCAGCTCCAGCAATCCAGCCCTCGTTGCTAGGAACGCGTAACCAGGGCGATGGGTCTGGCTGCGCGCGCAACTGCTCACCAGGCTCCACCCCCTTGCTCAAAACTCGAGGACCTTGTTTAAGCATCCTTCTGTCTTAACCTGTCCACATCACGCTACCCCTATATTCTAGTGTGATTCTCTGCAGAGTTCCTGTTACATTATGATTAGTAGTGGTGTTAGTAGTGGTAGTAATACCACCACCACCACTACTACTATTCCAGACCTGGAATTTCATCCTTGTAGAGAACTCCAGTTGGGGAAATTCCCTCCACTGATGGAGCTCAGCAACTTAATCTGCTAAGGACAGGTGGTTTATCACAATTACACCGTTGGTATGTGTCAGAGGCAAGATGTAGATCTTTCCTGATTCTAGAACCAACTCCTCTACACTTCCTGTACACTTCCTCTGACTAGTAGAGTTTTGAGGTTTGGAAAGCAATGGTTCATATGAGTGAATGAGCAATTTGCTATGTTCTTGGCACTGTGTTATATACTGAGGATACAAATACAAAAATGAAACAGTCCCTGCCCTCAAGAAGCTTACATTCTACTACAGTGCCTGGCACTTAGTAAGCATTTAATAATTGTTTTATCTATCTAATGGGGAAAACATCACTCACAGTGGAGTGGTTGTCAGGGAGAAGAGTTTTGATCTGGGAAGTCACAGGAATCATGAAGAGTCATACGATAATTTACTGTACTATCCTTTCCAAAAGTGGTGTTAATTTTACTACTGTTCCCAGAGAAAGAAGCAAAAGGGGAAGGGGTGGTATGTACAGAGGCAGGGCAGATGGCAAGATGTCTCAGTAGATATCTGTGAAACATAGTCTAGGTTGGTTAGATAAAATGGATTCGGTGAATATGCATTCATTCACCAATCAGGGCAGCTCAGCCAATGGGTGCAGTTTCAGGTTAAGTGACTAGACTAGACAGCCTAAATCACACAGTTTTTGTGTCCAAGGTGGGATTTGAACTCAGATTATTTTGTTGCAAGTTCAATACCCACTAATTTTGTGACCTCGAATTTACCAGTGTGGCTACTAGAATGCAGAATCCTTATAAGGAAGTAGGGAGTGTTGTCTTTAGTTTTGTCTTCCACACAGAAGACACTTAAATGTTTAATTGAATCTCTTTATTACCAAATCTGATAGCCTTTTTTCAATCCTTATCCTCTTTGACCTTTCTACAGTATTCTACACTTTGGACCACTGTGTTCTCCTGGATGCTTCTTCTCTCTCCTGGCTCTCCTACCTGTCTGATTGTTCCTTCTCAGTCTCAATATCCATATCCTTCATTCCTTTTACTAGAAGTGTATCACCAGGTCACCTAGCCCCAATTGCCTCACCAAAAAAACAAACAAACAAACAAAAAAGAAGTGTATCACAATGGCATCCTAGAGCCTCTTCTTTCTCTAGTCTGTTCTCTCTCCAGTTGAATCAGTTCACATGAATATAATTATCATCTCTCTGCTGATTACTCTCAGGTCATTATGTTCCAGAGCTAGCCTTTTTCCTGAGTTCTTCCTGAATCACCAAATACATACTGAAAATTTCCAACTAGATTATCCTGTAGACATCTCAAACTCAAAATACCCCAAAAGAACTAGTTCTCTTTCTCCAGAAACTTACCACTATTCTTAATTTCCTATTTCTGTCAATCCTTCCAATCACCCATGTTCACAAACTAAAAGTCTTCTTCAACTGCTTAGTCTCGTCCACCTTACATATCCACTTAGTTGCCAAAATCTTGTTATTTCTACCTCCTTAACATCTCTCTTACACTTCTCCCCTCACACAGCTACCACAGGAGTTCAGGCCCTCCTCAGCTCTCACCTGGTCTATTGGTGTCCTAATTGCTTTCCCTGCTTCACCTTTCTCTAATCCAATATTCACACAGCTACCAAACTGATTTTCCTAAAGTGCCAAGCTAACCACGTAAGTCCCCTATTGAATAAACTCTAATGTATCCTCATTACCTTTGGAATTAAATAGAAATTCTGCCATTTGGCAGAAATTCTGCCATAATCTGGCTCCAATCTACTTTTCTATTCATGAACACTGAAACCTAGTTCTAGTTATTCTGGCCTACTTGATCTTCCTCATATACAAACAATCCACCCCCTCCCCCTGTCTTTACATTGGTTACCCATCACTCATGCCTGGAATGTACTCCCCCTCATGTCCATCTGTTAAAATCTCTAGTATCCTTCAAGGCTCAGCTCAAGTGCCACCTTTTGCATGAGGTATTACCTGCCCAACTACTAGTGCCTTTCCCCCAAAATCACTACATAAATATTTAGATACGCACATATATATAGTTGTTTTCAGTTATCTGACTCTTAGTGACCCCATTTAGGGTTTTCTTGGCAAAGACACTAGAGTTTCCTTCTCTACCTCATTTTACAAATGTGGAAATTGAGGCAAACAAGGTTAAGTGACTTGTCCAGAGTCACACAGTTAGTAAGAGTCTAAGGCCAGATTTGAACCCATGAAGATGAGTCTTCCTGATTCCAAGCTCAGTGCTCTATCCACTGTGCTATCTAGGTGCCCATTAGACACTTACTAGCTGTGTGATCCTGTGCAAGTCACTTAACTCTGCCTTAGTTCCTCATCTATAAAATGAGCTAGAGAAAGCAATGGCAAACCACTCCAGTATCTTTACCAAGGAAAGTCCCAAAGAGTCAGACACAAGTGAACAACATACAAATAAACACACACATATATTAGTCTACATACACAAGTCTGTGTGTGTACATATAAACTATACACAGACATACAAATCTATATAGTACTGATTCTATAAATGTTATTCCCCATCTAGACTATACGCTCCTTAGGGGCAGGGACCACCATTTATTTTCCTTGCATAACCAGCACCAAGCACAGTACCTAACACATAGTAGGTGCTTGATGATTTTTAAAATTTAATAGCCTGTTTTCCTCATTATAAAATGAAGTTGACCTAGAGGACCTTTAAGGTTCCTTCCGGCCTTATATGCTATGCTATATGATCCAAAGCAACTAACTATAGCACCTCCCCACCCCCATTTTACCCCTTAATCTGCCCTCTGGACTTTGGAAAAAAGGAAAAAGAGGAAGACCAGAGAGGAAGAAGAGAAGCAGGTAGGAAAAACCGTTTTCAGGGGTATGGTATTGGAAAGTGTGTTACAGAGGGCTGCCTAGTCCCGCATAAAGCTCGGTTATCTGACAGTGGGAGCAGAATTAAAAGCAATCCGTAAAAATGGCAAAAAAGTAAATTTGACTTGATGTGAGGAACTTCTTAACAATTAGAACTATACAAAAGAAAAATGGACTGCCTTGAAGGATAGTGGGTTCCCTTTTACTTGAAGCCCATAGAAAGGGGAAATCTAAGATCACTTTGTCAGATATATGGTAGAGGGGATTCTTATTCAACTATGGACTAGACTAAATGGTCTATAGTGTCCCTTCCAATTCTGAGACTCTGGGAATCAGTAAATCAGACTGCTTGTCGCTAACATCCATGTCTCTCTGTTTTGGGGGGGGCGGGGCAATGGGGGTTATGTGACTTGCCCAGGGTCACACAGCTAGTAAGTGTCAAATGTCTAAGGCCGCATTTGAACTCAGGTACTCCTGAATCCAGGGCCGGTGCTTTGTCCACTGCACCACCTAGCTGCCCCCTTGACACTAACATCCAACCTATTAAAAAAACAAAAAAATCCAACTGTATATAAACATGGTTGTCAATGGCTCATCCATTGCTGGAAACCCTGTAGTTAGTTGGTAACTGGGCAAAGCCTGCCATTTTTACCCAGCATCTTGAATCCCCCCACCATGACCTTGTTTCTCAGTGAATACATATTTACTAAGCCCCATGTGCCAAGCATTGTGCTAAACTCTGGGGACCTAAAAACAGACAGAAGATGGTCTCTGCTCTCAAGGATCTCACAGTCTAACGGGAGAGACAACAAGCAAAAAACTATATATGAGCACACTATGTACAGGACAGATTGGAGAAAACAAAGGGAAGGGACGAGAATTAAGGGGGATCAGGAAAAGTTTATTGTAGAAGGTGGAATCTTAGCATGGAGTTGAAGGAAGTTTCAGGGAAGCCAGGGGGCAGAGCTGAGGAAAGAGAGAATCCCATGCATGGGAAGAGCCAGTAAAAATGCCCAGTTGGGAGATGAAATTTCTTGTTCAAGGAACAACAAGGAGGCCAGTGTCAATGAATTGCAGAGTATATGGGAAGTATAGCATATAAGACTGGAAAGGCAGGGTAAGGCACCAGCTTATAAATGGCTATAAATGCCAGAGGATTTTGTATTTGATCCTGGAGGTGATAGAGAGCCAATGGAGTTTACTGCGTAAAGGGTGGGAGGGAGGAGGGGAGGAGGTAGGTAACCCTGTCACACCTGCATTTTAGGAAGATCACTTGGGCAGTTGAGCAAAGGATTAATTAGAATGGGAAAACTTGAGGCAGGGAGACCAATCAACAGGCTATTCCCATGATTCAGGCATGAAGTGTCGAGGGCCTGTACCAGGGTAGAGGCAATGTAAGAGACAAGAAGAAGTATACAAAATTTGTTATGAAGGTAAAATTGACAGGCCTTGGTAAGAGATTGGATAAGGGGAGTGTGAGGAGTGGAGAATAACACCTAGGTTTCAAGCCTGGATGACTGGGAGGATGGTAGGATCTTTAACACTAATGGGGAAGTTAGAAGGAGGGAAACATTTATAAGAAAAGATAAGAAATTCAGTTTTGGACATGTTGAGTTGAAGATGTTTCCATAACATCCAGTCTGAGACCTTTTGCTGCCAGGAAATTGTTATACTAGCCCTCAACGTAGGAAACTCTCATGTCTTCCAACTCCTGACTACTGGTGCCCTGAAACAACTGGGAAAAATGGGGAAATAGAGGGTTTCCCAAGTTAAATTCTGAATACAACTGACTATAGAATATGTCAAAAATACTGGCTAGTTTTTATAGTACTATAGTTCATCCATGTTGTGGATTAAAGAAGCTTTTGTAAGAAAGAAGGAAATAAGCATTTATTAAGCACCTACTATGTGCCAGGTATTGTACATTACAAATTCCTCATTTGATCGTCACAACTTTGGGAGATAGGTTATATTATTATCCCCATTTTACAGTTGAGAAAACTGAAGCAGGCAGAGGTTAAGTGATTTGCCCAGGGTCACATCGCTACTAAGTGTCTGAAGTGGGATTTGAACTCAGATCTTTCGGACACCAGGTCCAGTGCCACATCAGAGGTATGACATAGGAACCTAATTATTATCATTTAAAATACTTTCTAAGGGAAAATATTCTTCAAATGCTAAACAATGGATTTATTATTTTAAAATCCCTTTTGTAAAATAAGGGCCTCTTTTACAACACATACAGCATTGGTAGAACCAGTAATGAGATTCTGAAGTTCTGTAAAGCTCCCTAATGCTCTGTCTTCTCTTATAAAGCTACAAGATTATGAACCTTCACTCTAGAAATGTAACAGGTTGAGTTTTTAGCCTTATTCTCCTCCACCAACCTTTCCTCCCCCACAAAAACAAAAAGACAGTCTGGGAACAATTAAAAGGATTCAAAAATTTATTCTTCACTTCTTTTTACAATAAATATTTACCAGTAAATAATAGCGCTCAATAGTTCTGAATTAAAACCTACCAAATAGTGAGTTCCCAACATAGCAGCAAAAATTAACATGAATCTTGATGCAAAGGCAGGAATCTCATAATCTAGTGACAGAGTATGAATACAGTCAATTCCTGATTATCTGAGTTAATTAAGAGCAGTGATAGAGATAATCCAAAAATCACTTTATGTTTAGCTTTAGGGTATATTTTCAAATATAGGTTGTCAGGCATTTCAAAAATTCATAACATTTTGAACTATATAATTAGTCACACTGAGAAACCCTGTCTCAGAAAGAGCTATTGTCATCCTTTCTCTGACCAATTCTTCCCTGTTCCTTACATCATAATGACAATGGATACCATCAACATTCCGATACAGGTCCAAGCTTTGCCTTGACAAAGTAACTTTCTTTATTTCTTGGTTAGCTATCATACCCACACATATAAAAACGGACGGAGAGTTCTAACTTGTTTTAAAAATGCGACTGAGATGAACTGAATTAAAGGTGATAGAAACTGTGGCTCCAGATCACAAGTTTTCTTAGTGTTACAAGCAGATTATGAACAAGGGAAGAGAGATTCTAATATGGGTTAAAGCTCTTATTAATAATCAAGAGCTGATTCTATGTGTGTATACATACACATATATACAAATATACACACATGTGTATATACACATATACATATACACACACATACGTGTATGTATATACATATCACATATATACAGTGTATATATTTAACTGTTTGCATATACATATATTTAATTGTTAAATACACACACTTCACATAAAACTAGATATTTTTAATGCTACAATATTTACTTAGGATATAGTGGTTTTGGCCAAAGCAAATTAAATAACATGCCCCCCCAAAAAATAATCTTTTATTTCAGAGGAAGAAAACATCCATTTCCATTTATTTGAATTTCACTTCCTTCTCTAATACATTCCAGTTATTTTTAAACCTATTAATTCTTCACAGTATGTATTTTTCCAGGCATAGTTTTTTTTTAAAAAAAGACAGAAAGACTTATGAATTGGGACTGCTGCAGAAAGTCCCTGGTACCTGAATCAACTGATTCAGAAAGATTAGAAAGATTAATCTAGTTGATCATCATTCCAGCCCATTTTTGTTTCCACAGCACAAAACTTCACTAAAAATTTATCCAAAATTCTTTATATATATGCATAATGCATTTATTCTTTATTCCTACAAACTGAAAGGAAGTTTACTTCTTGGCAATTATTCACATCTTTGGCTAAATCAGTGAATACAAAAATTTTAAACCCAGGTTTGAAATCGGGGGTCTAGCACCAAATCCCAATTTCTTGGCACATTTCCAAATGAACAAGATCTTTATCTCATGAAATGCCATCTTTGAAGGGCATTTTGCACAAACAATCTTAAATAAGCATAAAATGTCAGTGTGTTAGGTTATATTATTAAAAGTCAGAGATTATGGTATTGGTTGGAAGGAATAAATGAAACAGACTTAATTGTCACAATTAAATGCTCTCCTCTAAAAACCTAGTGAGTTGTATCAAGTTACCAACTAAACCTGTTTTAGGCCAAGCATTACTATTTATTTAAAAGTGCGTGGCAAGAAATTGAAAAACCATAATCATAGACATTTAAGTTCTAGAGCAAACAACTTTTCCCCCTCTTAACTGATAACTAAAATTTGATAGATTGTCCCCACCCAGATTAGCTACCATGGTTTAAAAACTAAAGCCCAAGTGTCATCCACTGAAATGACTTTACTGCTGCCTAATTTTAATTAGGTATTTTGTAATTATGCAGGCATGGCTCAATCTGCGCCTGAAAAATAGATCTGGTTTATCATGTATTAAAAACAGTTCTGTGAGTCACAGCATCATGTAGGGGAGCCCTAGCCAGAAGTGAATCTTTCATTTCTGTTCAATTTGGCTTTAATGTGACCCTACTTTTATCTCCCTCCTATTAACATGCAGGCCAGACAAAGTAAAAAACTAAAAAGTAGGGAGAAATCACATTTAAACTTTCTAAAAAAAACCCAGAATTGTTCACATTTAATTGTGACACAGATTGATTAACACTGTTTTTATTTTTTAAAGGGTCTACTTGAACTGTATATGTCAGAGTGTTTCAAATGCAACACTCAGATCAAAATTCATCCTTTAGGATGCAGGATCTTGTCTGGTAGTTAATGAAGTGAAACTGTTCATTTGCGGGATGCTTTAATAAAGGTCAACTGCCATACATGATGGAACTAAACTACTTATCAAATGTAGAAATTTCCCACATAATGATATTAATAATGATGACAATAACAATAGCAAGCATTTATATAACACTTTAAGGTACGCAGAGCACTTTACTCATCATCACATTCGATCCTCGCAACAACCCTGTGAGGTAGGTGCTATTATTATCCCCATTTTACAGATGAGGAGACTCAGAGGGGAAGAGACTTACCCAAGGTCATACAGCTTAGTCGGCACCTGCCTAGCTTCCCCTTACAGTGCTGGAGCCTAGAACCAAAATCAAGTTAAAAGTTGGTTTAAAGCCCTATCTCAGAGTGATTCAAGACTTCTGCATAAGTTTTTTGTTTGATTGTATACCCAAAGTCCAAACAAATTCCAATCTATCAGGCTTCCTTCATTGCCCCTGTAACCATTATGACAATCACTATAAAGGACTAAAGACAGTCTTTTTGTCACCAATTGGTCAGAGGTGGCAAAGCAATATCATAGGTAGAATGTTCAGCTCTCCCAGCTGTGGCCTCACTAAGAGGAAGCACAGGTTAGGTAACAGAAAAAGGAATAATGAGGTTTTTGGTTTAAATATTTAGAAGGGTCTTTGGTTCACAAAGCCTAAGTTGCTTTTCTGATTTTCCTCAAAATACATTAACTCTATGTCTGTTTTGAAAGCAAGAGGTGGGATCCCTGATGTTATGATTTTAAAAAGTATTCTTTTAGAACCAAAGGAACTTTCAGATGTAGATGGCAATATGCTGGTACTATGTCCCCTTCCGAGGTAGCATGACTATTATTTCTTCTTCATTTCACCTCATTAAATGACAGCATAGGGCTCTCTGTATATGGCAGAAATTAAAATGTTGACAGTAGTTAACAAAGAAAACTCTGACTATTCATTGAAGTTCTGGAAAATATGGTTCACAGAAAAATAATTTAAACCAACCATAAGAATACATATAAAGGCATAAAATTAAAAAGAAAATTAAGATCTCCTCTCAATGATATCCAAAACCATTCAAAAGAGATCAGCCCACCAATTCATATAGTAAAACCCAAGTTGATAAAGAAATTATTTTGCCCATATTATGGCCTTCAGTTGGGACAGGCAGTTCACTGAATTAGTCCATCAGAAAGTTTCTCTTGGAAGAAACAATGCATTGAGCCTAGAGTTGAACAGAAAGAGGAAAGACAGAATGGATTGTATTTGGCAAACTATGCAGCATTTTAACTTATCCCAAACTTTTCAACATCAGTATTCTCCCTGTGATACAACATGCCTGCAAATCATGAAACACTATAATTTCCAAAGAATCAAAATTGCAGGTAACTCAAAATACAATGGAAAGATACATGGTGGGTTTAAGTAGGCTATTGCACAAAATAATTTTAATTATATGCCAAAGAAAAATATTTTTTAATTTGGGAGTTTTCTATTCAGCTATCCATAAGACATTAATATTTTGTACCCACCAGCACATTAGTATTAGCATCTATTTCTTTTAGTAAAACCCTGAAAGTTTAACAGTATAAATGGACAAAAAAACAGTTAGAACATTTTACCTCTCTATTATGTTAAAGGGGTAATAAATTAAAAGTAGCACTAGAGTAATGTACTGTGCAAAACAAGTATGGAAGCAAAGTAATCCAATTTTTCCTCATCTTTCCACAATATTCCCCTTGATATACATATTAAAATTTCAAGTACAGGGGATTGTTTCTTCCAAACATTATTTTCCACAAGTCCAAAAGGACTTGTATGAAAAAAAGTACAAGTATGAAAAAAAATTTCCAACAGGTCAACATGTCCTTAGTTAGTAAAAACAAAATAAATTCTGACTCAAAATTTCTGGTTGGGCTAAGGCACTCTACTCTGAAATGTCCAGAAAATATGCAAAAATACACCACTGGTTCAATAAAAGGCAGCTCAGTTTAAAATTTAGGGAAAGGAAGTTTGAGCTTACCCAATACTACCTACAAACCTGAAAATACCTCTTACATACTGGGAGTGTTCAGATGGTTGATCTGAAATAAGCACAAGATTCTATTTGAAGGTAAATTCTGTCTCAGTTGTCTTAATAGATAGGGCTTCTGAGATGTAGTTCCTGCCAAAGGGAATGTCTGACTCAAGCAAAGAAAAGAAGTCATGGTATTGGGAATCTACAAATTCATTCTCCTCCCCGAAGTCAAATTGCTCCAGTCTCTCTTTCATCTTATAACTTCTTTCACCTCACAAATTCCAATGAAACCACTTGTGAAATAACTCCTTTAAGTACTATAGGAGAAAACATTAAAGCAAATGCACAAAACAATTTTCACACTTGGTACAAAAGAAATGTATGTCACACACTGGAAGTAAAACATTCAAAACATCCCATGACCCTTAAATAAAAAAAAGGAAAAGAACTCAACTGCTAATCTGTACAATGTATTCTGAATAATGGGAGGAGGCTTCTGGCCCAAATTATCACATTAAAAAAATACACACCAGCTCTGCTTCATACGGTAAATGTATTATTTTGTTTAACTTCAAGCAACATTTCCCCAACAATGCTGATATGAAGCTAACAAGGTTAAATGTTCTATTTCCACTTCCTCTGTACAAAGTCAACAAAATAAAATGACTAAAGTAATAAATGCAGAATGGTGTCCCCTCCTTTCCACCTTACATATTCATACCATATCCAGTTCAATTTCACAGATGACACAGAACAAAATAAAACAAAAAAATGTTAAAAGTTACATTCACTTAATTGGCACTTCCTCTAATTCACATGATAGCCTTTTAAAAAACACAGAAGCAACATTTTCCTGCATCAATTTTTCTGTTTGTGATGTACATTTACTTTTTTTTGACTCAGAGAAAGTCACAGAATACACAATACATAAATCCCACAAACACATTTTTTTAAAATTTAAGGGAACCATCAGCTGGCTCCTGGACTTCACATTTCTAATAATCTGTGTGACAATGATTAGAATTTACAAATTTAAAAAATTAAATATTGGTTATTTTTTCAAAGTAACAGATTTTAAACCTCAAAAGGAAGACAGTGCAACTAAGCTAATGGTCAAACATTCATTGATAAATAATGGTTTCTCAAATTTAAATACATATGAACATGGTTGTGCTTATTCTCTCCAAGTGCAGCCTGTCCATAAAAAGGGTTTAAGACACACTCTTCATTCAAGCACAAACTGCATTCAGTAGAAAAATCAAAGAAAATTAGCATGTAACTCTCACCACCACCAAACTAAAATATGATTAAATTAAAGGATAAAAAAGTAAAAAATGATCACACCTGTGAAAAAGATGTGACCTATGAAACAGTTATGATAAAGGTGAAGGAATTTTTTTATTTTCAAAAGTGAACTGCAAACTATTGTAAGGAGAATGCGTGCTCAATAAGGCAAACGTGTCATGTTTTTTTCCAAACTGGGGAAATAGGAAAAATGAAAAAACTGTATTCACTGTCATCTTCTCCCAGACTCTTCCCCAAACCCACTCCCCAACTCCCAACCCCGACCCTGCAAAAAAGGGAGAAAAAAATTCAAGAATGGCCTAGAATTTACATGACATGTCTCAGAAAAATAATCACATCCTAAAATTGATAAGCTTCCCAATCCCAAAATGACTGTGTCTTAAAAGATATTTTATCTACATTCCTCACAAAAAGTAATTTTATCACCAGGCTGAGAATGTCAAATGCATTCTTATAATTGTGGTTGACAAGAACTCATCCTGTAAAACTATTTGAACAACTTGTAACTGGAGGGGGAAAATTCAAAATTAGTAATACTAATGAATTATAACTAAAACCCTATTCACTTCTGAGCCCCCGCAGAATAATATAAAACAAAAACAGTAAAACCATTTGCCAAGATCTATTCCAGAATAAAGAGTGGTAGAATATTAGGCAATCAGATTCATGTCAGATCTCTCAGCATGTGAAGACAAAGGCATTTCAATGGAAAAGAGAAACCAGTATTTGGCAGTTATATAAGTGACTTATGGGTTAGATTCTTTTGTGGTAATTTGGCATCTCCTGCTGAAGGTGACTTGCTTTTGTGGCTTCTCTCCCTGGCTAGGTAGAAATAGAATATTGATAGTTTCCACAAATAGGTAAGACCTATTAACAAATCACCAAATATGAAAACACATTGTGTTCTTATGAATGTTGTCAGTGTTCCTAAACCAGCTTCTCTATTTTAAAATCAATCCAAAACAAAAATGAACCTGTATGAACCAAAAAAACATGGACTTGTTGAAATCACTAAGAACATTATGCTGGTCTAATGTACACTAACCAAAAAGGTAACCTCCCCCACAAAATACATATATAATGACAAATGGGAGTGAGATGAACAGGAATTAGAGGAGTCCAGATTATATATGCTTCATCCCTGTCATCCATGTTCCACATATATTTAGTCCCCATTTCTGTCAAGTAGATAAGTTTAGTTCTATGGTGATGGTTGGAGTATTTACAAGCATCTTATTTACAGTACTTCTGTAGATTGCAGGCCAATTTTCTCTTCTTCCACTTCTAGTCAATCTGAGCTTGGTTTTCTTAATGAAAAGGGCAGAATCTTAAAGTGGTTGCTCAACTGGTTTACCTGTGGGGGGAAAAAACATGATATGAGCAATGACAACTAAGTACTTTATTTCTAAAAAGTTACAAAGAATCTGTTCTCTGAAGATATGAGTTGCACTTCTTGAGACTTGGTCTCTGTCAATAAGAGACTTGAATCTAGTTTTAAGTTACACAATTATTCCCTTAGGTCCTACATTGCATACTGCCCCACCTTCTTTCAGTAGAAATTAGAAGAGGTGATAAGAGCCAAACTACTAACTGATCAAGTAGGAATACAATGATGAGGTTGTTAAAGGGTTTCTATGGCATTACAGTAGTAAATACAGTCAGATACCCCTTCTGGAGTCCTAGAATTATTTCGTTTGCTCCAAAGTCCGTAAGACCAGAGAAGATCCCAGGCTAAAATTCATTCACTAAAACCCCCTAACCTAAATTAAAGGAGTAGACTCTCCTATGAAAAATAGAGAATACTCTTATTTCCTTTAACACTTCTAAGTGACCATCCCTGACCCTTAAAAAAATGTCTAGTGCCAGTTCCAAGAATTTTTAAAGACAAACAGACAAGATTACTTTAGGAACCACTGATAAGGAGGTAACAATTTATTTCCATGCCAATCATTAAATAATAGAACTGAAGCTTTAGATAATAAGTATTTATACTGGATCTTATAATAACAAGCAGCATCAAAGGTCACCCAAAAAAAGGCTATGTATTAATGGCCTGAAGCTGGTTTGGGAATGAAGTAGGAGTCCCACTGGCTAGAATTAGTAGTAGTAGTAGTAGTAGCAACAGTGAAAATGGGCTTGAAAATTAAGATATGTTAAAAATAAATTGAGAATCTATGGTTTCTGGGGCAGCTAGGTGGCACAGTGGATAGAGCACTGGCCCTGGATTTAGGAGGACCTGAGTTCAAATCCAGTCTCAGACACTTAACACTTACTAGCTGTGTCACCCTGGGCAAGTCACTTAACTCCAATTGCCTCACCAAAAAAAAAAAAAAAAAGAAAGAAAGAAAGAAAAAAGAAAAAAAAGAGAATCTATGATTTCTGATGATATATTATATATAAAAACTTCTTGGGCACTGCCGTTCTTTGTGCAGTAATAACAATAATATCAAATATTTATAAATGTATTAGGCACTATGATACTTGTTTTATAAATATTATCTCATTTAATTCTCATAATAACTTTAGGAGTTAGGTGCTTTTTTTTGGGGGGGGGGCAATGAGGGGTAAGTGACTTGCCCATGGTCACACACCTAGTAAGTGTCAAGTGTCTGAGGCCAGATCTGAACTCAGGTCCTCCTGAATCCAGGGCCGGTGCTTCATTCACTGTGCCACCTAGCTGCCCCCAGGTACTATTTTTATCCACATTTTACAGTTGAAGAAATTGAGGAAAACAAAAGTAAATCAACTTGCCCTAGGTCACAGAGCTAGTAAGTGTCTGAGGCCAGATTTTTTAACTCAGTCTTCCTTACTACTGGCCCAGTGCACTATCTACTGTACTACCTACTTGTTACCTATTTGTCTAATCTACTTGAAAATATATTTTAAAATTCATTTACTGTAAAAATTTAGGCTATGTTTTAGTCAGTTTTATGGTAGTTTCTTATAAAAACACTTTTATGTATTTGTGCTACTCCAAGTAAAAGCTATTTTCAAAAGGCTAATTAGGATTACTATGGTGTGAACATAACCATTCCCTAATTATTATTTTGTTATGAAAAATCAGTTTTTAAACTGAAGTTCTAAATTAAATATTTTTTAGTATCTCAATGACTCCAGTGAAATGATACTTCACCAGAAATCTTGAAATGGTAGTCAATCAGTCAACAAGAATTTATTAAGCACTTACTGTGAGCCTGGCTCTTTGCTGGACAGAAGAGATATGAAGAAAAGCAATAGCAGGGTCCCTACCTTCAAGGAGCTCACATTTTAATGGGAGAAATAATATGAAAAATATCTTCACACTTCTAAGTTACATATGTACTGTAACAGGGGTAATCTCCAAGAAAAGGCATGGGGGTAGGGGTGGGAAATGCCTGTAGCAGAAGGTGCTAAAGGGCAATAAGAATGGCCAAAAGGCAAAAGATCATTGGAAGAGCTAACCTAATACTTATGATCCAGAGGATCATCAGGAATCCCAAATAATTAAAAGATAATATAGCCCCCAGAAAATGTACTCATTAGCTTGAAATCCCACTCAAAGAGGAGTAAGACTGGTAGTATTTTTGTTCTAACGCTTGTAGCAGAGCTTGAAAAGAGCAAAGGCAGGGGAAACATTTTCCAATAATATTTTTACTGACAATCAGAATTACTATTTCCTCATAAGAATTTTTGATCTAGCTAAAAAATCAGTTCCAGTTACTATGACAACTAAATACTTCAAGTATTGATGATTTTGTCAGTGTCAGTGCCACAAGTCAACTACTACATATGCTTTAGCAGATGGTGTTGGAGAGTGATTATGGCTTAAACATCAATCATCCTGTTGCCAAGAGAGTGAGGAGCTGCTCTGACCTTCACTGGGCTGAATAAATCTATGGTTGATGGACATACATTCTGACAACAAGACCATCCTCGAAGTTAATTCAGGCTGGCAGGGCTGCATGTAAACGAAAGGCATAGCTTTCAGTGGTCATTTCCATATGACAAAGTAGAGTGTTAATGGAAGATAAAGCTAAATGGCCTAAGACACTTAAAGAATTTCAGACAAGGCATTACTGTACCTCTCTATTACTCATATGCACCTCTATGTAAGTCTTCTCTTTTTCTAAATAATTTTTTGAAAAGTATAACCAAATCTTCCCAAAGATCACTCACCACCTGTATTCCATAATGGACATGTGCCAATGTAATAATAATGCTCAGTAAGTACAGAAGAATGGGTTCCACATGAGGAGATAATTCTAAGTACACCAAAAGAACAACGAGGGCCAGTGGTACAAGCAACATATTCAAAGTTTGGCATCTTGTGTTGCTCATCTGACATACAATAAGGCGACACTTAAAAGAGAGGAGAAAAACAATTCAATTAGGCATGCATTTCCAATGTTAATCACTAAAATATGCAATATCACTTAAACATACACTTTTATATTATCTAGGATCTATAAAGGGGAAAATGTATTTCCTTCAGAACACAGCCTGATTTTCACTAGTTTTATGATTGCTTTGTTTTGTTATTTGTTATTCCTTCATCTAACCCTTCACCATTGAAACTTTCCTTGAAAAAAAAAATCACAGAAAACATTTCATTTCATTTCATATCCATAATTCTCACCTCTCTCCTGAGAGGAAGGAGTTACAGTGGATGAATTCTATAGACATATTCCAAATGCTTAAGAGTTTGGGGAAATGGAGCTAGGATCAAGCCAACCTTTTCCAGAGGATCATGGAGTTAGAATTAGAGAGGACCACAGAGATCACTTAGTCTAATTCCTTCATTTTCTTTGGAAGGGGAAACTAATGACCAGAGGAGGTAAGTGACTTGCTCAAGGATACATAAGTTAAGTGGCAGAGAATTCAAATCTACCTCTATTCCCACAGTACTATGCTACTTTCATTCTCTTACAGGACATCTAATTTTGTGGAATGTTTCAAATCATTACTAATGAAAAGATGTGATTACTGTAAACCTTGCAGATTCTAGTCTTATTATTATTATTTTGCAGGGCAATGAAGGTTAAGTGACTTGCCCAGGGTCACACAGTTAGTAAGTGTCAAGTGTTTGAGGCCAGATTTGAACTCAGGTCCTCCTGAATCCAGGGCTGGTACTTTATCCACTGTGCCACCTAGCTGCCTTATTATTATTATTATTAACAATAATAATAAAATTTTTTAGTGAGGCAATTGGGGTTAAGTGACTTGCCCAGGGTCACACAGCTAGTAAGTGTTAAGTGTCTGAGGCCAGATTTGAACTCAGGCACTCCTGACTCCAGGGCCGGTGCTCTATCCACTGCGCCACCTAGCTGCCCCCCTAATATTATTATTATTTTGTTTTGTTTTAAGTGAGGCAATTGGGGTTAAGTGACTTGCCCAGGGTCACACAGCTAGTAAGTGTTAAGTGTCTGAGGCCGGATTTGAACTCAGGTACTCCTGAATCCAGGGCCGGTGCTTTATCCACTGCGCCACCTAGCCGCCCCCCTAATATTATTTTTAATACAGAAATTAGAGGTTTTAAAAAACCACAAGTTACACTCCCCAATAGCCATTGTTTCATATTCTAAATATCACTGTGTTGTTATAGGCAGAGAAGTCCAAAGATCATGAGACTCTTTTTGCTAATCACCAGAACTCTAATCTAGAAATTGAGTTGCTCTATTGTGACTGGGGAAAAAAAGATCAAGGAAAAAATGATATATAGATATAGCTATTGAATTTAAGACTTAAATTGGAAATCCTATAATGCAAGGAAGTTTCTCCTGTAAGAGAAAAAACAATGGGGAGAACTATAGAAGAGAGCACCACTTAACAGCTATGAGATCTCAGGCAAGTAAACTCCTCTCTTGTTCCTCATTGGTAAAAATTATTAAGTCATATTAAATGATCTCTAAGCTTCCTTCTAGTTCTAATATGCTATGGCTTAGTCTGTGTTCCTCCAGAAGGTAAAATCAAGTGGCAGCTATAAGGAGATAGATTTCAGCTCAAAATATCAAAGAACTTTCCTGTAGATATTTACCCATTTACTTTAATTTTCATATTTTTAACAAATATATTTATAACAACCCCATAATTTTCTTAAATTCTTTGACATTCATTGTGATCTACCCTTTCTCATTCCTAATTGTAGCATTTGGTTTTCCCAGAACCTTTAAAAACAGGATTTGTTAATGGCTTACCAATGTTATTGTCCTTTAAAAACAAAACAGTCCTCTCTTTTATTTATGAATTCATTGTTCTTATATTTAATTTGTTAATTTCTGATTTGGTTGTGATTACTTCCCTTGTTCTGTTTTTCTTTACTGTATTACTTTGTTCCTTTTCTAATCACTTTAAACGCTGATTCTCTTTTTCTCTCACTGATATAAATCAGGGCTATCTATGTACCTTTGAAAACTGCTTTGGCTACATCTCAAATAATTTTGCAGTATTTGTTATGTTTTTGCTCTTTGCTAGATAACATTACTTTAGTAATTTCTTCTAAACAAATAATTTTTAGTTTTCATATAATTATATGCTTCAAATACATTTTATTATTTATAATTGTATTGCATTGTTATCTAATGATATAAAATTTGTCTTTTAAAAATTTATCTAGAGTTTCTTTGTAACCAAGTACATGCTGAGTTTTTGTAAATATTCAATTTTTATTCCCTGGTTTTTTCCATTAAGTTGGGGAAAGTTTTCTGGTAGGAAAAGGGAGGCAGAACAGTGGTCTTAGAGAAATATATTTTCAAGAAGATAGTAACAAAGAAAAGTGGAAGGTCGGTAAAAAACTCAACTCATTTCCCTTTCCTCTTCCTCACCATATACAACTCAAACAGCATAATATGATGTACTTTATTTTAAGGCTTATCTGTTAACATATAAGGCAACCAGAGAAAGCATTTGTTGCAACTTGGTCAATAAACTAATACAACTGTATCTGCTGAAATACTTATCTGTAATCATGTATGTTAAAAATGAGTTTTTCACTTGTAACTAGCATAGGTTATAAACACGAATTCAAATATAATTCTACCATAACAGTCACTGGTTGTGTGACAACTTCAACCCAAAACCTTCATAATTTTGGCAGCATTAACAGATTAGTTATCAATTCATCAACTATTCATCATTGGTTATCATATCATGACAGCATTAACTGATTAGTTATTGTTCAATAACATTAACTAGTAGTTAATATTATTGTTTCAAGGTCTGTAAAACATTTTATACAATATCTCATTTGACACTCACAACAACCCTATTGAGGTAGTGGCTATTATCTCCTTTTTATAGATTTGGGTGATTTATCTGACAGGTCATACAGTCACTATGTATCTGAAGCAGGATTTGAACTAGGGTCTTTCTAACTCTAAGCCAGCAGTCTTTCCTTTACACCAACTAGGTGCCTTTGGGATGTTGGACCACAGCATTAATAATGTTAACCTAGCAAGAAGGACTTGAACATTGCTCTGTAAATGGTTAAGGAGATATACCAAAAGAAAAACCCTCAAATTTTTGTTCTAGTCCCCACTGAATTTAACTCTCTTGGTTTCAACTGCCAGTATAAATGAGGAAATTCTCATTTTGTTCTTGCTGACCAAGAAATTGTAAAATCAAAAGTTTTTTTCTTAAAGACCTATTTACTCTTATACTGCTTCTTTCTATAGTTGATATCAAATCCAAATATTCCTCTTATATTATCATGATTTAGATGAAGAATAAATTCTCACTGTGATGTTGGCAAAAGCTGTTCCAACCATGTAGTAGAAGAGTCTAGGATGTGTCTCTAAAATATCTGATGGTGACCAGAGGACCCAACTTGTACTCAGAATGAAAAGCAAACATGGAGAAATAAAGGGCAGCATTGTTTCATAAATAGAACTGTGCTTCAAGGTGTTACTTCTGTAGGCCCTGGAAATCAAAAAACATTATTACAAATTTATCCATTCATTGAATACCATCCATTACCTTGTATTTGTATAGCACTTGATAGTTTTCCAAGTGCTTTCACAAACATTTTACTTCATCCACAACAACCCTTATCTCCACTTTTCAACTGAGAAGAGGGGCAGAGAGTTTTAAGTGCTTTGCCTATCTATGGCCAGAGAGCTAGTAAGTAGCAGCCCAAGATAAGCCCATAAGGCTTCTGACTCCTAGTTCAATGTTCTTTCTACTGTATTAGTGAAAAAATCTATTCAATTCCTATTATATAGAAAGCACTATACTAGGAGACGTACGAGATGCAAAGATAAATATAGGAATCTCTGAATTCAATAATTTGGTAGAGAAAATAAGAGATGTATACAAAGAAATCTGACAAGTACTGTTAAAGAGATGACAGCATGGTACAACGAATACAGGCATGGCCCTCGATGAAGAAGATAAGATTTTCAATCCTTGCCTCTGACACAAAATAGCTGTTTGACCATGGGACCGATAATTTTCCCTTTCATTATCCCTAGGCAATTCTCCACACCTATAAAATGTATAAATTGCTCATCTGTATCTGTGGAGGGAATGAGTTTCCACAATAAGAATTTCTTACACAGATGAACTCAATGGTCCAGCTTTTTTTTTTTTTTAATTGAAGAGCTACAAAGTGTTTCTAGGACTTAGAGGAGAAATCATTCTAAGTTAGAATGACAAGGAAAGACTTCATGAAGGAGGCAGCATTTGAGCTTAAGGAATACGTGGAGATTTGGACCACATAGTCTATACATTCCCTTCCAGCCCTATTTTCTATGATTATCCTATGATCTTGAAAAGTTGGGGCAAGGGCTTTCCAGACAAAGAAAACAGAAGAAACCAGGGCACAGAGGGAGAAAGGGGCAAAGTCTATTCAAGGAACTACAAGCTATCCAGTTTGGCTAGAGTGTAGCATAGATTTAATGCTATAGTGAGAAATAAAGTTAGAAGAAGAGATCTGGACCACATTGGGGAGGGCTTTGAATGCCAGGCTAATGAGTCTGAACTTTGACAGGCAATGGTGACTACTAGAGGTTTTTTAAAAAGTGAGTAACATAGACAGAACTGTGCTTTAACAGAATTTGTAGTCACTTAACAGTAGGAAAGGTGACTAGCTGGGAAGAAGAGGCTTAGACTGAAGACTGAAAGCAAGAAGACCAGTTAGCACGGCACTGGGAACGAACGAAACCATCTAGGAGAGAGAAAAACTAAATCAATGGTGGAGGTATCAGGAATGGAAGTGTTACAGTAACAGTAATCTTTTTTAAAAGGGTTGTAAATAAAGTAATTTTAAATATTTTTATCCAAACATTCAGTAAGAATAAGGCTGTACCAAACATTACAGTAAGAACACTTCCAAGGGAGCCAATCTCCACCTTTATACTCCTCCCCCCAGAACTTCTGATTTCTACTGCACTTGGAGAATGCCTCAGCCAAGCAAGGGCTAGTGGACAAGCTGGGAACTCCTTTGACCTCAGCAGATCTCTAACAGATCAAAGTAGGCATTTCCTCCACAACCTCATCCTGCACAATTTTTGTCCATGTCTTTCCGTATTTTCTCCAGAGAACCCAAACATGCTGAAGGCCTTTCTCCAATTTTCATAATAACTCAGAAACATCAATGATCATACTCAAACCTGTCCATATGTTTTCTCTCATTACTGCTCTCTGCCTGGCCCGCTTCATTTTTCAGTCACATATGTGTTTGATAAGGTTTCATGCCACTTCTCCTGTACAAATCATGACTAGTAGCAGGCTACAACCTCTCCACCCCACTAAGCATCTTTCCATTATTTATCATTCTGATGGTTGTAACATTGAACTGTCCCATGAATTGTGATTGTATAACACTTGAAGAAATATCAATGTTAAAAAGATGGATTTGGGGGGCAGCTAGGTTGCTCAGTGGATAGAGCACTGGCCCTGGATTCAGGAGGACCTGAGTTCAAATCCGGCCTCAGACACTTTACACTTACTAGCTGTATGACCCTAGGCAAGTCACTTAACCCCAACTGCCTCACCAAAAAAAAAAAAAAAGACAACTATAGTATTCCTAGGAGCTTTTGGGAAAATCTCACCATTGCTTGTGAATCGCTATTTTGGACTTTATAAAGGACATCTTCCAAGAGACTAGAAAATACTGATTAGCAAATAAGTATATCTATTTTAGACTTAATTTGTTGTTAATACTCAAAGGATTTTTGAACAAAGTTATTCCCTTGGCCATAACTGTCACAGGGTTTTATGTAATTTTAATGTATTCAAGAGAAGCACCTTTTTCAAATAAAGCCTTCATCTTATTCTACCAAATCAAATGCTTAAAACAAAATTCAACAAATACAGCAGAATCTTATATTCTTTTATCCCTTTAAGAAAAGGTCTGCTATGAAAAAAAAAAACTATGGGTCTACTCAAATTTCCACTAAAGGAAAATTCTTGCATACAACTCAAAAAAGATTTTAGAAATGAGAAAAAAGGCATGACGATAGTTAACATTTGACAGATCAATGCAAAGGAAATACAATACCCAAAACTTTAAGGAGTTCTACAAACATTCATTTTCCACATACAGAATATTGCATAAGGGAAGCACACTATATAGTGGATACAGTGCTAGAAGACCTGCATTCCAATCCTTGCTATGTGACTCTGGACAAGCTGCTTTAGCTTTTCTGAGAGCCTCAGTTTCCTTTTATAAAATGGGGAAAGTAATTGCACCTATCTCATAGGTTTGCTCTGGGGATCAGATATGATACTGTGTCTGTATGTGTGTAATCACCAACTTTAAAGTGTCATACAAATCTCAGGCTTTTTTTTTTTTTTTGGTGGGGCAATGGGGGTTAAGTGACTTGCCCAGGGTCACACAGCTAGTAAGTGTCAAGTGTCTGAGGTCAGATTTGAACTCAGGTACTCCTGAATCCAGGGCTGGTGCTTTATCCACTATGCCACCTAGATGCCCTCAGGCATTTTTTATGAAAAATAGGAAATAAAGGTTATGGTTATTAACCAACTCCGAGGAGATGGAATTCAAAAACTGTTCCATTTTACTAACCTGTTGATCTTCTGCTACCAAAGATAGTAAAGTGTCTTTATGAGTGACCCTCTAAAGTAATTTACTAATGTGACAACATTGTGTGAAGTTCAAGACCAAGGAAAAAAAAATGTTTCACATCAAGAAAGCCTGGTTCCATAGAGGTAAAGTGTCAATATCTGATATGAAGATATTTGAGGGCATTTCTTCAGCTCTAAGTCTTAAAGTTCTAAAATTTGTCACAATAGTACAAAGAATATAGAGTAGAAGAAGCAATGGACTGACAACCAAAAGACCTGGATTTCAGTCCTGCCTGTGGCACTAATATCCTTGGGTAACAATCCTGGGGAATACAACACCCTTAGGGAAATCATATTACCTTTCAGGATCTTGGAAATCCATCTGGGAGGTAGACTAGATGATTTCTAAAGTTGCATGCAGCTCTAAGGCATATATTTCTACCTCTCCACTATCTAAACTATAAAGGAAGAGCCAGAAGGTAATCTTTGTCTTGAATCTTTGAGGTCTATACCCTCAGCATCTCCTAACTAGTAGGAAGATATCAATACCTCACAAAAACTTAACTGGTATGACAAAAACTTAGTACCTTTTATTCTTTCCCACTTTCCCCTTCCTTACCCTTTTATCACCCTCCCCCCAGTAAACTGAATCACAGGATTTAAAGCAGGGAGATATCATTTAGTCTAACCTTCTTCATTTTACAAATAAGGACACCCAAAGCCCAGAGAAGTTAAATGACTTGTCCATTGTCACAAAATAGTGAGCATCAGAAAAGGATTTGGATCTAGAGCATATTCCAAATACACACATCCTTCTTTCTCTACAGAAAAAAGCTCTACTGGAGGGGCTCAAGACTAGCACTGTTCCATTTTCAATCTATCATGGTAATAAGATATTTCCAAAACCTGCTTTATTAAACAAATTTTCCAAGAAAAATCAAAACAGGTCAAAGCAATGTTGTAAATGATTCCTCTTTAAAGCTGTCGTTTGATCAAAGACTAATAATGAGAATACCAACAAATAAAAAACAATTTTGGATAAAAGGCAAACATTGACTCTAGGCAAGCGACATAATCTCTCTTGGCTTCAGTGCCACTCTCAAGTGTTAAGACTGGACTAAATGACCTCTAAGGTTCACCCCAGTTGTGTGATTCTATGAAAAAAAAAAAAGCCTCTTAATAAGCACTTGGGTAAGATTTGTGAAAAGTTAGGGGGAAATCATGTCCTCTTTCTTTTTTCTCAGGCTATTTTTAGGGCTTCAATCAAAATATAGTTCTCATGTGCTTTTCATAACGGTCACAAGTCCCATGAAGAAAAAACATTTTTTTTGGACTAAATCTGTGATTTAATTTTTAGAAGGTGTTCCTGGTGAGGAACTTATTTTACCAATGCACATCAGCACCTTCTCTATACTTTATAGCTTTATACTACTTACTCCCCTACACCAAGAGTGTTACCTGGGCCTCTGAGAGGTTAAGTTACTTGCTCTAGGTCATTTAGCAAGTAGGTATCAGAATCAGTACTTGAACCTAGGTCTTCCTGACTCCAAGGTCAGCCTTCTATTCATTGCATCAAGCTTCTTCTCAAAGAAAAGGATAATAAATATGAACTTATTTAAGTAGATCTATGGCAATAATCTTAAAATTCCTTTCCCCTCAATTTATATAATTTTTTAAAAACTTACTTGAAAAAGTTATATAAACTCATTGGCAGAGTCACACATGCTGCACATCCTAAAAGGGAAAGATATTTTAAGTTATAAATTTTCATTCAAGTCTGACAAAGGGAGCAGCTGAAAAAATTTTACATCATTAATTTCAAATAAATAAATCTTTTTACATTACTATTATATACAAAGCACTAAGCCAGGAACTGAAAAAAGGTACAAAGTTAAATAGAACATGATTCCTGCTTACAATTTACTTACTTCAAGGAACTCTGATTTCATTTGATTTCCTTCCACTGACAAAGGATATAACCATCTCTGGGTCTTAGTAAATTGTTTCATGAGTTACTATGACCAAAATAAGTTCATCACTCAGTGTTTAACCTCTAACTTTGGCTAGGCTGACTCTTGCAGGTACATCATTCCTTTATTCAACCCTTACTCAAAACCTTTCCACCATGTCAGGATCTATAAGAGTTTGTACTCTCTAGCCATAATCTTCAAAAACCCAAAGTCCTCTCCATGACATGATGAAGAAAACACTTCTGAACAACAGTTTAGAAATGAGAAAAAAGAAAAAAGTTTTCTAAATAGGATTCTTCTCTATTTACAAGCATGCCTGGGTGTCACCTTCCTTGAAAAAACTTCCCCCAACCCCAATTCCTCTTCTAGCTCTACTCCAATTTCTCTCCTTCCTTTACTGTCAAACTTTATAAAAGTACTGTATACACTTATCTCCAATACCTCCTCAAACATTCCCAGTCTTATTTATAATATAAAACTTAAGTTGGCAAGACGCACCATTCAAGAAAGAAGGTGGTATGTTAGTGCACGTTGCCCATCAAGGCACAGTTCTGCAACCAACAACCACTGCTTGTCAGTGTGTCTGCCTTAAAACAAATATTCTTTCATACTACCCATGCTCTTCTTCCCACCACTCCTACCACAAATCGGTGGCAAAAGTACTATAAAAGGCCAAAGAGCTGGGAAGGTAAGGAGTGAGCAGAGACAAAGCTTGGCTACTTTGTAGGCACCTTTTAGTCTGGGATTATATCTTACGCCAACTTCTTTTAATGGCCCCACAGTGCTAGGCACAGAGCAGGTATTTGTTAAGTGCTTTAAAAATTATTTTTATATTGAGAACTTGAAGAGCCACTGCCTACTTAGCCAGCAATTTCCCTTTACTTCTTTCACATGATACATAACAAAGTGAAAACATTAACAATGTTATTTTTTAAAAAAACTACTGTCTGATACAGAATGTATATAGAGGTGACTGCATTTTTGGAAGGGACAAAAAATTCTTAATAAACAAAGCACCAAGAAAAAGAGAATCCAAAACTAACATCCTAAGATCACAGGCTCATAGATCTAAAGCTGGAAAGGAATTTCTTCAGAAGTCATCTAGTCCTACTCCCTCATTTAACAGATGGAAAAATTGAGTTCCAGGACAGCTGAGTGACATGCCCATGATGACAGAGCTACAAGGAAGCTGAGCAAACTTAGTCCTGTGACTTCAAATCCTGATTTCTTTTCATTAGACTGTGTTCCTTCTCGAAACTTTTTAGTTTGGAAGTCAAATATTTCAAAAGGTCATGATGAAAAATGCTACTCACTTTCTAAAAATCATGTAGATACAAATCATCATCCATATAAGCATGCCTTATGTTCTCTCAAAAGTGCTGGCATTCTCTAATACAGTTCAAGGGGGCAGCTAGATGGCTCAGTGGATAGAGCACTGGCCCTGGATTCAGGAGGACCTGAGTTCAAATCCAGCCTCAGACACTTGACACTTACTAGCTGTGTGACCCTGGGCAAGTCACTTAACCCCAACTGCCTCACCAAAAAAAAAAAAAATACAGTTCAAGGAATATTACTAGACAAATCAAAAAGTTTCAGTTCTGTGGCAAATGAGGTTTTTTTTTCCTCCCAAAGGTCCATAACTTAGAAAAGTATCCATTGAAAACCATGTAAGTAAAAAGTAACCTACATTAATTTTTAAAGTAAAAATGTTATTCCATTAATCTGCCTTTAAAATTAAAAAGGTTTTAATTTTAATTAAATTAAAAATAGGTAACATAAAACCATTCAACAGGTAGTAAAAAAAATATGGTCTTTTAAAGAGGAGCAGAGAGGTAGAAGTCAGGAATAAAACTGAAGACAGAGAGAATATACTAAAATATATCTCAAACAACACTGCTAAACAGATTCCCATCTTATAGCTCTTAGGACACCACAGCTAAAGACATTAAAGTACTTTTGAATTTTCATCAATATAAATGTAGTGGTCCTACCATTTCATGGGGATTCTCTCAAGGTTTTAAGAAATATGTCAAAATTCTAGTGATAATATATCTAGAAGCATGGAGAATAGGGACCATGATATGGTGAAGCACCAGCATATAACAGATCAGAATAGTAACAAAATACCACAAATGTGTTTCAAAATGGGGCCACAAATAAGTAATTTGTTCTTCCTGGCCAGCTAAAAGAATGTATGGAACTCAACTAATAGAAATTTTATCAAAAAGACATATGGCGGGGGCGGCTAGGTGGCACAGTGGATAAAGCACCGGCCCTGCATTCAGGAGTACCTGAGTTCAAATCCAGCCTCAGACACTTGACACTTACTAGCTGTGTGACCATGGGCAAGTCACTTAACCCCCATTGCCCCGCAAAAAAAAAAAAAAAAAGACATATGGCATCTAAAGAACTACCAATTATGTTAATATTTGAGTGTTTTGTAGTTATATTTCCTAAACTAAAATTTGGAACACATCCTCTGCAATAGATTCTATTTTTGCTTTATTTGTAAATATGGTGTTCATAAGCCTAGAAATATCATAACCAACTTTTACTATTGCTATACAATCCATATCCAATATGCACAAATGAACAAACATAATATGGTCTAGCATGTACACATTTTTAGGATAAACATAAAGTTTCTTTATGTAAGTGAATTCCAATCCAGTGATTTATATTTTTACTCTAATATTTATTTGACTTGATTCATTCAGTTACTATTTGCCAAAATGTTTCCAAAACATTTTGATGATTTATAGGCATGACTAGATAGAATAACTGAAATTGCATATTTATATATAACATCCTTTCTAGTCGCATATTGGCACTACCCATACTAAGAGAAAAGGTTCACTCTTCAGTACTTCTAATTATAAAATGGGCCGATGAAATGATAGGACCATTATGTTTACACTGATGACTGATACTCTAAATTGCTATTGATAGAAGGAGAAGTGTATAGGAATGGATGCCAGGGAGGTGAGGGGAGGTAAGCAAAAAAGAGGCAAAAGGTTGATGAACAGCCCCTAGAGGGCCAAATGCAGTCTTCACTATGAGGATATAAAGGCTAAGATTTGCCTTACTCCTCCTAACCTATACTTTGCTACCCTCCACTAACCTTCAAGCTACTTCTTTCCATTATTAAGCCACTGAGGAGGAGGATCTGGCCCATGAATCATGTGGTATACAAACAACTAGCTATCCAGGGATGTGTTGGTTAAGGGTGAAGGCAGGGGCTTAAAATTAACCTATATTAAGTTACTCATAAAGATAACATGACTACAGGCTTCCCCTTGGATGGTACCTATGGAGCTAATATTCTGCAATGTGGTTCACAGGCAAATGGTCTTATATTATTAACTTTAAAATTTAATACATATTGGGGCAGCTAGGTAGCGCAATGGATAGAGCACCAGTCCTGGAGTCAGGAGTAGCTGAGTTCAAATCCGGCCTCAGACACTTAACACTTACTAGCTGTGTGACCCTGGGCAAGTCACTTAACCCCAATTGCCTCACTAAAAAAAAAAAAAAAATTTAATACATATCTCCAATAAGACAAACTGCTTAACTCACACTGATTTAGCTCATGGAAAAAAAGACAAACAATTGGAATGTCATCTAGTTAAGATTATCCAATCACCAGGAGCACCCAAAAATGTTTTGTCAAAGAGTAGATTATAGAAATAGTTATATTTTCAAGGGTAGCCAGCCCTACATTTTAAAGAAAATCTTTTTTCTCAGAATGTGTTTTGGCTATTTTTGAGGCAGAGAACCAAGAAAGTACTCAAAATACATGTCTTTCTGCCTCTCAAGTATTCCAAGTGCAGTTTTCGGTAGCATAAGAGGCACTCAAGATTCAGGAGGGTAGAGAAGAAAAAAGAAAAAAAAAACATGGGTGGGGTACTTAATAAGAAAGGAACAGGCAGTTGAATTTTGGAAGAGATACATACAATAAAAAAAAATCTCTAAATTATCTTTAGAATTAGTAGTGCAGCTAAGTGTGGCCTTAAAATTCAATCCCAGAACAAATCTATCCCCCACCTAAATCCTTTTCCAGCAATAAAAACTAGGATAAAAAAAATAGATTAACTACTTTCAAACTAATCTAGTCTTAGTCAAGGATTTAAATTAATCTGGTTTTGAACTTTAAATACAAAGATTCTGTTGTTTTTGTGTTGGTGGTGGTGGTTGTTTTAAATAATGAGGCTAAGATTCTGTGAAAACTCTGTCCAAAATCTGTATGATACATTTTTCTAAGACATTTTGCTAATTTGTGTCTTTAATAACAACAATTGTAGTAATATGGGAATTTAGGGAAGTACAATAAAAAACATTGGCTTTTCACAAAGAGGTAGTGGTTAAGATAGGCTTTAACATGGAACTTCTTACCAATAATCATTGCAGTGAATAGGTCTCTATATAAGAAATTAAACAGGAAAGGTTCATACCAGGCCTCAACTCCTACAATCGCAGTCACTATGTAGACAACAGAAATAGTCTGAAAGGAAAACACACACAAAAGCATCAAGGAAAATTAATAGCTGAAAAGCTTGCAAGTCAGTTTTGTTTTCTGTAGTATAAATCTAATTAAAAAGCTTTATTAAAAGTACAGAGCTGCGCTATAAATCTTAAAATGTTCCAAGTTTTTTTTTCCTTTTAAGATGAAAACCATTCTTAAATCCAACATGGCATAAAGTCTTTAATTTCCATATAATGCAACAACTGACAGTTATCTAAGAAAGCTCCATAATATCATAAATGGTTACATTACAAGATGATAATTCCTATTTCCAATTCTCCCCACTTCCAATACCCCTACTTCTTTAGTGGAGTTTTATGTGGGGATAGGAAGAGAAAGACAGGGATAGACAGAAGTAGGATAGATAAAAAATCTGGAATTTAAAAGGCAGAGTGAATTTAAAACAAGCTTATGATAAAAAGAAGAAAGCTTTCTGCTCAGTGAAAGCATAAGGGACAGAGTAAAAAAGACAATATAGATACATTTGTTACAGGATAGGAAAAAAACAACTTGAATCACTTCATTCACACAGTAAAAGGAATGACAAGGGCTTAAAAATGTTTAGCAGCAAATATGGTAATGTATTTTGCATCATTGACCATGTACAACCTATACTGAATTGCTTACTGTCTCAGGAGGGAGGAGGAGGGAAGGAGAGAGAAAATTTGGAACTCAAAATTCTTTAAAAATTAATGTTAATTTTTTTTAAAGTGAGGCAATTGGGGTTAAGTGACTTGCCCAGGGTCACACAGCTAATAAGTGTTAAGTGTCTGAGGCCGGATTTGAACTCAGGTACTCCTGACTCCAGAGCCAGTGCTCTATCCACTTCGCCACCTAGCTGCCCCATGTTAATTTTATATAATTGCATGTGTATAACCTATATCTGATTGATTGCCACCTCAGGGAAAGGGGAGGGGAGGGAAGGAGAGAGGGACAGAACTTGGAATTCAAAATGTTAAATAAAAATTTTCATTAAAAATTTTTTAAAAACCTTTCTGTCAGGGGCAGCTAGGTGGCACAGTAGATAGAGCACAGGCCCTGGAGTGAGGAGTACCTGAGTTCAAATCCGGCCTCAGACACTTGGCACTTACCAGTTGTGTGACCCTGGGCAAGTCACTTAACCCCCATTGCCCCACCCCAGAAAAAAAACAACAAAACCCTTTCTGTCTGGTAGAAGTCATAATCCACATCTCCAAAGGCTAGAATACTTAATCATAAGTATGTAGGGGGAGGGGGCGGGGGGGGGGGGAGATTAATGTTAAAAATTGTCTTTCCATGTAACTGGGGGAAAAGAAAATATTTTTAAAATGTCTAGCAGCAACATTAAAGAAATGAAGGCAAACATCAACTTACCACCTGGCTAATGTCATATCCCCATGGCAAGAAGAGAATTCCTGTATTATACTTTTCCCAATGGGACAGGATGAAAGAAAACAAGACTACCCATAAGAGGATATATAAAACAACAACACTGACACCAGTTGTTCCCCGTCCAAAGATGGAATATACAGTCACTACAAAGTAAACACATGACCAACTATCTAGTCCATGATCAAATAATTCTCCTAAAGGGGTGCTGGAGTTGGTTCTACGAGCTTGCTTTCCATCAACCCCATCTGGAACAGAAACAGAAATAAATCAAAATTTTCATAAGCAGATAGAAATCTTTCATTGAGTCATGAAGAAAATTAGAAACATTAATAAGAAGTTAATAATTTAGAGTAAAAAATCTAACCATTAATTTTATAATCACATATATTTAATATAACAATATATTATATACAATATTTCTAATAACATTATCTTTCTATAATTATATTTATAATATATTTGTGTGTGTAATAATATTTATAATAATAAATTATAGTATTTAACTCCAAAATAAAATTTGTTACCTAAAAGTTTAATCTAAAATTAAATAAATATATTAACAACTAGATCTGAAGAGCAATCTTCCACAAAAAAATGTTGCCTAGTACTCAGACACTACCAGTTTAGCCAGAAATTTTCACAAGGGTATCAGTACCCTTGTAATCAGAATTAAATTGCAGAATGCATTATTTAGCCCTCTATGCATATATGAAAACCATGAATTTGTCTTAAAGCGTCCAATTTTATGACTTCAAATTCATACTGTCCCTAGGCTAAACCTTCTTGCCACTCCTCATACACAGCACATCTTCCACCAGTGGCTTTGTATTAGTTATATCCCATGTCTAGAATGCACTCTCTCCTCACTTTATCTCAAAATTCCTAGTTTCTTTCAAGGTTCAGCACAAGTGCCATCTTCTCTCCAAAAGGCCTTTCCCTCCAAAATCACTGTGAGCACATTTTGTATATACACACCCAATCTCTAAGTTTCTTGGGTGCATGGACTGTTTTTATTTTTGTCTTTGGATCCCCACTGGATGGCACACAGAAGGCACTTAACTAGAGTTTTGGCTTTAATGAAGAGAAAAAAATTCTTTCCCATTAGCCTGCCAAATTACCAGCCCAAAGAGCAGAAGAACTTCAAAGGACTATGTTACAACTCTGACTTCACGTTTTTTTAACTGTAACGGATGTTCTTACAATACTAAAAAGGCAGTTTATTCTCTTTCAGCAAATCTTCTCTTGGCAATCATTCTATTTTCAGCCCAACCCTTATCCAAAGCACTACAAATGCAGAACTAGTGAAGCATGCAATAACAAGGTTTTCTAAACTTTCTTGCTATATTCATCCATTGGCTATTAACAGGTAGACAGATATCTCAAAAGGCATCATAATTCCTTTAGAAACATTTAGTTCTCACTAACTAAGCATTAAATAAATGTCATTACTGCTGGGAGTCAGAGCTACAATTTTCCTTATTCTTCAATGGTCTAAATTCTGGTTAGTAATAAGCTATGTGGGCAAGATCTGGGGCCCTGTTTACTACTAACATTTAAGTACTGAATTAAGTGTGATTAATAAGGTGGGATAGTTAATTCACTGAAGGAAAAAAATGTGGCGTCCTTTAATAAAAGAGAATAATTGTCCTTTCCCTGATTAGACTACAGAGACCCACCACCTTACCTAGAGTGTAAGCAACGAAGTTAAGGATGCCCACCACAATCCAAACCCAGCCAGGTACATGCTTCTGACCTGGTGCTGAAAAGCAAAAGACATGCTCTTTAAGACATAACAACTCTTACCACAGTAGATACTCAAAATAAGAATTGCTTCTAGTAGTGAAATAAAGTAAAAATAATGTCAAGATCATGTAATGAATATCTATCTATTGCAATGACAAAATGAAATGAATATTAAAATATTTGTCATTAGAATTTCCTGAGGGACTGAGAGATTATGGTCTTCTTGACTCTGAATCCAGTTCTCTATCCACTATGTCACACTGCATTTATTACCCAAAACCACTAATTCCATTTTGTCCTAAAAACTGCTTATTTGGGAATGAAGGAAAACCTAAGATCCACATGGAATGTAAAGATTATCTAAAGTTCATCTAAATCCACTCTATTTGGGAATGAGGTTTTATTGCTTATATGAAAATGGCAAATGTTTACTGACTATTCTCTTTTCAATAATACTTTATTAATATAGTAAACCAAAAATATTTTCACTTTGAATATAACTGAAGCTTCCCAAGTTAAGGCAAACAGAAATGTTCTGGATTAACCTTTTTTTTAAGTAAAATGGAAAGAGCACTAGACTTAATTCTAGTCCTACATCTCTCATAAGTAAAGCATTTTGGGAGAACAGAAAATGAGGTATACCTCCCTACTCTTGGCAAAAAAGCAGAGTGTTACAACCACTATCATATTCAGTCACTATTTCTCATTTTTTGCTTAGTTGGTTTTTGATACAAGGAGGTTCAATGCTTGAGGGAAGGAAGATATGGAAATTTCCCCAAATGGCTGTAATATACACCCAAAAGGCACTAATTTTAAAAATGTTAAATAATAGCATAGAGTAGATATAATATAAGTAGATAGAATAGATGACACCACCTTACATTTGTATAGAAATGTTAATCGTTTTTCAAAGCACATAAATCATTACATCTCACCTTCACAACTACTCTGGGTTAGCCAAGACTACTAGTATTATTTTCTCCATTTTACAAATGAGCAGTCTCCTAAAGTGCTAATGACTTGCCCAAGTTCACAGCCTAAGAAAATAGATTTTGAATCCTAGTCCAACAATCTTTCCATTATGCCGTGATGCTGCCTTAAATGATCTATAAGGGTCCTTCTAGCTTTGAGATTCTATGAAATAGAAAAACTAAATCCCTTCTTAAACATAAATTACAATTAAGTTATATAGGTGTAGTTTAGGAATAATCAATTCTAGCTACCAAAGTATTCTGGTTGCCAAAGAGATAGCCACGGATTATCAATTTTCAAAGAAATGAGAATAAAATACATCCAATACTAAAACTATGAACTGATTTTCATCGGTTTTTTCTGATTACTCAGGTAACATGTTGGGATGTTATAATAGTACTTCAAAGTCATATTATTGATATAAATTATCATTCTATTACATATTGCAAAAGTGATTACTAGTAGAATTCCAAATATTAACCAATAATTTTAAATGTTTTTAGTCATCTGAATTTCTGCTATTCAATTAACTGTTTAAGTGTTTGTGACCACTGATTCTACACTCCAATGAACAGTCATTACAGAATAATAATTTCATAATAACATAATATCTGCATTAAACTCCAGCACATAATTTATCATTAAAAATAAAAGGCTACATCTTAAATAGAACCAGAAAATGAACAAATTTTTGGAGATCTGGGGAGGATGAAGGATTTTTCAGGTGGGAATTCTTACTGGTTTCTATTTTTAAGACAGGTAATTTAAATTTAGACTCCAAGACAGTCTTACCTGATGCTAAAAAGTCAGGATCAAAGTAGGCCATAAGTAAGAAATTGAATATAAGCAACAGAAAGCCTGATAGGGTTATCAAATTCGGAGCCAGCCACGTAGGGAAAATCTATTTTAATTAAAAAAAAAAAAGTCAACATAAAAAGTTGTGCAATGTATACATATGATATGTTAATTAGAGATTATAATTAACACTAACTTAAAAGGTAATTTAGAAATTTCCTTCAATTTATGTGAATTTTCTATGTTTTAATACAATTAGAATTTTAATTATGAATAATATTGTTATTTCAATCTTCCTTTCCTATCACTCTTCTCAATATTTATTTACTCACTGAGTAAATAAAAAATGATTATGACCCCAAGAGATATAGTTAAGAGGTGGGGCACAAGAAGGGGAGTAAAAATTATCCTCATTTTACATTTATGTAAAACTTTCCATTGGACTCCAAGTACTTTGGTAAATATAATCACTACTCTACTGAATACCTACAGAGATAGGTAGAATATTTTTCCTCTCAATGGAAGAAATATTTACAAGTTCTAAAATGAAGCACAAAAAACATGTCCTGCAATTATGTAAAGTATATTTGTTTTCTTAATTGTATATGAAACTCCTCAATCAAAAAACTATGGAAATATTGAAAAATATATGAAAATACAACCTTACAGGTCCCCCCTCCCCCTGCCAAGCACAAATCCCAAGAAAATTATGTAACAAAGCACAATTCCAAAGGATTTTGGCTTATAGGAAAATTAACTCCTGTACATCATTTGGATTTGAGGTATCTCTCTTCAAGCAAATATTGCAGAGAAATTCTGAAGTGAACAGGCAAAAAAACAATTATTAATGTCATATAAGCATAAGGCAGAATAGTACTGCTTGTTTGTGCATCTACACACAGGTTAGTATTTTCAGCCATACTTTCATTCTAAAATTGGGAATATAGATTATGTGAATATCTGGATCCTCAGAATACTGAAGTATCTAAAGACCTAAAAGGTGGGGAAAGGGGGCTTTAAAGGAAGAAATACCAATGTTATTTATAAGGAGAAAATTGAAATGGTAGAAATGAAAGCCAAAGCAATTTGTAAAATAATTGAAAAATACAGTCAAATCAAGCAAACAAGAATGACAGTGTCCTCAGCTACCATTTCCCAGGACTGGCTGAACTTTTTTATTCATACCCCACAAATCACTAGTCATATTAGAGGAGTCACAATACTCCCTGCTCCTTACTGCCACTTCAGACTAGCTTGGCAAATGAAATTAGTCCTTGACAATGAGCATTAAAATTATTGATTATCTAAACTTTATCATTGATAATCTTTAATATATAGAAACAAATATGAAGACAGGTTGTCAGAAGCCTTTAAATTTTTTACAGCATGATTCTCATCATCCCACTTTAGAAAAGAAAAGAAAAGAAAAAAGAATCTATCACCCAAACCCCCTTTGGCATTTGTCTTGTAGTCACTGTCACCAATGAAATGATCCAGTCTTGTTCGAGCACTATGGTAATTCTTTAAAAGCTGGTTATTAGAGAATTTTTGTTGTAAAGTCATTTTTCAGTCATGTCCAACTCTTCATGATCCCATTTGGGGTTTTCTTGGCAAAGATATTGAAGTGGTTTGTCACTTCTTTCTCCAGCTCATTTTACAGATGAGGAAACTGAAGCAAAAACGATTAAGTGATTTGCCCAGGGTCACAGAGCTGGTGAGTATCTGAAGCCAGATTTGAATTCAGGTCTTCCTGACTTCAGGACTAGTAGTCTATTCGCTGCACTACCTAGCAGCCCAAATACAGCAAGATAAATCAGGATGTGGAGATCAACTCATTGCAGCATCCTCTTTACAACTGCCAATAAACTCAGAACTTTGCAATCTGTTTCCCTTAGGGATCCCAATGCTTAGTTTTTTTTAAAATGAGATACTAAATGTTAAAGCCGATTAACAATTTAATAAGCAAAACAAAAGCAGCTGAGATATAGCAATACATACATTTTTCTATCATCTTACAAGTAATCAAATTTTTAAACCCCGCAAATATCATCTCTTTTGCTGGAACAGAAGTAGTCTAGTAAAAGCTACAGCACAGATTAGAAACATAAGATAGTCTTACCTTTACTATAGTATTCCAAAATGGGTGCATAACATACAAAGACAGCGGATTGTTGTCCACAGCCTTGTACTGTAAGAGAAAAATGATTAAAACTTTCAGGTTATCCCTCTGCCTAATTTGAATGTTAGGTTGAATAATTCAACTCTAATATTACCCCCAAAATTGAGTAGCATTTTTGTAAATTAAAAAAAAAATAGAATAAAATAAGCAAGAGAATGGCTTTATGTTTATTATTAATGATTTATTATTCTTTTCTCTACATGAAAAAGACTGGTAGAGGAGGGCATTGAGGTTACTAACAAAGAAAATGGCCAACTAGGCTAGGTTAATATGATTTGGTTCTACCAAATCATCTCTGATGCCAATACTTCTGCTTTCTATATCACCTCCTATGACACCCTAGATCTTAACCAGAAGTCTTGGCTTGCAACCCTCCATTTCAACCAGGGCCAGAATTGGGGATAAAGGGGGTGGGGTACAACAGACTGAGAAAGAGGCAGAAAATTATTTCCACTAATGTCACAAATACCAATACTCTAAACTTCCTGCACAGTCACTAGATGCACAGTCCTGCACACATCAATGGATGTTCTTTCACTTAACTTTCATACTTGTGTATATAATAATTAAAGATTTGATGTTTGTTATATATTTAATTATATATTTTCTCACCTATTTTAAGCTGAAAGTTTGAGGTGAGAGTCCATGTCAATTCTTTATATGTAACTCAATTATTTAGTAAAATTGAACCCGTACACTTTAAAAGTGTCCTAAGTCCATGCACCGAAAAAAACCCAACATGTATAATATAATTAAAATTAGAAGGAAAACAATAAAGTAGGGGCAAAACTTTTACAGGAACATTCTCTAATGGCAGTCTGATGAACAAAACACTCAAAGAATTTATTTAAATATATAAGAACAACAACCATTCCAAAAAATACAAATGGTAAATATATATACAATATACATCCAACAGATGTTCAAACACAGTTTTCAAAAGTATCAACCGCTATCAGAAAACGACCAACTATCAAACTATCAACAGCTATCAGGGAAAAAAAAACCCAAAAGGCTCAAAATCACTAAGAACTAAACAAGTAAAAAATTAAAACAACTCCTAGGTGCTACCATAAGATTGACGAAGATGACAAAACAGGAAAATGGCAATAGTTCAACAGGTTGTAGGAAGATGCATACACTGGTATGCCAATGGTGGAATTGTGAATTAGTCCAGCCAATCTGGAAAGCAATTTGGAAATATGCCCCCAAAGTCACTCTTTCCTTTGACCCAGAAATACTATTATTAGGCTTGTGTCCCAAAACAGATATAGGCGTATTTTTTGTTGTAGCAAAGAACTAGAAACTAAGGAGGTGACCATCAGTCAGAGAATGGCTGGACAAATTATACCTTATGAAGGTAACAGAATTCTGTATAGACATTTCTTATTTTATGCGAGTGAACCATTCTGTAGACCTCCACATAAGTGATTTTTATGTAATTTGAATTTGCCCATGGACAGGAAGGGAGGGAGAAAAGAAAGAGGTCCACACCCATGAAGAGGGCTGGCTCACAGCTCGAAGACACATGGGGTCAGGAACAGAGAAGAGAGGGAGGAAGAACATGCAAGGGTCAGGGTCAACCACATGGGGACCTAGCCAGAAGCAAAAGGAAGAAGACAGCAGGGAGACAGATGGGGGCTGGACATAGACATGGACTGGAGAGGCCAGGTGACACATAGAAACTAAGGGTGGGGAGGTTGGGAGGTTGGAGGGAGAGAAGAGAACTGTACTATACAGTAAAGTTAACATAGGTGTTTTGGGTGGTGTTGGGTTTTTTTGGGGGGAATGCAGATTTCTTTCAGAATTCTTTATGTATAGTCAAATTTGCGCAGTGCAAATTTATATAAAGTCAGAACTGTCTGTTTTGCTGTAAGAAATGTGGAAAAGAACCATTTCACAGAAATCTAGGCAGACTTGTAAGAACCAATGCAGAGTAAAGTGAGTAGAACCAAGCAAATAATTTATACAGTGACCGCAATACTGTAAAGAAAACCAACTTTGAAAGGCTTAAGAATTCTGATCAATGTAATAATTATGAACAACTCAAGAGGAATGAGGAGGAAGTCAGGATCCATCTCCTGACAGAGAGACTATAAGGGAAAGAGGAGCTACCAACAGGGTAGGGAAAAAATAGAAGTAGGGTGACTGACATTTTTTAAATGCACATAAAAGAACAAAAAGTCCAAAAGTAAACATGGTCAAGCAGGACAGCTTTGAAAGTACCATCTTAAATGTATTATATGCTTTTTTAAAAAAGCAATCAGTACACAATAGAAATTCATGTTTTCCACATATTGTCCTCTTTTTCTGTTCTACTCTGCATATGAAACAATTTCATCTTGTCAGCTATTTCTTAGTAGATGAATCAATAAGTTTACATGGGTGATCTGGCAATATAACAAAGGAGAAAAAATGACTGAGGATTAATGCCTAATAGAGTATAGAAAGACTTGGAGTCAGGAGAGGTTGGTTCTTTTCTCTCCCCCTCTGCCCTTTACTAGCAGTGTGAACTGAGGCAAATCATTAAACTTCTTAGAGCCTCAACTTTCCTTAACTGTAAAATAAAGATAAACAAAACTTAAACTACCCATCTCTCACAGGGTTACTGTGATAAAAAGTATTTATTAACTGCCCACTGTAAAGAATTAATAGTTATTTGAAGTTTTTATGACCCCATCTTTTGGCTACAATTTTTTTAAAAAACCTTGGCGCGTTCACTGGCCTGGGCTCTGCAAACCACAAGGTGCTCCACCCACTGGTTGTAGTCATTGCCATGGCGCTGGCATCTCATGTCATCATCACTCGCAGATACCTACATGGGCCTGGCAAAATTATAATGATTGGAAGCCCAGTGAGGGCAGTCATGTGACTGTCAGAGCAGCCAGCCAATTGGCTGGGGGCTGTGTGTGGTCAGCCTGGGGTCTGCTGGGAAGAAGGGAGGTTTTTCGCCATTCTAGCTGGTAGCTGGAAGGCGACAGGACACTGCTGTGTGTTCTCAGCTGATTCCTGGGAGGTGGTGTTGTTCAGGTTGTATAATTTCCCTTTCCCCATTTTATTTCCTTTCCCTTAATCCTACTGATCCTGTTTGTGGTTTTTTAAGTTTGTTCTTGTTAAATAAATCCTGCTCTGTTTTGAGGGAGGCTGTTGGTCTCCTTTCTTGCCCCAATACTGCGGCAAGCCACCTAGCTAACACTCCCCAATTAAAAATTGGTCCCTACACCACCAAGTACAAGCCACAGTACTATACCTCCAGGAATACAAAGATCAAAATTAAGAAAACTGCAGGCACTGGGAGGAAACAGTATAGCATATGAGACATAAGTACACATATTAAAAGTTCATTTTAAAAGGGAGAACACACTGACCACTTGAGGAAATCACAAAAGGCTTGGGAATAAGCACCTGTGTAGGAGGATGTTGGGAAGTGAGAGATTTTAAAAGGCACAGCAGAGGGAATTTTGTTGAATAGCTAGGTCTTTAATGTATAGTGTACAAAGGTACACTATTGAGAAAAGATTAAGAAAAATAGATCTAGCAATTAAGAGATTGCTAGTAACTTTAAAGAAAGCAGTTTCAGTTGAATGAGGTCAGAAGCCAGAGTACAGAGAATTGAAGAAAAGGAGAGGGAAGGGATAAAAAGAAAAAGGGAGAGGAAAGGAGAAGGGAAAAAAGGGGGTGGGTTGTGGAGGTACTAAATAAAGACAAGTTTTTAAAGGACCTTATTTAAGAAGGAAAGGCAAGCTTCTTCCCTCTTCCAGTGACAGACCTGACAGAAATTTAAAATGGTTCAGCGTCTGACATATCGCCATAGGTCATCCTACAATACAGGTTCCAACAAAACTCGGCTGTCACAAACCCCAGGTAACAGAATTGTTTACCTTTATACTAAGAAAGTTGGAAAAGCACCAGAATCAGCCTGTGGTGTGTGCTCAGAAAGACTTCGAGGTGTTCGTGCAGTGAGACCTAAAGTTCTTATGAGGCTATCAAAGACCAAAAAGCATGTCAGCAGGGTTTATGTTGGCTCCATGTGTGCTAAATGTGTCCGTGACAGGATCAAGAGTGCTTTCCTGATTGAGAAGCAGAAAACTGTTGTGAAGGTGTTAAAGGCACAGGCACAGAGTCAAAAAAGTAAATAAAAAGGATTTCTTTTTAATAATAAAGAAAATTAAAACATGGGAATAAAAAACGGAAAGGCCAAGACTGGTAGAAGACAACAGCCAGAGGGAAGAGGAGAGAGGTTGAGGACCAAAGAGTGAACAGAGATAATAGTAGAGACAATCTCTAGAAAAGAGGAACAAGGATGATATATAGGATACAAGAAGAGGGTTTGGCAAGCAGAAGGGCTCCTCTTCATCAGACACAGCAGTTAAGGAAATAGTAGAGACTGAACTAAACTGAACTATAACGCTTTATATATGTGTGATATTGTTTACACATTATAAATGTGTGACATTCTTTCAAATATACCCACATTGCCACTGAAAGCTTGAAGAGTTTAGTTTACAGATAGCTGAATTACTATAAGGTATAAATGAGCTCTGATGGTTCATCATGGAGTTGAGGCAAAACTGAGTGCTAAAAAACTACTATCATCAGTGTGTATGCTCATTATCATCATCATCATTATTTGGTATAGACCTGTGTTTTCTTTGATGTAAAGAACTCCGAGAGAAAACTTCCACTACCCACAAAGATCTAAAACTCTTACACAACTTACAGCTTAGTGAGTTGCCTGAGGAACTGAGCTGTTGACTTGCTTACAGTCACACTTTTTTTTCCACCAATAAAAATGTCTCTTCCAACAAAAAATAGTATTACTACTACCACCTCACCACTCAAAAAATGTCATCAGCTTATAACAAGCATTGGGAACCAGTGATCCTATCAAAGTTAGATTTTGTCCAGTGTCACTGACACTGTGACCGCAAAAAAAAAAAAAAAATCATGTTATTCTGCTATTTAAAAACCTTCGGTGGCTCTCCATTGCTTTCTTCAAAGTTACTAAATGATCTCTTAATTACTAAATCCAGTGGTCTTTTCTCAATCCTCATTCTCCTCTACCTCTCTGCAGCTTCTGACTCTGTCAATTACTCCCTTCTTGAAATTCTCTCCTTCTAGGTTTTTGTAAAACTGCTCTCTCCTGGTTCTCACACCTGTCTGTTCCTTCTCTGTCTCCTCCACATCTGTTAACTGTGGAGGTCTCCCAAAACTCTGTTCTGGACCCCCAAACCCTCCCCTTTTCCTAACTTCCTTATTACCAGAGAAGGTATCACCATTCATCTTCCCAAGTCACAAAGGCTCACTCAACCTTGCAATCATCCTCCGCTCTTCATTCTCTTTCATCCCTCATATCCAATCACTGGTCAAGTCCTGCGGATGTCACACCTTCATAATATTGCTTGCACACTCCCACTTCTCTCTCCTCTGACACTGCAACCACCTTGGTGCAGGCAGGCTCTCATCACCTCATAGCTGGAGTATTGCAACAGCTACTGATTAGTCTTACTACCTCAAGTCTCTCTCTACTCCAATCCATCTTTCCACTCAGCTGCCAAACAGATCTTGCAAAAGTACAGGTCTGACCATATCACCTGCCTCCCCTCCATCAGTTATAGTGTCTCCTTACTTCCCCTTAGGACAAAGGATAAAATCCTTTGTTTGTCTTTCAAAGCCATTCATCACCTGGCCCCCTTCTTACTTTTTGACATCTTACTCTTCTCCACATACTCTGGGGTTTTTGTTTTGTTTTGTTTTGTTTGTGAGGCAATTGGAGTTAAATGACTTCCCTAGGGTCCCACAACTAGTAATTGTTTAAGTGTCTGAGGCCAAATTTGAACTCAGGTCCTCCCGAATCCAGGGCCGGTGCTCTATCCATTGGGCCACCTAGCTGCCCCACTCCACATACTCTGTGATACAGTGACACTGGCCTCAAACACAATGCTCCATCTTCTTACTCAAACAAACCATTTTTACTTGCTGATTGACCTGCCTAGTAGAGATAGGGTCAAGAACTGGACTTGTGATTTCATTAGTAAAAAGAATTTCCCAATGAGGAAACTCCCCCTAGTAACAAAGTTGTCTCCAGCACTGAGGTTAAGTAGCTTGCTTGTGATCGTGGCCCAGATGAGTCAAAGCCTAAATTTAAATGAGTCTTCCTCATTCAAAGCTGGCTATCCACTTGTGATGAAATAATGAGATTTAGCAGATCCTCAAAGACCCACCTGGAGATTAATCTAGACTGATTGAATCGAGTGAGAGTGATTAACTGCTGATTAGCCTACTTCAAGTTAACTGGATTGTAACCACACCTTGAGAACACCTTCAGAACCAATGGATTTGGATGATGCCAACCAATCAGCTTGAAGCAGTGGATAAGGACCGCCTCTGCTCTGGACCTATAAAAAGCTTCCACAATCAGTTTGCTGGAGAGAGTTCCTGATTAAAGCAGGCTCGTGGAGGAGGACTTGAGGAAGAACCCGACCAGGCTGGAACTCTAGGCTAAATAGGCTTTTTTCTTAACTTTCTGAATTCCTTGTAAATATCTGTATGCTTTAATAAATGTTTAATGCCCAAAGACTGGTGCTGAAGCTTCCAATTTAAGGCGACCACAATATAGATTTTAAACATCACACATTACACTATCCACTTCTCACACAGCATATATTTAACAAGTCTGGCATATAGTAAGCACTTAACAAATGCTTTTTCATTCATTCATACATAACCTAAAGGAATATACATATTATATATGCCACGTGTATATTGTATTTATGTCACACATATAATATATATGTATACATATGTACATATGTGCATAGATAGATAGAGATTTAGAGATATAGATATATAAAGGATATCCCCAAATCTTAAACTATTAAATCCTAAAACTGCACTAAGATTTTAGTTGCCTTCCCAAAAGAATGTAAGCTCCTTATGTGAGTTGTAAGGCAGCTAGCTGTGGATTGAGTGCTGGGTCTGGAATCAGGAAGACCTGGGTTCAAATTCAGCTTCAGACATTTACTAGCTTTGTAACCCTGGGCAACTACCTCACCTCTGTCTGCCTCAGTTTCCTCAAATGTAAAATAAGAATAATAACAGCACCTGCCATACAAGGCTGTTGTGAGGCTCTAGAGAGATATTTGTAAAGTGCTTAGCATAGTGCCTAACACAAAGCAGGTGTTTAATAAATGCTTGTTCCCTCCCTTTCCCTTTATTCCTCCCTTGAGTGTAGTGATTTTTTTTCATTTCTGTTTTTGTATCTCCCCATGTCTAGCACAGCACTGGGTGCACATAATACTTTAAAAATGCTGATGGACTGAGGTGAAGGAAAGTCATATCAAGCATACAAAATATTATAAATCTTTGAATAGGGATAGCTTGTGGGGAAAAGGGAAGCCAGAAGAGGGAAATAAAAATCAGGCTGGGAACTCTCAAGCAGACCATGTCTTTGGATAGAAAAATCCTCTGTAACACAAAACATCAGAGAGAGGCATTTGCCCAGACTGATCCCCATATTCAGGAGTCACTCCCTCCGAGGCATACAGTCAGATTAACTGAAAAGAAAAAAGGAAAAACAAGGCCTTCATCCTGTCATCAAAAGCACTGGATATGTTCATTATATTATAAACTGAAAAGAAGTACTGCATAAGTCTAAGCAGTAAGTTTACTGTTAGCCTACATTCTACTGGACTTCTCTATTAGCCAACAATCCTGAAATATTTTTTTTAATCAGATCATAAAATGTGGGAGTTGGAAGGGACCTCAGTGGCCATCTAGTCCAATCTATTCACCAAAGAATGCCCGTGCTGACATACCTATTCCAAGTGGTCACATAGTCTCTGCTTGAAAATCTCCAAGGAGAGAGATCCCATCACTTCTCAAGATATTGAATCAAATAAATATTAAATCATGGTCAAAATATTAATGTTCTGAATATTTTATTATATTTTAATCCATTTATGGCATGTCATTAACTTCATTTTAGCACACTCACACAAAAAGATTACAAATGAATGAGAACTAGATGAGCCAAGAAAGAAAAGATGCCAAAAGATAAAACACCTTTTAAACAATTCCATAATTTCATGCCTATGCCCATATGTCTTAATATCACCTTTGAAAATAGAAATCCTGGGGCGGCTAGGTGTCGCAGTGGATAGAGCACTGGCCCTGGAGTCAGGAGGACCTGAGTTCAAATCCGACCTCAGACACTTAACGCTTACTAGCTGTGTGACCCTGGGCAAGTCACTTAACCCCAATTGCCTCACCAAAAAAAAAAAAAAAAGAAAGAAAGAAAAGAAAAATCCTTCACATAAGCCAGAATATACTATTCTTCCAATATACAAAAGGATTTATTGTTATACTGTAAGATATCTTACTTGCTATACAGTTGCTTTCTCATAATGTCCCCTGTTATTTTCTCTTCTCAAATTGTAGAGGAAATACTCAGTTTTTCCTCTCCAAATACTTCTGGAGCCATGAAGTGCTAAAACCCCAAGATGTAAAGACACTGGAGCCTACAGCAACAAGGAAGCCTCAAGAGCATTACCATTAAATGCTCAGCATTTCTGAGCACTTAATATTTGATTCTGTACTTCAGAAATAATTGCCCTTATTTTAGTGTCTCCTTGAATAACAAATAACACACTTCCAATTCCTTAGTTAAGCAACAAGTTAATGTATTCTTTCTATCAGTAGTAGTGGCTTCAACTATCTTCTATGCTTGGAAATGTTACTACTCTCCAAGTCTTGATTTCTTTCCAGATTCCAGATATGAATTTCCAATAGTACTATATTTCAAACTCAATATATTCAAAACCAAAACTAATCTTCCCCATCAAACTCCTTTCCATGACTTCCCTATTTTTGTTAATACCACTACTTATCCTCCTAATCACCCAAGCTAGCAATCTGTCATTTTTGATTGCCTCCTTTCCCATCAATATTAAATCAGTCCCTAAATCCTAGTTTCTACTTCTATACTATCTCTTTCCAGAATTTGTTGGAATTATCCTCTACTTTCCATCCCTAATGCCAGTATTCTAATTCAAGGCTTCATTACTGCTCACTTGGAATAAATTAGTATCAGCTACCTCCATCCTCCTCCCACAGCCAAATACAACCTACGCATTATTGCCAAATAAATCCTCCTACGGTTTTGATCATGTGATTCCTTTGCTCAACATTCCTCAATGTCTCTCTCATATCTACCAAAGTCTCTGCTCCTTCATCTAACATCCAAGATCCTCTATCACTTGGTCCCATTTATCTTTACTGACTTATTATCTTCCCTTCCCCTAGGTGGCACAGTGGATAGAGCACTGAACCTGGAAGGTCAGGAAGACCTGTGTTCAAATCCTACCTCAGAAACTTGCCAGCTATGACCCTGGACAAGTTACTTAACTTCTGCCTGCCTCAATTGTAAAATGGGGATAATAATAGAAATTACCTCCCAGGGGTGTTGAGGCTCAAATGAGATAATATTTCTAATGCCCTTAGCCCAGTGATGATATACAGTATGTGCTTAAATGCTTGTTCCCTTCCCTTTATTTTGTCCCCCTTCTCCATAACTGTCTTTTCATACCCTATGAACCAAGATGGTTTTCCAACACACCCAACTCTTTCCAATCTTCATTTATATTATTATTACCTCTGCCTAGAATATCCTTCCACTTCCAGTTCTGCTTATTCAAATCCTATCTTCCTTCAAGGTTCAGCTTGAAGACCAACTCCTCCATGAAACCTTCCTTCAGTCTCTCAAAAGTAATCTCTCCCTCCTCTGAAAAAGCCACACCACCTTGTACCTCAAATAAAGTATAATAGTTTGTGTCTTCTCTCTCCTACTAGACTGTAAGTTCCATGAGAGCAGGAAATACATCATATTCTTCTTCTTTGTATGCTTTATAAGCCCTAGCTTTACACACAGCAGAATAAATGATTGAAATGGTCACTGTCTAACCTACTCTTTTTGTTGGGGCATTTGAAGGATGGACTATTTTACAAGTTGGTTTTTCATTTTCCATGGAGAGGAAGAATATAAGAAAATTCACCTAGAGCTTTCAACCAACATTCCCTGAGTACCTGCTATGTGAAAAGTACTATGCCAAGAATTGATAACACAAAAACCAAAAAAAAAAAAAAAAAAATCCCATCGTCTCTGAACTAAAGGCACAGAATAATGGCATCATATTAGAGATTAGAAATGAGAATTTGACCTCAAAACATCAAAGACCTTTATGGACTGCACCCAAAGAGAGCAAAGACAGCATGAGTCAGAAAGCAACATGTTTCTTATCAGTGCAGAGTGAATCAAATCCCTCTGCCAGCAAGGCAATGTCAGGGGCAAAGGTACAGACACAGTCAGGAGACAGTACTCTCCACCCAGGAGATTCTTCTCCCTTCTCCTCTGACCAATTACCTTCTTATCCTTGATTCTACCCCTAAGACATACTTACTCCTGGTCCAGTATCCAAAGTATATTATATATTAATCAGAGAAGGGGATCCAAAGACAAAAATGAAACAGCCCTTGCACTCAATAATCTCGGTCTATTGGGAGGAAACAACATGTACTTAAGTAAATACAAAAGATAAACAAAGTAATTGCAGGGCTCAGGAAAAAGCCTCAAGTAGGAAGTGGCTCTTGAGTTGGGCTCTGAAAGGAACAAGGGGGTCTAGAGGCATAGGTGAGGATGGAGGGTCTACCTATGCAAAAGAGTGGGAGGTGAAATGCTGTTACAGATATAGTAGCAATCCAACTTAACTAAGATGTAGTGAGTAAAGGACAATCAAGAGCAATTAGCCTGAAAAGGTGGAAGAAGGCTGGACAGTAAAGGGCTTTCAAAGCTAGACAGTTTGTACTCCATTCTAAAGGTCATAAATAGTGATAGGCAGAGAGCTTCCTGAGCAAGAGGGAAACACATAGTCACACCTTTCTTTATGATAGGTTCATTAGAAAGGGAAGAGTCTTGAGGCAAGGAAACCTAGTAGAAAATGAGTACAACAACCCTGGTGAGAGATGTTAAGATGGTGTCCATGAGGGAAAAGAAGAGATCATCTGTAAGAAATGCTGGAAAGGAAGAATCTACAAGACTGGGCAACTATCCGGGTAGGGGGGATGTAATAGAAAGAGGAAAGATGATAGTCATATGAAAAAATGCTCTAAATCTCTATTGATTAGAGAAATTAAAGTTAAAACAGCCATGAGGTACCACTGCACACCTATCAGAAATGACAAATGCTGAAAGTGATCAGGGAAAAATAGGTACCCACTAGTCCAATCATCCTGGAGAACAACTTGGAACTAGACCTAAAAGGCTATAAACTGTGTATATCCTGTGACCCAGAAATACCACTACTAGGTCTATATCCCAAAAATATTTATAACACCTCTTTCTATGGTGGCAAAGAATGGAAATCAAGGGGATGCTCATCAATTGGGGGATGGCTGAACAAATTCTGGCATATGATTATGATGGAGTCCTATTGTGCTATAAGAAATAATGAAGAGAATGGTTTCAGAAAAACATGGCAAGAACTGATGAAAAGTAAAATGAGAAGAACTGGGAGATCACTATGCACAGTAACAGTGATGCTGTAATGATCATCAACTGTAAAAGACTTGGCTATTTTCATCAATACAATGATCCAAGACAATTCCAAAGGGCTCATGATGAAAAAATGCTCTCCACTTCTAGAGAGACAATTGATGAACTCTGAGTGAAAAATGAATTATAATTTTCTCATTTTATTTTTCTTGCTTGTTTTTTAAATATGGCTAATATGGAATTCCAATTTGCATGTTTTCACATTTATAATTGATATCCTATTGCTTGCCTTCTCAGTGGGTGGGAGAGGAGTGGGAAGTAGGGAAAGAATTTGGAACTCAAAATTTAAAAAGAAAATAGCACTAAAAATAATTAAAATATTGGAAGAAAAATTAAAAATAATAGTTTTTTTTAAAGAAAGTACAGGACAGCTAGGTGGCACAGTGGATAAAGCACTGGCCCTGGATTCAGGAGGTCCTGAATTCAAATCTGGCCTCAGACACTTGAAACTTACTAGCTGTGTGACCTTGGGCAAGTCACTTAACCCTCACTGTCCCACCCCAAAAAAAAAAAGTGCAGAGATGAGCCAAGAATGACTTCAAAGTTGACAATCTGATTCATTGGTAGGATGGTGTACTCAACAAACACAGGAAAGATAAGGCAAGCAGGAGATATGGGGAGGAAGATAATGAATTTTCTGTTCTGTGCCTAGCACAGAGTAGGTACTTAATAAATGCTTGATTTTGAGAATGTGAAGCTTAAGGTGCCCACGAACAACTGAAAATGTCCAATAAGCAGTCAGTAATGCAGAAGCACAGGGTTGGATATACTGCTCTGAGAGTCATCTGCAAAAAGACAACTGAACCCACAGAAGTTGAGTTTATAGGGAAAGAGAACATGGATAAATGAAGAGAGCCCAGGACAGAGCCTTGAGGAACACCTGTAGTTATGGGATAGAAAGTAAATGATGATCCATAAAAGGAAACTGAAAGAAAAGGCAGTCAGGAAAAGAAACAAGAGAATAGTGTCACATACAAAAAAAATCAAAGGAAGAATAAGAAGGTAGTCAATAATGTCAAATACCACCAAAAGGTCAAGAAGAATGAGGAATGAAAGAAAAAAGTTATTTTGGAATTGGTAATTAAACATTATTATTAACTTTATTCCTACTCCAACTCCTATGGCTTCAATGATTCTCAATTCTACTTATTCAACTCTAACCTCTCTACTGACCCCCAATCTTGCATCTCCAACTGACTACTGAACCAAACTGACTTCCCACAAATATCTTAAACTCAACATGTCCAAAACTGAACACACTATCTTTTCCCCAAAACCCTCCCCTCTTCCTAATGTCCCTATTATGGAGATGGTACCACCATCCTCCCAAGTCACCTAAGCTCACCATCTAGCAGTCATCCTCCACACTTCACTCTCACCCCCTATATCCAATTTGTCAAGTCCTGATAATTTTACTGTCATAACATCTCTCATATACTACCCCTTCTCCCAAGCATGGACGATTGCAATAGCCTGCTGGTTGGTCTCCCTAGCTCAAGTCTCTCCCCATTCCAGTTCATCTTTCCACTAAGCTCTCAAACTAATCTTCCTAAAGTGCAGGTCTGACCATGTCTCTGTCTGTCTCTCTGCATATCTCTCTCTCTCTCTCTCTCTCTCTCTCACACACACACACACACACACACACACACACACACTCAATACACTCCAATGACTCCCTATCACCTCCAGGTTCAAATATAAAATTTTCTATTTGGCTTTTGAAGCCATTCGTAATCTGGCTACACCCACTATCTTTTCAGTCCTATTACCTCTTACACTACCAACACCACCAATGCACTCTGCAATTCAGCGACATCACTGGCCTCCTTGCTGTTTCTCAAACAAAAAATTCCATCTCCCAACTCCAAACATATTCACTTGCTGTCCACCAGAATGCTCTTCTTCCTTATCTCTGTTTCCTACCTTCCCTGGCTTCCTTCAAGTCCCAGCTAAAATCTCATCTTCTACAGGAAGTCTTTCCCAATTCTTCCCTCTGTTGATTATTTCCAATTTATCTTGTATATAAAGGATATCTATATCTTTCTATATTCATCTATAGCTACAGAGGAAGCTGGTGGCACAGTGGATAGAGCACAGAGCCTGAGTTCAAATCTAGCTTCAGACACTGTGTGATCCTGGGGAAATCACTTAACTCTAATTGCCTCAGTTTCCTCAATTCTAAAATGGGGATAATAAAAGCACCTACCTCATAAGGCTATTGTGAGGATTAAACAAGATATTTGTAAAAGCTAATTCCCCTTCCCCATATAGTCTGTTGAATATCGTTTGCATCTTGTCTCTTCCATTAGACTGTGATCTCCTAAAGGACTCAGTCTTTTTGCCTTGTATTCCCAGAGCTTAGCACAGTGTCTAGAGCACACAGTGGGTAGTTAATCAAAGTTTATTGAGAGTGAATTCTCCTATTTATAAATGATAGTGTAACTAGTTGCATCAAACCCAAGAACACTATAAAATTTCTTCAATGAAACTGATAGTAATGTAAAAGAGATCAGTCACATGGGAAAAATTGAATGTCCAGACCACATCATGTAACTAGAAAAGCAGCCCAGTTTATTAGTCTTTTAATGTTTCCATGTTTCCATGAACATAAGAGGCAGCATAGTGTACTAAAGATGTCTCAAACATTAATCCACAGGCTACAACACTCCTAAACGCAGCCAGAAACAGATATCAAAATAAATAAATACATAATAGGATCTAGATAATGGTAAGATGTAACTCTCAATCACTATGCAGCCAGCAGGAATCTGTATGTGTGGAGGTTCTATCTGAGTTTGGTGCAGGGATAGAGGCCTGACCTTAAAATCAGGAAGATCTGGGTTTAATTCCTATTTAGAATAATATAGATCAGCTCTTCCACCAACAGGTCTATATCAAAAGGGAGTTTTTGTACTAGGAGTTCCCAAACACTGATTAAAAAAAATAACTGATGCAGACAAGGCAGTTATATATTTTTATACCTAGGAATGTATAAATGCATACATGCAATTATACATACACATGTGTGTAGATACAAGCAAAAGCTACAGGTGGACAATCACCCAGGAGTAAGTTCAAAGACTGAGTGGGATCACATTAGGGAAATGCTTCCAATTATTGCAAACTATTTGCTGCTACAAAAATATCCACTTTTTTAACACCAATATTTTTCTAGTAATGCTAAATGGCTATGAACTGTGAAACACTATTACCCTGGAGGAATCAAAATTACAAGTAACTCAAAGATCAAAGAATAGCATATTGTAGATACAAGCAGGTAGTATCATATTACCAAGGAGGACTCAAACACAAGTGGCTGGAAATACCTTTCAACAAAACGTATTGAAACAGCCAGACCCCTCCCCCTATTCATGATAAGCTTTGGTGGTCACACCACAACATGAACCCAAAAGCTTCTGACAAAGACCAACAGGATAGCTGCTGAGGAGATATTCTTTTCCATCAACAATGCAGCCTCTTAGTCTAGCTGACTAGTATTCTACTTTGGACCCACAAAACTAAGAACATGGCCACTTTCACCTGAAACAATTGAATAACAGTGAAAGGATGTTACTGTGTGAATCCTGAAAATGGTGACTAGAATGAAATCCACCAAAAGACCAGTGTCTCTTCCAATTTGAGGTCTCTAAAGCTATCCAAGTGTTTGCTCTAGCTCAACTGAAAGGCAGCAGGAGAAAGATCAAAGACTGAGTATACTTCAGCCTAAATGTAAAATGAAGTTCCTTCTAAAATACTCATCAAGCAGTTAAAACACACACACCAACAATAGAGAAGATAAAGGAAATAGCTCTGGCAGCTACAAAGTAGACCACAGCAGACACCAAGAAGAAACAGCAGCAACATTATGTTTAAAAGCAGCGATCTTGCCACTTTCCCCCACACCAGGATCCTATTGCCCTCCTCTAACCTTTAGGCAAGGCTTGCCACCAAGACCCAGAGCTAAATATCAGCAAAAAGCAATTCCAAGGGCAATCCAATCCAGCTTTAGTACCATTATTCAGTCTATAACCAAATTAATATTTATCATCAAAAAATTTTGCTTAAAAAAAAAAAAAGATGTGTATATAGAGAGAGACAGAAGGTGGAAAAGTGATATGTGATACACGTACCACAAATGAGACAACCAATAGACAACAGAATGACACACTGATACTCCCCTCCCCAAGATATTAAAATAACCAAAGGAAAGAGCAAAAGGGGTGGGATAATCCTATATGGAGACACAGGACAAGAATCACAATGGAAGAGAATGTATGGAGGGGAACCAATCTGCACTATGAGATCACCAATCCATCTAAGTACCTAAGGGAAAAAATGAAAACTTACATCAGTTTGCTTTTTACACATGATGACTGACTTGAGTTTTTCTGTGGGTTAATGACCATTCATCCATTCAATAAGAATTTAATGAATTTTTTTTTATGTGCAAGACAGGAGGGTAGAATATCCCTGCCCTCAAAGAGCTTAAATCTACTAGGAGGAGAAACTACCTACAGAGATAAATCAAGACAAAATAAATACAAAGTACTTTTGGGGACAAAGGCTATGGGGGAGATCACTAACAACTGGGACAGAGGTGGTTTTTCCTATTTAAACACATACATCCCACTCTCAGGGCCAGGCAATAGTACCCTATTTGTTTGAGTCCCATTGCTACTACCCTAGTTCAGAAACATAACTCTTCCCAAAGTCTTTCCCCTTCTAGTCAATCCTGCACATCTAGTGGAAGGAAGGAAGGTGGAGAGGCAGAGAGGGAATGATGGTATAACACCACACCACACCAAAGATACCTGAAGATAGGAATGATTGTGGTATAGGGGGAAACAAAGTTCTTTACTAAAACAAAAGGGAAAACAAGATAGGTAAGATTGAATCTTATTATGGAAGATTTTGAAAACCAGGACATGAACCCTACTCTTTACTCCTCTCTTCTGAATATGCCTTATTCATTCATGCTCACCTCTTTAAGCTTTGTTCATATTGTTCCCTCCAACCTGAATTCCATCTCCCCACCTTTTAAACTCCTAAAAATAAGTCCTATCTTATGAAGACAAACTCAATTCCCAACTTCTCTATAAGGAACTACTCCCATCTTTTCACTATTTTGTATTCCAATGGACTATTCATTCAATACTAGCTAAATGTTTGGCCTAGCCCAACTGAAAGGTAACATGACTAAAACCAAAGTACATCAGGGCAGCTAGGTGGCGCAGTGGATAGAGCACCGGCCCTGGAGTCAGGAGGACCTGAGTTCAAACCTGGCCTCAGACACTTGACACTTACTAGCTGTGTGACCCTGGGCAAGTCACTTAACCCCCAAATGCCTCATAAAAAAAAATATATATATATATAAAGTACATCTCAGCCTAACCACAAAGTGAAGCTCCTTCCAAAATACATGTTAAACACTAATAGTTACTTTTTACTTGGGTCTTTCCCTACTCAAGGAGGTCTTCCAAAGGGACAAATAAGCCCAAGAAGAAAAAACACACACTATTTCCCCCATATTGACACATGTCCACCATCTAGTGGAAAAAAGAGGTAAATGCAGGCTTCTGCCACAAAAAAAAACTTGGAAATTATGAAAAGCCAGTGGTGAGCTCTGGAGACACAAACTCTGGAATGGAACTGGGGTGGCAGTCTCTGTCCTCAAAGAGCTTACACTGTACTGAAAAAAATACAACATTTAAATAAATAAGTAAATACAACGTATCCTTGAGGAGGAAGAAAGCACTAACAACTAGAAAAACCTTCTAGAAGGGTGCTGCTATTAAATTCCTTAAGCACATACTAAGCAGTTAACAAACAAAAAACAATCCTACCTTTCTACAGAGAAGTAAAATGAGGTAGGAAGTGATGGGCCACAGGAGAAATCCATACAGTGCTTTAGGAAAATACAAAGTAGAGTACACTTAAAGCTCTGGAAAGGTGCATTCCAGGCACTGGAGAAGTCCTGTGCAAATGCATGAAAGCACTGAACATGGCCTGATTGGGGGGGGGATGTTTTGTTTGGCGGAGGGGAGTAGGTGTTCTCTACCTTGGCTAGAAGGTAACACGTAGTATGCCTAATGTGAAATAAGACTGGAATGGTAAGATAAGTCTGAGTGTTGAAAGTTTTATTCTAGAAGCAATAGAAAACCACTGAAGGTTTCGAAGCAGGGTAGTGACACTATGTCTACAACTACAACTATAACATATGACTATGCCTTGAGAAGATTATTTAATAAAAGAAAGATATGAGTAGCAAGAACAATTAAAGAGAATAAAATAGTCATGTGAATTACAGGATGTTGCAAAGACATTAAAGTCTAATATTTTTGTATTTCCCATAACAACTAACACAGTGGGAAGTCAATAAATATCTGTTCATTAATATCCAAGTACATGCAATGGCATCATTTAACATTTCTGGACACCAAGCCAAACAGACAAATCACCTACCTTCATGGGTCCTGCTGAAAACCAAAAGTTTAATATACAATTAAGCATATGGTACCTGACATTTTTCTCATATAATCAGGAATGGAAAATGTTCCTAAGAGGACCATTACTCTGTCATTAGGCATGTGTTTATGATAGAGTAAGGTTAAATCACAACCTAAATAGCAAGTTACATCTCCACCTAACCTTTTAAGAATATACTTCTGACCAAGAATCAAGAGAATTAGTAAATTGTAATCCTAGTCTCATTGAATGTTGGAAAACAACTTTGTGATATAATAGAAAAAACAATGAAATTAAGAGTCAGAAAAATTAGATTTTAATCTTGTCCCTTGTTTTCTCTAAGCCTTATTTTTCTCATCTGTAAGATGAAAATAACAACATGATGCAGAAGACAGAGCACTGGCCATGGAGAAAAATGTGGCTTAAATCCTGTCTTAGTCACTTACTAGCTATGTGATCCTGTGACCTTCAGTTTCTCATTTAAAATGGGAGAGGATTAGAGAGAAGCCAGGAAGAGAAGCCAGGAAGTTGCCTGAGCTCTCCCAAATTTCCCTTGGAAACAATGTTAAATTAAACCTCTAAATGGATTCTAGAGCTACAGAACCTACAAAAAGAAAGAGTGAAATAATCTACTGGCTTAAGATAACCTAGAAGGACTTTAGGCAAGGTTTGTCTCACTTGGATAAAAGGGGAGCACAGTGCAGAGGGTATCTGGGCAAGCCAGCAGAAGGCTCTTAGCCAGAGCATAGATCAGCAGCTGAGGGACCCTCCATCCTAGCTAAGCAGGCTAGGGGTACAGCAAGCCAGTTATGAGGCCATCAGCCCCAACACAGAAGGCAATCTGCCAGCTGGAGTATCCACTAGGCCAGAACACCCCAATGCAGTGAACAAGCCTCTAGTCACTGAGGGCTCAGAGCAGAAAGTCAGTGATCAGGCCCCTGGCCCCCAGCAAAAGAAGCTTAGAACAGTGCCCCTGTACCCCAAGAGAGGAGCTCAAATTTAAATGACATGAAATAGGCTAAAATATAAGAAACAGAAAAGAATCCTTACCATAGAAAGCTACTATGGCAACAGGGAAGACCAAACAGATTCTACTAATTATAGATAGTGGCACTGGCAAAAGACAAGAACTCCTTTAACCAAGAACTCCTTATGCCAATGTAACATATATATTCTCTGTTTCCTTATTCAATGTTAACTCAGGAAGGCAAAGACTTGAAGTTTATTGAAGTTTTCCCTTCACACAGTGCTAGATTTGTCTCATCCTTCTCTTTATTAGTAGTACTAATAGTTTCAACCATCTGTTTATTCTACCCCCCTTTCCACCTGGTCCCATGAAATATGCCAACAGGGTCCTCAGCTGAGATGGGAATATTGTTTCTCAGGGAATACTGAGATCTACTATCAATGAATCACCTCCTTTGTTCATTATCTAAATGGGTCCAAAGCCATTGACCAGAATGGGTCAACAATATATGAACTGGGGTATTCCAAAGGCAAAGAAATGACTTTTGATTTTCTATTCTGAATTATCCAGTCTTCTTCCATTTGCAAAATTAAACTGAGAATTGAACATACCAAGTTTTTAGTGCTCTACCCAAACACAAACCAAAGAAATTACCATGTTCTTGATAAACTTAACCTGCTGAAAGGCATCATCTTTTTAAAAAATTACCCCCAACATCCACTGAAGTCCTATTCCTATGGCTCATCATGACATGGGGAAGATAGTCCTGGGTTCTCAAAGGCATTAACCAATGGTATGTAAATTCTGCAAAATCCTACCAAACTGGAAACTATTTTTATAACCCGAGGGCCAGCCTAATAATTCAGAAAGGCTCATGACAGACTGGTTCTAAGACAATCAAAAGGTTGTCTACAAAATGAAGAAGATATACTAACACTGATCAGCATCAGGGGAGGGAGCATCCAGGTCAACAAAATCACAGATTCTTGATGCATTCAAATATGTTGACTAGTATTTTAAATAACATTCTAAAAGTCAAATATACTCTTGGAATTAAAATACTGCTTCTGATCGCCAAGTATTAAATTGTTTGATTACTAAACCCTGTAACAGCAGAAGATAGTATAGCATAAGAAATAATACTAAAGAAATACAAGCCGGGGCAGCTAGGTGGTGCAGTGGATAAGAGCACCAGCCCTGGAGTCAGGAGTACCTGAGTTCAAATCTGGCCTCAGATACTTAACACTTACTAGCTGTGTGACCCTGGGCAAGTCATTAAAGTCACTAAAAAAAAAAAAAGAAAGAAATACAAGCCTTCTCCACAGAATAGACTTCCTCTCTTTCTTTGAAACAGAATGATACAAAGTAGAAATGGTTCACAATCAACTGAAACTATGTCATTCCTAAGTTAAAGCTGCTATACTATAAAAAGAAAAATTCATCCTCAATAGGTAGAAAAACTCAACTATTCAGATCAAAAAAGAATGTCTTCATAGTTGTGTATTCCTAGTTAACTATAAGAAGTCAGGAGACCAGTATGGTAATTGTACATGTATAACCTATATCTGATTGCTTACCACCTCAGGGAGGGGAGAGGGAAGGGAGGGAAGGAGGGATAAAATTTGGAACTCAAAATTTTAACTTTAAATAAAATATTTCTTATTTTAAAAAAAGAAAGAAAGAATTGTTAGGTGCAATATTAAAAAAAAAAAGTATTGAAATACCTGAATCTCCTACTCGAATCCTTGAAGTTACATTGAAATCCCATATACAACTGCTATACAAAACAGTTTCTGAACAAAACAGATTGGATCCAGTGAAGTTCAACTTCTCTCTTTCTCTATACTTTTTTTTTTAGTACTTCAATATTTCAAGGCTCCATGGTATTATTACATGGGTACCCCCTCCAACATTGAGTGCAACCCCTTTTTGCCTCAACAATATTCATGAATAGGCTATGACTGAAAAACATTCACCACCTAGAGGCCAACCTTGGTGTGACGCCTCAGAGTACCTGGTGGCTAAGATCATGTTTTAGCTATAAACAATAAATTAGTAAACAATACAGTTCATTATTCTGCCTATACATTTTAACACCACTGGAACAATCTTAGAGAATCCAGCATCTGCCCAATACCATTGAGAAAATACTAAACTAGTACTTTAGTGAAGGTCACTTTTATTTATAGTTTATCAAAAACACTAATATTTGTGTAGTCACCAGATGTTTCCTTCAGTTTTGAAAGTTCATTTACATTAAAATTTCTTATTATAGAAAGCTAATCACGACTCTCTTCATTAGGTATGCTCTTTTTATTAGTCATTATGTGTGGTTGTTATGCTTCAATAGCTGATGTCTGACTGAAAATAGAAAAATTATAAAACCCAATCTTTTTCTGTGTTAGTATAATCAGGTCAGACCATAGTAACAGGCACTTCAATGCTGTTTCTAATAGCACATATATTCCTCATGATGGTCCCCCTACTCCTATGTAGAAATATCTTAATAGTGTAATCCTTAGAAAGACAATTGCAGATATTTTCCTCTTCTATATCACTTAACTAATGAATGCTCTCTCACACAGATCCTGTGAGACCCTGGATAAGCCACTTAACCTCTCAATGTCACAAGCAACTCTTAAGAAGTCTACAATTTACAAAGCAGGTATACCAATCTGTACCATTAGAAGAAATTTACTCATCAGGTGTTCCCTATACCAGGGGTTTCCCCCCAAATTAAATAATATATGTAACATACATGCAGATTGTATATTTACATATATACACATATGTAACACATACACTTTTGCTTTATTGAACTCACTGTAACAAGAACATAGAAATGCCACCAAGAAGAACATTGACCTATTGCTGAATTGACCTTTGCTTGCCAGGTTGGATATCAGTTAGGAAACTAAAGAGGGGGAGGTTAACAGAAAAAAATCACATCAAAATTTCTGGTGAATGCAGGAAACTCAGTGAAGTTTGTTTTTAAGTAAACAACAGATAATGCATCTATGGTAAGGAAATGAAATGTATATCTTGCTAAAAATTTGTATGTAAAAAATAAAATGAGGAGGGGGAAGGGAGGAATTTTTCTGTCAGTCAACAACACACATGGTTTGCCAGCTTTGTGCCAGAACAGAGGTCAGCAAAGAGGTGGAGATTAAGCTAAACACAAGAGACCTGGATTAAGACTTTCCTGCCAATGAAAGTTTTTAAACACTGGCACAGGTTTCCAAAGAGACTGTGGAATCTGTTTCCCCAGATGTGTCCTAAAAACAAACTCGATTCTCAGGTTTCTAATACAGGTTAGGTTCAGCCCTGATCAAAACAGAGGAGTGAACTCCTCCCATGGTCCTTCTAGTGCTCCGAAGTAACATAATCTTGCTTCTATCTGCCCTTTTCAGCGAACCCTTATAGAAGAGAAAGCTTCCAGAGAAATCGGGGAGCTGGGGGCGGGGGGGGGGGGGTAGGTGCGGTAAGTAGCAAAACCTAAGCTCCTTAATATTGATATTAGGTCTGCCGCCATGAATTTTTTAGTTCTTGTCAGAACACAACTTTACTTTCAGAAAATCAAAATTTCAGAAAATTAATTCTAAAAGCAGGGGTACTAGCACTTGTACTCTAGTTCAGTTGAGCTGCACTACACCAGCAAAGAAAGTTGGGGCTATCTAGGAGAAATGTGTGAATCTCTGAAGCTGACTGCTATGGAACAGGGGTGAAGGGAAAGGAAGCAACCCCCTCCCCATTTCCCCCCTCCCCACACACACCTCCCTGCCACCCCAGGAGCGAGTGTCCTCGAATGCAGTGTGGGAGGTTTAGGTTGGGCTAAACCCGAGGTCTCTTCTAGCTCTATATTTAGGGTCCTACAATAGTGGGGCAGGGAATTCCCACCTATGTCACGCACCAGCTCAGAGAAGGGGGCAAAGCGGAGCCAAAGCTAGTAAGGGACAGCTCCTTTCACGACCCTCCAACCCAATTCTTTCATGTGAGAGATGAGGAAACTGAGGTCCCCAGAGGGGAATGATTCGCCCAAGGCGACGGAGGGTGCACGGGAAGCCAGGACCTCGCTGTCCACACCCAGCGCTCTTTCCACCGCCACACGGAGGGACAAGTGGAGGGAGGTGTCAGTGTCCGCCGCTACCCTCCGGGCCAGGGTCCCATGCGCCCCGTTGGAGCGCAGGCTCCGAGCTGTTAGGAACAGACTTGCACTGAACCCCTCGGGGGCGGCCGCCAACCCTGTCCCGGGGCCGGGTGGCGCGAGGATGGAGGGAAGATGAAGGGAAGGAGGATGAAGTCCCCGCTACCTTGTATTTATCGAAGCCGGCCAGCTGCTCGGGAGTCACGTACTCGTAACTGAAGGCCATGATGAAAGTGAGGAGGAAGCAGAGGAGAAAGAGGCACCGACGGCCGCCTGGCTGCCTCAGAAGCAAGGAGGACCCGGCACCAGCCCGGGTTCGACGTGAGTGCTAAAGGCTGAGGGAATGTGGAAGCTCGGAGCTCCACCCCCTACCCTCCCCCCGCCCCGACTCTACTCCACTCCAGCGCAGGCGCGGCCAGCCCCGGGGCGCACGCGCGACCGGCCCCAGGCCGTGATACGTCAGCACGCAAATGGACGTCGACCGGCCCCTACTACAACCTCAGTCCACCTGGTTCACAGGAACAAAGGAAGGACGAATCGGAGGAGACCGAACCACGCGAAATCCCGCCCTTCGCCTCTTCTCTGCCGCTTCATTTGTGGAAAAACTTGATTGGAGGAAAGAAAGAAGGGGAAGGAGAGTGGGAAAATAGGAGGAGACGAAAGTTCACGTTGGATCAGTTTAGTTCAGTTCCCGGCAAGCTCTAGTGCTGCGCAGGTCGCTCTCCTGGGGGCCGACAGCTGGGGTGGGGAGGGAGGGGACCTGGAGCGGCTCGGAGGCCTGGCTGTCTTTGTGACGTAGCACCAGAGGCAGTCCGCGAACCGCACGTGTCGCGATTCGGTGCACGTGGTTCCTGCCTTTAGGGGCGGGGAGGAACGTAGCCAGTTAGTGGAGACACAGATGGACGGGACAAGGCACTGGCTTTGGGCACCGATTCCTACTGACCTTGCTAGTCCTGGCTCTTGGAGCAGTTACAGTCTTTGAAATTCTAACTCCATACCTCTTGCATCTGTCTTCTTCTCTTCATTCACAGGGCATTCGCCCTAGTTCATCTAATTCGTAGCCTCTTACCTAGACTCAACTTGTAATATCCTCTCACCTAGACTAATAATACCTTCCTACTTCCAGACACAACCCTCTCCATTCCATCCTGCACATAGCTGCCAAAATCATCAAAGACTTTTCAAACTGCAAAATACACGGCTAGCATTGTCATGCTTTGTTAGGGGTGAATATAGAATAGAATATAGAACTCTTCTGTGTTGTAGCATATCACAAGCAATGTAGCCTGTTTGGCCTCATAAACATTTGTTTCTTCTTTACACAGACCGAGTGAGGTACCTGCTTAAATGATGATTGAAGAGCACTTCGGTGTAGTCTTTAAAGATTAAGAGCATAAGGCAAGGGTGAGGAGAAGACTGTAAGAATGCTGTAGACATGGTTTTGCTTAAGTTTGGGACTAAGATTTATAGCCTGACCTTGCAGTGTGTTTTTTTTTCTTGTTATTTTAATCATGGGTGAAATTTGGCTACAAAAGTCTCAATTCCTGCATTAGGTCTTTTATGCTAACAGAGGTGTAGTATCAAAAGTATGATCAACCAAGAAGAGGCCATAGAGTCTACTACCAGCTTTGTGAGTTCACTATGCTTCTAATTATTCCTATGTCTCCACCTGAGAAAGCTTCAAAACTAAGACATAACAATTGATCCATTCTTATGGCTTCAATATGTCTTATCCAGTTGCTCCAGCAAACCCCATGTTAACACTGTATTAAGAAACAAAGCCAAGGTGGCAGTGGATGGAGCACGGGCTGGGTCTCAGACCTTAACACTTGCTAGCTATGTGACCCTAGGCAAGTCACTTAACCCCAGTTGCCTCACTAAAAAAAAAGAAAAGAAAAGAAACAATGCCAAACCAGCTGAATATCAGGAAGAGTACAATAAGCTCCTCCCCTCAAATTCTTCCAAACAGATCTAGAAAATGAACCAGACCAATCTAGAGCACTGAAATCTTAAGAAAAAAGGAACAGTGAGTCATTTTCCTAGCCCAGGGTAACATAGGGAAACAAGCATGAGAGAGGTCTGTGAATACTGGGAAGTCTGGGAAAGAGTTCGAGGTCTGGAGGCTTCAGTACCAGAACAAAAAGATATATAAGGGCACCATAATCTTGTGCAGGCTGCAGGAACAGATGCCAGCTGGCTCTATCACTACCCAGGTTCAGATCCTGGGGTTACAGAGGAGGGGACCTGAGCCCAAGGGTGGCTTTCTTATTCCCTTCCCTAGTGCACTCATATACAAGCATGCACGCGCGCGTGCACACACACACCATTTTTTTAAAGTGTTCAAATCCTGCCTTCTTCAAGACAGCTATCCTGGTTCATCTCCCCACTTTTCCTGGTTAGTCTCCCTCTGTATGCCCTCCACCTCTGCTAAGGCCTTATTTCTGTGATTACCTCCAAATTATCCTGTATATATCTTGTATATATATAGTAGTTGGCATATTGTCTCCCCCATTCAAATGTGAGCTCCTTGAATGTGTGGACTGTGTTTTTCCCTTTTATGCCTAGCACTTAGGACAGTACCTGGCACATAGGTACCAATTAACAAATGCTTGTTGATTGACTGACCTCATATCAGTCATCATCTCTAATATTTTTTTAGACTGCTACCAGTTTCAGCATTGCATTTACTAACACCTCTAGTTTAGAATATAGTCAATGAAAGTTAATGCTGAGCCAAGAACAAGCAGAGGCAGCACTCTGGTCCCCTTTGATAAGTGATAAGAATAAGGTCAAAGGTATAGTAGCTTGTATGGACACTGTATTCATGTTTGAAAATGACTGTGATTATTATCTCTGTAGTGATCACTATCTCTGTATGTGGGTGTTATTGAAAGGAGCTATGTTTACATATCTGACAGTAAAACTTTACCCTGTGCAAAGTTTGTTTTCTATACCCCTGAGTTTCACTGGTGGCCCTGACTTTGGGACTGGCAGGGAGCATAGAGACTTTCAACAAGTCCCACATTATCTTCCCTATAACTGCTGAGCCAGGAATGGAAGCAGGACTCTGGATGAGCCAAATACGAACTTTGCAAAACATTTCTCCAACTTTGCAGATGTTAAGGGATAAAATTCTAGCTAAACTGTCTAAAATATCTAATGAGTGGTCGCCAATCAATTATAAGCTTTAGCAAGAGTTAGACTTTTAAGCATTTATTAAGGAGAATAAGAATTTGGTAAAGAGAGAGAGAAAGGCCTAGATTCCTATCTATTAAAGGGAGAGAGCATTTCTAGCTCCCTTCTCCGCCAGAGTCCAGAGGAAAGAGAGTGAGACCGAGCGCCAGTCTCTTCCTTCCTCCTCCCACTAGTCCACGTCACTTCCTGAAGCCTGGTCTTGCCCTCAAAGACCTTTGCTTCATGGGCAGAACTCTTCTACAGTAAGTATCCAGCAGGTGGCGTCATTCCAATCGTTACAGTCCCCCCCTGTTGTTCCTCAAGAAACAAAATGTTTCCTTGACGGAACAGTAAAAAGAATATAATAACTATTGCTAACTAATAATATGTGAACAACAATATAGAAAAGGAAGAGAGGAAAGTTTTGTCCAGAGGGGCGATTTTTTTTTTTTTGTCCTCATGAACCGACGCTTTGACATTGGTCTTGCAAAGGGAGGGCCTCTGCAGAGAATACATGTTACAGATGGTGTATATTATAACAGAAAGAGAAAAGAGAAAAAAACAAAACAAAACTGTTCATTTAAAGTCTCTGAAAGTCTTTTCTCAGATGTCCTCTAGGTGTAGTCGTGGAATGGAAGTCTCTTCAGGGGTTGATCTGTGGATGCTGGTAATCAGCCAGGAAAATTTCCTACAAAATTGAGCTTAACACAACTTTAAAATAGCTTTGTCAATAATAAAATCAAACAATTAAAGTTCTCAAAAACATGTCTAAGGGAATACAGAATCTTAGTTGTTACACATGAAACATATAATAAAACAAAAATTGAAACATTCTTTAAAATTATAATATTACTATAGTCCCCCCCTTATGGAGGGTAATTGAGAAGACAATTGCTGCAATATTAATTATTAAAAATAATTTTTATCTGTTTCATCACTTTTTGCATCATCTGCCTAATTATCCTCATGCCATTATGAGAAATTTTAAAATCTAATATAATTAGTAACAGATGTCAAGGCCAAATTCAACACTGTTATTTATCATGACACCTGAGATAATTATGGGGGTTACCATAAAAGAACAGAGAAATGATGGGATATGAGCATTCCCACACTTGAGCAATATGTACTGCCCATACAGTATGCCAGGCTTAAAATAGGTGGATGGAATATACGTCCATGCCACCGAACATATTGGAGGAAACTGAGTCAGACTTAATCAAATGCATGGGATTGAGATGGTCCATGGCATCAGGCATATAGGAGGGAGCATAGAAGCCAGGTGTAGAAGTGAGATGGGTGGGATCAATACTTCCAGCCATCTGTACAATATTGTGGGGAAAAAATAAAATAAAATATTAAACCAAGAGAATCCAACCTCAACATTTGTCAAAAGCCGTTCCCTTGGCCATACCTTGACTTCATGCATGTCTCCCCTCATGTGACAGTTCAGTGTCTGCTCTTGCATGTATTCCTCTTGTGATTGGATGGCATCTTGGCCAACTGGTATCTGATAACTCAGAATAAAGGCAATTAATGTCTTAAATGATAAGTTCCCATAATCCAAGTCTCATATGGATTTAAAAATTGAGGATAATAAATGATTGCAAAAAATGTGAATACATCTTGACTCAGAACACAATATATAATTATGCAACAGTTTCAAATAATACCCCTTTTTTTTAACTTAGTATACAATTACTTTTTTGAAAAATCAGAACATATTTAAATACAAGTTAAAGCACAACACAATCTCAAAGACAACTTTTACAAATGTTCCCCTCTTTTTTTTTTTTTGGAATATGCTTATCAAAAATAATACTTCTAGAATCAATTTACACTTGCCTTGGCAACCAATTTGCCAAGGAAATGCTTTAAAGAGTTTGATCAAATAATCAGTTGAGAAAAAATAGCAAAAACAAATAACTCAGAATATGGGAACACAATACTCCTAGAATTAACATTGTATTATGAAATCAAAACCATGTTTCAAAATTAGATAGATGAATGAATAGAAGAAAATACACGTGGAATAATAAAAGACAATGAAATTCAAACTAGGGAAATCTAAATGAAGATGAACTTAATATTAATAAGAGTACTATAAAATATAAACTTGATCACATGACTATAAAAAGCTTTTACAAATATTCTCCTTGTTTTAAAAACTAAGTATAAAACAATCTCAAAAGCCTGAAAATCTCTATGAAAATAAACCCATACCATTAATTTCAAAATGTAGGTGTAATAGCATAGAAATCCTATGTAACCTCTGAACTGATACTATTAATACTCTGAGTAAATTCAGAACACTTTTGATTTCGGTATCTAAAATCCCCAATACTCATATCAATACCTTGCTGCTTACTTCTACATTTCTGTAAAATATATATACTTCCATGGCAAAAGAAGCAGAGTCTTGAACTATGGTGATGATTGTCATTCTCATTCAGCTTAAGTTTTTCTTCTTTAACCCCTCTATATTGTCTGTCAGCCTTTTCACCATACAAATGCTTTATAAGATTACTAATTAAAGACAAAAGCAGGTTAGCAAAATTATGAACAAAACGAGCATATCTGGAATTTAAAGGGTTTTCTAAGGTTGTCTCAGAAGCACAGCCAGGCTGGGGAAGGGCTGAGCCTGAAGCTGCAAATGTAGTTAGAGAAAGTTGCGCATGAGCATTAGATCTCTGGACTTCCCAGGCCGGGGAAGCTATGGGCTTGGCCATGGGAGGAGTAGAGGGTGGGGTCTGGAGAGGAGGGGAGGGACCAGCACAATTTGAATCAGACTTGATTTTGAACTCAGGCCTGCATTCCTCTTCCCCCACTTTGCCTCCAGGTGCTAGGGGATTAAAAGCTTCTAGAGGGTGGGTCATTGCCTCCAGGCATGCAAAATTAAAGCAACAATTAGTGTTAGAACTGGGAAAAGCTGCGGGAATCTCTTCAGGTTTCTCTGAAAAAGCATGGTTGGGAGAGGGAGAGATATTTCCTTGTGTGAGTAAGTTGCTGGCTCTTTTAACAAAAATAAAAAGAAAAATAGAAAATCCACAAAAACAAAGCATTAACATGATCTTATCTCCCATTTGTCTGGTTAAACAGACTAAAATCAAAAATAGGGTAATTAGGGAGTTTAAAAGGTCCATTCGAAAAATTTTAAAGGGAAAACACAGCCAGTATGCCAGTACTTAGCAGTTTAAAGGGAGAGGGAGGGGAAATTTCTTACCCAACCAGAAGATCAGAAGAAGACTGAGGTTTAGCTTTCCTCTTCGTGGTCAGCCATCTGTTAAGGGATAAAATTCTAGCTAAACTGTCTAAAATATCTAATGAGTGGTCGCCAATAAATTATAAGCTTTAGCAAGAGTTAGACTTTTAAGCATTTATTAAGGAGAATAAGAATTTGGTAAAGAGAGAGAGAAAGGCCTAGATTCCTATCTATTAAAGGGAGAGAGCATTTCTAGCTCCCTTCTCCGCCAGAGTCCAGAGGAAAGAGAGTGAGACCGAGCGCCAGTCTCTTCCTTCCTCCTCCCACTAGTCCGCGTCACTTCCTAAAGCCTGGTCTTGCCCTCAAAGACCTTTGCTTCATGGGCAGAACTCTTCTACAGTAAGTATCCAGCAGGTGGCGTCATTCCAATCGTTACACAGACAGAGTCTGTACTGGGACCCCACATTGGCTAGTTTTATATATTTGATGAACATTCTTTTTCATGTCAATTTCAACAAGCACCTATTATTCCAAAGCTTTGTAATCATCAAGGTTGGGAGATGTAAGGTTATCAAGGAAGAAGAAGAAGGAGCAGGGAAAAGGGATATAGCTTCTGAATATTCTTTGGGAATCCTGGAAAACACTAGAGAAGGAGTGTATGGTAGCAGCTAAGAAATCAAATTCAACAAATACAATTCAGTTTAATTCAGCAAGCATTTAGTTCCTTATTATGTGCCAGTCACTGTTCTAGATGATATATTAAGACAAAAATGAAACCATCCCTTCCTTAAAAGAACTTCCTTACTACTAGGAAATGAGGAGATAAAGGTAGAACACATACCCAGATAAGTATAGGACAAATGTGATGAAGGTTGAATTGGCCTTTATGGACCATCCCAAGGAACAAGTTCCCTGGAAAAGTCTGAGGACATATTGACTCAGTACTTGGGACCTTTGGAAATGATCAGTTTCCCAGATGCTCATAGCCATGGGGTGATTCAGCACTGAAAGAACTTGGAGCTTTGGTAAACATGGCAAAACCTTTATGGTCCCTTGGCCCTCTTGTAACAGCAGCGTTGACATAGGCTACTGTGTAGAGAGATCTGCTCTTTTTCTTCAATCTTTCAGGTGCCATCATACAACTCTTACTTTTTCTTTCTTTTTTGCAATTTCAAATATTAAGAGTTCTTTGCATGGTATATAAAATACCAATTTGTGAAGATAAACTCCACAGGAGAGAGAATATTAAATGCAGGTAGCCATAGAATCTTCTTGATTTCTGGCAGAAGCTGAGAGTTCACTATTAGCTTTATTATGTTTTATACCACTCTCTAATCTCATATTTCTCTTTTTCTGTGTTGAAAATCTCTCCTTCCTGGTATCTGTTTACACATCCCACCTTCTATAAGAAACTTTTGTTAATCTTCCTTAATTCAAGTCCCTTCCCTCTGAGATTATCTTCAATTTATCCTGTATAAATCTTGTTTGTATATAGTTGTTTGAATATTGTCACAACCATTAGGCTGTGAGTTCCATGAGATAAGCAACTGTCTTTTGTCTTTCCTTGTATTCGTAGCATTTAACATAGAGCTTGGCACATTGTAGCTGTTTAAAGTGTTTATTGACTCCGCCTCTTCTCGAGGTATCAGATGATTTGGAACTTTTACACCCAAAAGGCTAACCTTGGTAGAGGTGACAATGAAAAATTTCTGATGGGTCCTTTCCAGAGGAACATGGTTGATGGTCAGAAGTCCAGTTACAAGTAGCAAGCCAGTTGTTTCAGGAAAATGACTTGCTTTCTTCTGGGTTGTCCACTAAGCATGATCAGAACTGGGCTGAAAATGGTACTAGCTTGCATTCTCCTTATATGCAGGCTGAAGAACTTTTTGCTATGACTTAGCAGCATTCAAGACATTTTGCAAATTTTTACAATTCAGATACTTCTATTCTTATCACTACCAACTGACTTTGAGACAGAAGCAGGAACTTTCTCTTTCAGTCTGGCTGTTCGATGCCTCTCCTCTCCCCATTGCAGATGGGAAATAGCTACCAATACCAGAACAAAATTCCAACTGTACTGCTTTCTTGGCCACATTTTCCTTTTTGTCCTTTTTGCCTTTTTTGTCTTTTCTCCCCTTTTCAACTGCCATCTTGAGAATAGGAAAAGAGAGGACAATATATAATTATAAAATTTCCAGTGAGGGTTAGGGCAATGGCTGGCCCTTCTTCAGGGAGCATAGACTCAGCTAGACTAGCTTAATACCTTGACCGTAGTTGCTTTTTTCTGTTATGCAAAGAAAATTGAGGAATAAAGAAAGCACTAACCAAGTGAGGAGATCAAAAAAGGCTTCTGAGTTCAAAATCTAACTATAAAATTTCTCCGCAAAAAGGGGTTTTTTTCCTCTCAAAAATCTATCTATATATTCTTATCTGTTGATTAACTTACAGATTACTTCATAAGCACAGAACTATTAACTGACTGCTGTGCCTGGATCTGTACCGATTTGTACACTTAACCCCTGAACTTGAGGACTTTATAATCTGATTGGGAAGAGTAAACACAAAAATGTGAAACAATAGGCAAAAGTTGCAGTATTACAGAAAGTCTAAGAATATCAAAGGAACAAGCAAATCTTGCACCTGGGCTAAAATGATTCCTGGCTTAGAGACGGGAAAAGACAAGTAGCAATCAATAGGTATACATTTGAATGAAGAAATGTAAACACTGACTCCCCCAGGAACTGGTGTTATATAACCAGTCTTATTTAAGATGTATGTAAAGGATTTAGAGAGAGTATGCAAATAACTCTCCAAGTATACAGATGACACTAAGTTATTTTGCAGAGATAAATCTAAATCAATGAAGGCAAAATTGCAGGAACATCATTTGAAAGAGGACTGAAAATGGCAGGATGAGTTCTGTTGCTTTGTTGCAAAAGAAAGAAAACGTACTTATAGGAAAAGAACCAAAATTATACTTAAAGAATAATGGGCTCCACGTATCAGCCTGATGTGATGCCATAGACAAGAAGACCCAATACTTGGTTTAAGGAAGTATATGAGAAATTGAGGAAACTGCTATAACTTTTAAAAATTATTCTCTAAGAGAGCAGAACAGCAGGAAGAAATGTAGCCCAGCTCCTCCAAAGAAATCTAGAAAACATACCAAACCAAGTCATGATCAGGAAATCCATGGGGAAAAAAATCACAAGTCTTTTTGCCAGCCCAGGTTAGCATAGGGAGACAGAGAGGTCTGTGGAAACTGGGTAAGGGGTCTGACCAAGAGCTATGGGGGCAGAGCATTGTAACACCCAAGGAAAGAAGACATATGCTGAGCTCAAAAGCAAAAAGAGTTCTAAGGCCCATATTAGAGCATCATGACCTCAGGTAGCATCCAAGAATAGATGCCAACTGGCAGCTCTGTCGCTACCTTCTTCCAGGTCATGGATCTAAGGCAGACTAGTAGGGAATTGGTGCCCAGGAGTTGCATTTTGGAGTAAGGAACAGTTGTAGACCCTATGGAGTTAGGAACAAGTTCAGAAGCAAGCAGGAGCTCAGCTACCAGGAGCTTAGTAGGATCTCAGCTCCAGCCAACAGGGCAATCAGAAACAGTATAGAATAATCAGAGTAGGAATCTCAGACCAAAGGGCAACAGACAGATCTATTGCTTTGAATCTGCAGAACTTCCTGGCTGGCTGATAGTGACTGAATACAGCATCAGTCCACTGGAATATCCAAGCAGGGAAAAACCAATAGGAGTGTTTCACAGACCCAAACCCAGGTCAGGAACTTGCAGAGCTCAGACCAGTAAAGCAGTGACAAGATGTTGCCCTAGTTCAGACCACTTTGGGAGCACCAGAAACTTGCTGGTGCCTACTTTGAGCTGTTTCTGAGATACCAAAATAACACAATGTTCAAATATTGAATACCCACAAGAAAGAAATAGAAGAATTCAACAGAACAAAAGCTCAGTCTACACATCTCCCCACCCCCAGCAGCATGAAACCTTAATATAAAGTTAAGAAGTAGGCTGAAAGAATAAACAAAACAAAAAAAAATTCCCACCACAAAGCACTTTTGTGGTAACAGGGATGCCTAAGACACAAAGTCCGAAAGGAAAATACAGCTTAGGCACAAGTTCAACCCTAATTCCTGGAAGAGAGGAAATGAGGGTTTTTTTTTTTTAAAAGCTAAAAATGATTTTAAAAAACTAAGAGTCGGAGCAGCTAGATGGTGCAGTGGATGAAGCACCTGCTCTGGATTCAGGAGGACCTGAGTTCAAATCTGGCCTCAGACACTTGACACTTACTAGGTGTGACCCTGGGCAAGTCACTTAACCCTCATTGCCCCTCAAAAAAATAAATAAAAAAATAGATGAATGAATAAATAAAGTGATTTTTTTAAAAACCTAAGAGTCTTGGAGGAAAAAATAGGAAAGTAATTAAGAGCTGTGAAAGAAATATTTGGAAAAACAATGAACAGTTTGTCACAAGAGGTCCATAAAATTGCCCAAGGGGGTAAAAAAACTGAAAATTAGAATCAACCAAATAGAAGCTAATGATTCCATGAATCAAGAAATGTTAAAAGAAAGTCAAAAGACTGAAAAAAAATTAGAAGAAAATGTAAGGTATAACATAGAAAAAGAACTGACCTGGAAAATAGATAAAGGAGGCACAATTTAAGAATCAATAATTTACCTGAAAGCCATGAACAAAAAAAGCAAAACAAAAAAAAGAGCCTAGATATCATATTTTAAGAAATCTTAAAACTGCACACATCTTTTAGAGCCAAAGAGCAGAGTAGAAATAGAACCTACCAGATACCTACTCAAAGAAACCCCAAAATGAAAACTCCAAGGAACGTTATAGCCCAAATCCAAAGCCTCCAAATTAAAGGAAAAAAAAAAACAAACAAACTGAAAACAGTCTGAAAGAAAGCATTCAAGTAATGAGGGACCACAGAATTATTCAAGATTTAGCAGTTAACACTATAAAAATGTGGAGAGCTTGAAATAGAATTTTCCAGAAACCATAAGATCTAGGCCTATAGCCAAGAATAACTTACTCAGCAAAACTGAGTAGACTCCTACAGAGGGGAAAATGGACCTTTAATCAAATATAGAACATCCAAGCATTACTATTGAAAAGCTCTACTCTAGAGCTGAATAGAAAATTTAAAAATACGAACACAATAGTCAGGCTTCAAGAGAAGCATAAAAAGATAAATACGAGCCAGCAATCATAAAGGACTAAACAATGAACTGTTTGCATTCTAATATGGGGAAATGATACATGATCAGGGATCATAGAAGAAGTGTAAATAGACAGTGCCTGGGAGTAGTTTTGTTATACAATAATGATTTTAAAAGAAGAATGGAAAGGGAGAAGAGAAATATCTTGAGGGGGAAGGTAAAAGACAAAAACTGGAGAGAATTCTCACATAATTGATGTAGAAATCTATACGAACGAGGGTGGAAGGAAGTAGTCGATATTTGAATGTCATGCTCATCTGAACTCAGAGGAAAGAATACACATACATACACACAGTTGTATACAGAAATACAGTTCACTCTACAGGGAAGTAGGAAGGAAAGGGGAGAAGGGGGGATAAGAAAGGATAGATTAAAGGAGGGATTAGTCTTAAGCAAAGTAAATTTTAAAAGGGTTGGGAAGCAAAAAACAAAAAAAAAAGGGTTGGGAAACAAAAGCATAAAAGAATAGAATGCAGGGAAACACACAATTAAAAACCATAACTGTAAATAGGAATGTGATGAACTCACCCATAAAACAGAAAGATAATGGCAGATTGGATTAGAAAGAATTCAACAATGAGTTGTGTACAAGGAACACTGGGAACAGAAAGATGCACACAATGTTAAAAATGAAAGGCTGAAACAATCTATTATGCTTTAGGTGAAGCAAAAAAGAGGGGGCAATGATTATCTTAGACAAAACAGCAGCAAAAATAGACCTAGTTAAAAGAGATAAATGGAAACTATATATTGCTAAAAAAAAATACCACAGGCAATTAATATTGGTACTAAACATATATGCATCAAATGGCATAGCATCTAAATTCTTTTTTTTTTTTTAGTGAGGCAATTTGGGTTAAGTGACTTGCCCAGGGTCACACAGCTAGTAAGTGTTAAGTGTCTGAGGCTGGATTTGAACTCAGGTACTCCTGACTCCAGGGCCGGTACTCTATCCACTGTGCCACCTAGCTGCCCTAGCATCTAAATTCTTAAAGAAAAAGTTAAGTTACACAGAGAAATAGACAATGAAACTATAATAGTAGGAGCAGGGCCCGATTTAATCCCCTTTTTAGATAAATCTAAAAAATCTAAAAAATAAAAACTCTTTAGAAAAATTAGGTAAGATTGACTTCTAGAGATTATTGAATGGGGCTAGAAAGGAGTAAGTCTATTTTAGCTGTATATGGAACCTTCACAAAACTAACCTTGCGTAAAAACTTCTCAAAAATATACAGGAAGGCAAACACATCAAATGCATATTTTATAGACTATAATACAATAAAAAATGTATTCAATAAAGGGACTTTGAAGCAAAGATTAAAAATTTATTGGAGACTAAATGACTTAATCCTAAAGAATGGATATGTTAAAGATCAAATCATAGAAGGCATAGAGTTTGATGAACTTAAAGATCTTATCTATTGGGACAATAATTCATTATTCAAAAAATTTCAGAAAAAAATAGAAAGCAGTTTGGCAGAAACTAGGTATAGACTAACATCTCACACTACATATGAAAACAAGCTCCAAATGGATTCATGACTTAGATATAAACCATGACAACATGAACAAATTCAAGGAGCATGTAATGTCAGATCTATGGATAGGGAAAAGTTGTGACCAAACAAGAGATAGAGAGGATTATAGAAAGTAAAATGGAAATTTTTTTATTTTATAAAACTAAACAGGGGGCAGCTAGGTGGCACAGTGGATAGAGCACTGGCCCTGGAGTCAGGAGTACCTGAGTTCAAATCTGGCCTCAGACACTTAATACTTACTAGCTGTGTGACCCTGGGCAAGTCACTTAACCCCAATTGCCTCACTAAAAAAAAAACAAAAACTAAACAGTTGTACAAATAAGATCAATTCAGCTAAAATTAGAAGAGATGGAAGAAATTGGAGAGGAAATCTTTGCAGCAAGTTTCTCTGATGTAGATCTCATATGTAAGATATATAAAGAACAAATTCAAATGCGTATGAATAAAAGTTGTTCTCCAATTGATAAATGGTCAAGGGATTTGTATGAATCATCAGTTTTCTGAGAAAGAAATCAAAGCTATCAATGACCATATGAAAAAAAATGTTTTATCAATACTAGAAAAACGCACATTAAAATGATTCTGAATGTCCACTTCAGATTGACAAAGTTGACAAAAAAGGGAAAATGACAAATGTAGGAGGGGGTATGAGAAAACATTCAATCAATAACATTAAGTGTCTGTTATATGTCAAGATCTGTATGAAGTACTGATACCAAAAGAGGCAAAAGACAGTACCTGCCCTAAAGGAGATTACAAAAAAGATATATTAATTTACTATTGGTAGAGCTATAAGCTGATCTAGACATTCTGAAAAACAATGTGGAACTAAGTCCAAAAGGCTATTAAATTGTGCATATCCTTTGACCCAGAGATACCACTAGTAGGTCTATACCCAAAGAGATCCAAGAAAGAAGAAAAAGACTCATATGGACAAAAATATTTATAGCAGCTCTTTTTGTAGTAGCAAAGAACTGAAAACTGAGGGAGTGCCTATAAATTGGAGAATAGTTGAACAAATTATAGTATATGAATATGTTGGAATTATCTTGTGCTACAAGAAATGATGTAGAGAATGGTTTCAGAGAAACCTGGAGAAACTTGGATGAATTGATGAAGAGTGAAATGAGCATAATCAAGAGAACAATTTATGTAGGAACAGCAATATTTTTTTAAAAAATCACTTTGAAAGTCTTAGGAACTCTAATCAACAAAATGATAAACCATAACTCCAGAAGAGTCAGGATGAAACAAGCTACCTAACTCTTAATAGAGAAGTAATGAATTCACAGTATAGATTGAGACTTTTTTTTTAATGGCCACTACAGGAATTTATTTTGCTTGTGACATGGGGCTTAGAATAAATCAGAAATTTCTCCTGTGAGAAGCAAAACCAAAGATGACCAGATAAAAGGACAGACATACCTAAGAAGTTAAGGGGAGATAAAATTCTATAGGAGGAAAGCCAATTGGGTGTGACTACTTGCTGACCAGAGCTAGAAGACAGAGATAATCCCAAAGGTCAAGATCATTTTTTTTTTAATCCTCCTCAACTCTCAGGAATATGACAAGTGTGAGGGGAAAAAAAATCCTCTTCTCAATAATTCTCAGGAATTTAGCAGCAATGTGACAAAGGCTCTTTTATTTCCTTCTCGTGAGGAGGCACCCTAGTATGCAGCTAGTGGGCGCAAAGAATGGGGGCTCACAGGCCCTATTTTATATCCTAGTCCCTAAGGTGAATGGACCCTCCCCTTTTTCATCATTGGTCTGATTACTCAGGGGTTACAATCTATATTCAAAAACTAGCTAATCAGAAAGCAGTATTCCCACCCCTCTTCCTTATATGGGTATAACTCAGGAGTGGACCTTATTCTTCCTTATATGGACATAATTCCAGAGCAGACTTTATTGAGACCAGGGCTCCTTGAACCATGTGATTTTGTTAGCCAGAGGGGGAGGAGGGGATCTGAGACCTTTGTCCTACAAAGGGTCAAGAGGAGTATGATTGACTGTTATATCCTCATTGAGAGGAAACAACTACCCATTTTCTCACAAGCATCCAAGCTTTCCCCACCCTAAAAGGGAAATTTCCAGTTTTCAAGTGGACTTTTTGCCTTCCCCCTGTTCAAGGAGGAGAAAGTTTCTAAGCCCTCTCCCTGAGGGGTGAAGTTTTCAACTTCCCACTCAGTCACTTTCTCTAGTGCCAAATAAAAGACCACTTTAATTCTAACTGGACTGTGTTTGAGAGTGTATTTCTTTATTGAGGAATACCACAAGCTCCCCATTATACTCGACTATACATGTTTGTAATAGGAGTATTATTTCTATTTCTTTATTAGCTGGAGGGTAGTGGGGAGGTAAGAGGGAGAGAATGTGGACCTGAAAATAAAATAAAATTTTAATTCTTAAAAACTATTATGTTGGGGTGGCTAGGTGATGCAGTGGATAGAGCACCGGCCCTGGAGTCAGGAGTACCTGGGTTCAAATCTGGCCTCAGACACTTAACACTTACTAGCTGTGTGACCCTGGGCAAGTCACTTAACCCCAATTGCTTCACTAAAAAAAAAAAAAACTATTATGTTAGGGTAAAACTGTGTGAAATGTCCAGCAAGAAAAATAGAATATTTTAAGAAAGAGGTTTTTAAAAGTTTGTGTGTCAGAAACTTATAGCAGAGGATAAAACATGCTACCTGCCTCCTAATAGAGAAGTAGTACACTCAGAGTACAGCTTTTGTGTGTGTGCGTAAAAACCTAAATGTGCAAAAAAAACTCAAAAAAACCCTGTATTTGTGGGGTTTTTTAACTCCATCCTACTACACTGAACCCCTTCCCCAAAGTTGTGTATTCACAGTCAGAAGTTTTCTCTGTAACAAGATATTCTCGTCTATCTTACCTTTCACAAACCCTACCTAGGAATCACCATTTTGTCTTTGTTCCTGTTCCCAGGCTACAGAACACAGTTGGAGGAAGACAAAAACCTGGCCCATTGTAAATAATACAGTTCAAGTTCCTGATACTCTGATCAGTAATCCCTTTATTCATATCTTTGTCTCCTGAGTTTCTTTGAAACAGCAGTTGCTTCAGATGTTTAATACTTTTATTAAGCCCACTATTCCTCCCTCATTTTCCATCCAGCTCCCAGTTCCCATGATTTAGTGCAGTTTTTCTCAATCTACAGGATTTTTCCTAAACTGAAAAGAAATCATCAAGCTCTTAGTTAATTTATATGTCTATGTTAATTCTGATATGGGGCTTAGGAAAAATCCTGTGAGAATCGGGGGTGGCTAGGTGGCGCAGTGGATAGAGCATTGGCCCTGGAATCAGGAGTACCTGAGTTCAAATCTGGCCTCAGACACTTAACACTTACTAGCTGTGTGACCCTGGACAAGTCACTTAACCCCAATTGCCTCACTAAAAAAAAAAAAAATCCTGTGAGAAGCAAAATTAAAGATGACCAGATAACAGGACAGACATATTGAGGAATCAATATTTTAGAGGACTCAGTAGTTTAGATTGACCAACTAGATATCAAGACAGACACACCTAAGAAGTAAGGGGAGATAAAAATTCTATAGCAGGAGAGCCAATCAGGTGTGGCTACTAGCTGACCAGAGCTAGGAGACAGAGATAACCCCAAAGATCAGGACCATCATTTCAAAAAAATCCTCAACTCTCCTATCTTTTTTTTTTTTTTTAGTGAGGCAATGAGGGTTAAGTGACTTGCCCAGGGTCACACAGCTAGTAAATGTCAATTGTCTGAGGCCGGATTTGAATTCAGGTACTCCTGACTCCAGGGCCAGTGCTCTATCCACTGCACCACCTAGCTGCCCTGAACTTTATTTCCTTCTATCTTTTTTTTTTCAACTCTCAAGAATATGACAAGCATCCAAGCTTTCCCCACCCCATCCTAAAAGGGAACTCTCCAGTTTTCAAATGGACACCCCATCTATCCTCTATAAAACCTTTTGTCTTTTTTTCTGTTCATGGAGGAGAATGTTTCTAAGCTCTCCTCCCCTTGAGGCACAATCTTCAATTTCCCTTTTGGTAACCTACCCTAGAGCCAAATAAAAAACTATTTTAATTTTAATTGGACTGTGTACAAGAGTGTAATTCTTTATTGAGAAATACCCAAGACCCCTGATATGGGATGGAATTTGAGGTCATATTGATCATGAGTCATCCCAAAAGAATTACAAGACTCAGTGACTCAGTTTCCCAAGTTTTATTGCAATACTGTGAGTGATCACAGGGAGAGAACCAGAAAAGTGGAAAGGTATCTCTCAAATAGTGAAAGAAGAGACAGTTATATTTATAGTATGGATAAATTGATTATCAGTCTCATTATAATTATCTTCACCTTGGGGAGGTACAGGGGAGGGCCTGTCCTACTCATTATAATATTCTCCACTTAGGGGTGTTACAAGGGAGGGCTTATCCTAATTTGGAGTTCCTGGGGTCCTAAATCAACCCCTGAGGCAGGTAACTTTTTCAGTGGAGGTGTGTTTTGGGGGTTTACAGGTCACAAGGTGAATCTGGGGGCAAATTTGGCCTTTTCTGTGCATGTCTCTTTCTGGTTCCCATGACTAGTTTCCAAATATAATCATTTTTCTTTAGAATTTCTATAGCCTTATCTTTTCCTTTATTGTTATTTTGACCTGACCCATTTTGGTCCATTATGGATGCTGATCACTGTGGGTACGAGAACCTAGCATTTTGACTTGTAAGTTATCCATTAACTGGGGTCTGACTCCCTTTTAGAGTTAATATCTGAATTAGAGCTTGGATCTTAGGTTTTTCTATTAACCCCTTTTTGCCTCCTACATCACCCCCACCTTTCATACTTCTAAGGAGATTCCTCACCAATTGAGCGACTTACAGGATGTGAATGTGTAGTAAGCACATTTTGGCTCACTTTCTCAGAGCCAGACTGGTTGCATCTCCGTCTTGTGGTTTTTCACAGCTGGGAGTGTTTCTTGTCTAATGCTATTGACTTGAATTCCCACTGGTTGAATTTCTCCACCCCATTGATAAGGAACTGTGATTTGTGCCCTAGTTCCATTTAATCACTTAACATCAATTAACTTTTACAAAGGGTTATTTACTTCAGAGATATAAAGAACAAAACAAACATTTCTGAAAAAAAAAGGGGGGGGCACACTCTCCCCAGTCTCACATCAGTGTCTGGGGAGAGTACATATGGAGATGAGGCATGGCTGCCAGATGAGTCCTTCTTCAACTTTAATTAGGTTTGGACCTGAACATCACTCCTTGCTCTTTAGGACATTTATGTGGCTGCAAAACTCACATGTTGGGGCACCGGGACACCTAGAAATTCATTATCTTCCATATGAATGTTATGGGAGTATTATGGGCCCTGGTTACCCCAGAAGTTGTCTGGGGAGGTCAAGGAACTTTTTCCTTGAAACCCCAGGAGTTTTTCCCTTGAGATCAAGGAAGCTTCTCCTTGAGCTCAACCAAAGGACAGACACACTCAAGAGATAAGCAGCACCAGATCGAAGTGACCAAGCTCAAGGACCACCACCCTGCATTCCAGTCCTCCTCACCCCTTGATGAGGTAGTCCTGTCAGATTACACACACACACACACACACACACACACACACACACACACACACACACACCCCAGGAGAGGACAAAGAAACCACCAACCAGCAGACTGCTTGGACCCACCAGGATGGAGTTAACGCCCATCACCAGATTGCCCACAACACAGCATCAAACTACCCCAACCCACCACCAGACTACTTCCAACCCATCATCCAATAAGGGACATTTTACCCACGCCATCTTCACCCTATAAAAGGGAGCTCCCCAAGCTAGTCAGCTGGTGGGTGTCTAAAAATAAATGGAGGCTTGCAGGCCCCTTTTATCTCCTAGTCCCTAATGTGAATGACCCCTCCCCTTTTTCACCATTGGTCCAATTACTCAAGGGTTACAATTAATGTGCAAAAACTAGCTAATCTGAACACAGTATTTCTTAGCCAATGGGGGAGGTGATACAGGGACAATTCTTCAATTCCTCCCTTATATGGTCACAGCTCAGGAGTGGACCTAATCTGGACCAGCTCAGGGTTTCCCTGAACCATGTGATTTTGTTTGCCTGATTGGGGGGAGGAGAAGGAGACCTTTTTCCTCAAACAGGTCCGGATGAGTGTAATTTGAATGGTGACTATTATATTCTTTTTTGTTTGTTTGTTTGTTTAGTTGGTTGGTTGGTTTTTGCGGGGCTATGAGGGTTAAGTGACTTGCCCAGGGTCATACAGCTAGTAAGTGTCAAGTGTCTGAGGCCGGATTTGAACTCTGGTACTCCTGAATCCAATGCCAGTGCTTTATCCACTGCGCCACCTAGCTGCCCTTATTATATTCTTTTTGAGAGGATACCAATCCCCATTTCCTCACAGTGAACATTGAAAGAAACATGGAAAGATGTATGAATTGATGCAGAGTAAAGTGAACGTAACTAGGAGAACAATTTATACAAATGCTACATTAAATAAAAGAATACTTAAGAACTCTGATCAACGTAGTGACCAATCATGACTTCAGAATTAATTAATAATGAATCATGTTCCCCACATCTTGGCAGAGAGGGAATGGTTTAAAATGATATGGTTTTTAGACATAGCCAATGTGTTGATTTGTTTTGCTTGACTATACTTATTTATAACAAGCAAGGGAGAGGAGAAGGAGGAGCAAAAGGGGAAAAAGTGATACTGATGGGAAAAAAAGAAGAAAAATAAAAAGGCTTCAGTAAAACATTTTTTAAAATACAGAGAAGAGAGCCAAAGGAAATATAGAAGAAGATACAAACAAGTGGGACAGTGTTGTTACCACAATGTTAAATTTAATAAGCTTCTAAAACAAACATCATAGATGCTCATAGTTTCACATATAATCATCTTTTTGTTGAGTATATCCATGTCTGTTAATATTAACTAAAAATAAGAAAAGAAAAAAATTTTCAAAGAATATTACTATGATATAAAAACAAGCCTTCAATCAAAGTTATATTAAGACAAAAAAGAAAAATGGTGAAACAAAAATCCTGAATATTATATTTTATAGTGTTAAAAGAAAATTGTCTGGATATGTTAGAATCAGGTAGCAGGAGAGGGATATGGAGGGAGATTTAGGTGATAAAACAAAAATATATCAATAAAAAAAATTTTTAAGGGATTCAGAGAACAAAAATATAAGTGGGTAGAATCTATAAGACAACACCAATAAGGAAGATTTCATTCACAAATAAAAGTGGTTGCCAAGTGGAGAGCTTCAGAAATGCTAAAGGTAGCTGGAAAAGAGAGATCACATAACAAGAAACACAGGTCACAATCTCTTAGGACTCACAATCAAGGAAAAATAAAAGGGAGGAAAATGAGACTATGATATACTAAAAATCAAAGGAAAAAAATGATTTGTACCCAAAAATAATGCATCCTCCAAATATAAGCATTTCTACAGGGGGAAAAAGGATTTTAACAGAAAAAGAAAAATAGAGCCTCTTTTTGAAAACCTCCAAGGAGGTAGAACCCATTACCTCCTGAGGAAGCCCATTCTTCTTTTGCATAGCTCTAGTTAATAAGAAGTGTTACCTGTTATCAGACCCAAACTGGCTTTTTGAAATTTCTACCCATTGCTACTGATTTTGCTTTCTGGAGGGAATGGAATGATTCTAATGCCTCTTACATGACACCCTTCAAATATTTGAAGACAGCTGGTATGTCTCCTTTGGGTTCTCTATTCATGATTAACATCCCCTGTTCCTTCAATGGATCCTCATATGACATGGAATCAAGGCCCTTCACTAACCTGGTTGTTTCTCTCTTGAAGCTCTTCAGCCAATTAATATTTTTCTTAATTTGTGATGCACAGACCTGAATACAATATTCCTGATGTGATCAGACTAGGGTGGGTGACAGTGGGCCTATTATCTCCCTATTCTTGGAAGCTAAGCCTCTCATTGCATGCTGAGATTGCAATAGCTTGTTTTGGCTGCCACATCCCATTGCTCACTCATATTAGGCTTGCAGACCACTAACAACCTTTTGTCTTTTTCAAAACTGGTATCAATGAAGTTGATTTTTTGAGCCTAGAGACTTATATCTTACTTTACATTTTCCCCTAATTAATTTTATATTGTTAGAGTTAGTTCAAAGCTCTAGACTACCAATATCTGTTTTGGGGGGTGAGGTGGGGCAATGGGGGTTAAGTGACTTGCCCAGGGTCACACAGCTAGTAAGTGTCAAGTGTCTGAGGTCGGATTTGAACTCAGGTCCTCCTGAATCCAGGGCCAGTTCTTTATCCACTGCACCACCTAGCTGCCCCTACCAATATCTTTTTTATTCCTGACTATCCAGAGTGATAGCTATCCCTCCCATCTTGGTATTATTTGCCATTTTAAAGAATATGAAATCTGTGGCTTAATCTAAGTAATTTACATTTTTTAATATTTCATTTTACCCCAATTATATATAATAACAATTTAAACATTCATTTTTTTTTAATTTGAGTTCCAAATGCTTTCCCTCTTTCCCTTAGCTCCCCCTTCCTTGAGAAGGCAAGCAATTTGATATAGATTATACATATGCAGTCATGCAAAACATATTTCCATACTAGCCATGTTGTACAAGAAAGAGTAGATTTTAAAAAAGAAGCATAAAGTAGAAAAGTACATTTTGATCTGCATTCAGACTCCATCAGTTCTTTCTCTGGAGGTGGATCGCATTTTTCATCATAAGCCTTCAGAACTGTCTTGGATCATGTATTGCAGAGAATAGCTAAGTTATTCATAGTTGATTATTGTACAATATTGTTGTTACTGTATATAATGTTTTGGTTCTGTTCACTTCACTTTGCATCAGTTCATATAAGTATTCCCAGGTTCTTCTGAAATCAGCCTTCTCATCATTTCTTATAGCAGAGTAGTATTCCATCACAATCATATACCATAACTTGTTCAGCCATTGTCTGTTTGATGGGCATCCCTTGAATTTCCAATTCTTTGCCACCACAAAAATTATTGCTATAAATATTTTTGTACATACAAATTCTTTACCATTTAAAAAATCTCTTTTGGAGATAGATCTAGTAGTGTTATTGCTGGGTCAAAGGGTATGAACAGTTTTATAGATTTTGGGGCATAATTTCAAATTTCTCTGCAGAATGGTTGGATCAGTTCACAACCCCACCAACCATGCATTAGTGTTCCAATTTTACCACATCTTTTTCATTTTGCCTTTCTGTCAGCAAATGGTTCCCTGTAATCTCCTTCTGACCAGTTATCTGATCCCCTTATGCTCTGTGGCCTGAGAGCTCCAGAAGTTGCTACTGTTGATTTAATTGCATCCAAGACTGTGTTCCACTCTCACCCCAATGAGACAGACCTTTTCTGCCAACCTTGTTGTCAGTTGTCTAGGGCTGGAAAATTGTTTCACCTCATCCTTTTGTTGGTTGTGCTGCTTCAAAATTCATTTTAAGGCATTATATTAAAGTTGTTTGAAGGGGAATTTGGGAGAGCTCAGCTGAGTCCCTGTCTTTTCTCTGCCATCTTGGCTCTGCTCTTCTAGTTCAATGTGATAATCTTCAATACCAGAATTTAACACTGGATAATAGACCATATAATGCAGTAATATGAGACTGATTGCATAAGTCCTTGAGTAAACAGTATCATTATATTTTAGTCACAGAATCATAGACTCTCCTAGTTAGAACGGACCTCAGAAGGCATCTCTTCCTACACATATGCGAACAATATCTCTACAAATATACATGTCATCATTCAATTTCTCCTTAAGACCTCCAATGAAGGGGAACCCATTAAGCACTAAGAAAACATACTCCCCTTTTGGAAATCTCTAATTGTTATGATGCTATTTTCTCATATTGAGTCTAAATCTGTGTGTCTCTGTAAATCATATTGATTCCTCTTAATTCTTTTCTCTGGAGCTAAGCTAGTAATTAGACTGGGAAGTTTTTGAGAGTCCGGGCAATTTGTACACATTTATTATGGACTTCTAATAAATCAGTGAGTCAGATATGTCTAGTAATTCCAATAAGGGGTTGGTTTCAATTAATCTCCAGTTTTCATTCATTAAACATCATCAATGCATATTTTTGAGTGCTTACTATATGTAAGGCTTTGTGATAAAACTGAGGTGGATACAAAGATAAATATCACAAAGTCTTTATCCTCAAATCTTATTCTTTTTCATTCTGCTTTTCATTTTTTGTAATATTCTTCACAATTCTCTTTTCTAAAATTGAATTTGATATGGGCATCCCTTATGTAATTGTCAGAGTTGCCCTTACTGGTTCTGGTGTACTTCATGGGACCTTTGCATCTGGCTTCCAGCCATATTTGACTCATTATTGAGATGCTTGCTCTGTGAGATGATGAAGTGTCCTAACTGGCTGCTAAATCAAAGGAAATGATAACTCAGTGGATGTACAAAAGGGATAAAGAGCATCTATAGCTTTCTTCCTTTCTTGCTGTGAGTTTAGCAGGATTGTATTAAACTGCTTTTCATAATGTATGGGAGATAAGCAGTTTATACTATTTGCCATGTCCTCTATGTGGCCATGAGCGTATGACAGCTAATATATTTCTTGCCTGGGCAATCCTCTCTCTTGTGCTTGTTCTTCACTGAGTTTAGGTGAAAAAGTACCTAACCTGATATTAATACATTTAGGAGGGGGCAGCTAGGTGACGCAGTGGATAAAGCAGTGGCCCTGGATTCAGGAGGACCTGAGTTCAAATCTGACCTCAGACACTTGACACTTACTAGCTGTGTGACCCTGGGCAAGTCACTTAACCCTCATTGCCCCACAAAAAACAAAAACAAAAAAACAAAAACAATACATTTAGGATTGTAGTTGACTTTGTGAGTTCAAAAGTTCTGAAGGTCCTGCACCTTTTGGCAAGGGTAGATTCTGCATCAGAGAGATCAGCCACAAATAAGAAGAGGAATGGATGAAACCTAGCCATTTTACCAACAAAGTTGCAAGGACAGTGGTGAGCTAAATCAAAATATAAGATGAAAAGACAGTGGTCATTGACAGGCTTGATCCCACTACTAATCAGAATTGGAACTTTGGCCTACTTTGTTTCTGACCTGGCTCAATTAGCAGACTTTCCTAGGGACTCACCATATTGGTGTGGGACTTAGTGTGGACACCCAGAAGGCTTTTATCCCTACTGAAGCTTGGAACTCATGACCACAAGTGATCAATCAGCCCTTATCCTCCCCAGTAGCAGGAATTACACATGCATACCACCACCTCTGGCCAGTTTTTTTTTATTTTTCTCTTTTATTATGTATGGTGACCTTAAATTAGAAGCTTTAGCATCAGTCTTTGGGCATTAAGCATTTATTAAAGCATACCAGGTGTTAGTAAAAAGAAAACACGTGGAGTTCAGAAAGTTAAGAAAAGGTCTGTGTCAAGTGTCTGAGGCTGGATTTGAACTCAGGTCCTCCTGAATCCAGGGCCAGTGCTTTATCCACTGCACCACCTAGCTGCCCCCTGCATGTTTTTTTAAACATTTAGTTGGTGTTCTATTATTTCTTTTTTTTTTTTGCATCATTCTCATTATCTTCTTATATCTCTCCCCATTAATTCTCTTTCACCTCAAAAAGAAATCCTTCTTTCTCATAAATAAGTATAGCTAAGCAAAATATATCTACACATCGGCAGTGTCTGGAAATAGGTCTCGTTCTGCATTTCTAGTCCATCTTCTCTCTTCCAAGTGGTAAGAAACATGGTTCATCAGTCTTCTGAAGTCATTATTGGTCATTGCACTGATAGTTCTTAAATATTTCAAGATTTCTTCCAAGTTCTTAAACCTTTCAATCAAAATTGTTTTCCTTTACATTGTTTCAGTCATTGTATAAATTATTCTTTTGGTCTTGTTCATTTCTTTTTGCATCAGTTTATGTTGTCCTTTGTTTGGCATCCATCCTAGGCATCATTCCTACTGAGACTATGAGAAAATATGATCCTATAGTGGTGAGAGCACCTAACTAGGAGTCAGGAGATGATGTTCCAACCTTACTATGTCCTTGCATAAGTTACTTGCTCAAGATCTGTGGAGTTGGTGCAAATAATCTAGTGCCTTGCCCACAAAGAGTTACCATCTCCATCTTGTGGTCTTTTATAATATTACCATTAAAGATGATTACATTTAAGCTTCCTTTCTTCTCATTATGGACTTTAATTGTATGGGAGGGTCTGCCCAGTAAACATTTAAATTAAGATTTGCTGTAGGACTAATGGAATTAAGTTTAGGGGCAGCTAGGTGGCACAGTGGATAGAGCATTGGTCCTGGAGTCAGGAGTACCTGAGTTCAAATCTGGCCTCAGACACTTAACACTTACTAGCTATGTGACCCTGGGCAAGTCACTTAACCCTAATTGCCTCACTAAAAAAAAAAAAAAAAAGAAATTAAGTTTAGGGATATTGGACCAGAAGTTTTCTACTCTTGGATTAACTAGATTTAAAGAAAATTTTAGAGAAAAAGATGATCCATTCTGTTCTTCCCTGTCATCTTAATCCCATAGGAATAGGCAAACTAAAGTTCCCAGATAGAAAAATAAAAGTTAGAATTTCCCTAGTATTCTCCCTCTGTTTATTTGCTTTGTAGTAGTATGGGAGCTAATATTAGCCTTAAAATCAGGATGTCCCCTTGCCCTATCCCTGCCCATGGTTACTATAGGACCCCACTTGAGAGCTATAGGAACAGGCCAGACAAGGTGTCACACACCTATAATCCCTTCTACCTGTGGAGGCTGGTGGATCACTTGAGCCCTGGAATTCTGGGTTGCTGTGGTCTATAAGCCTACTAGGTGTCCCTGCTAAGTCTGGCACCAATGTCATGAGACCCTAGGAATGGGAGGCTATCAGAAACCCCACAAAGGGGTGAATCAGCCCAAGACATAAATAGAGCATGTTAGAGATCCTGAATGAACAGTAGTGGGATCAGGCCCACAAGTGAGTGGCTGGTGGACTTCTAGCCTAGGCAAGATGGAAGGACCAAGTCAATAAATATATAATAGATATTAGATATATTATAATCTAATACATTATAGTACATGTTAGATATGTATTATTATAATAATATATTATAATCTAATATACAATAGACAGAAAGACAGATAAATAGATAGCTGTCAATGAATGAGGGACCATTAGGTGGCACAATGGAGAGAGCACTGGGCCTAGAGTAAGAAAGATTCATGTTCCTGAGTTTAAATCTGGCATTAGAAGCCAGATGTATGACACTGGGCGAGTCATTTAATACTGTTTACCTCAATTCCCTCATTCATAGAATGAACTAGGGAAGGAAATAGCAAACTACTCTAGTATTTTTGCCAGGAAAACCCCAAATGGGGCTGCAAAGAGTCAGACATAACTGAAGTGACTGAATACACATACATATAAATGAATGAGTGAATGAACAAACAAATGAAGGGCTAGAAAATATCAGCATTCCTTCTGGAATTATTTAATACTATTCCTTGGTGGAGGGTAGAGCCAAGATGGTAGAATAAGGCAGGAACTCACCTGAGCTCTCCCAAATTCTCCTCCAAACAACTTCAAAATAATTCCTCAAAATGATTTTTGGAGCAGCAGAATCAACAAAATGATGGGGTGAATATAAAATTAAAAGTTAAGGAATGGGCTGGAAAAATGAGCAAACAGGGGGCAGTTAGGTAGCACAGTGAATAAAGCACTGGCCCTATTTTCAGGAGGAACTGACTTCAAGTCCAGCCTCAGACACTTGACACTTACTAGCTGTGTGACCTTGGACAAGTCACTTAACCCTCATTGGTCACTTAACCCTCATTGCCTTGCAAAAAAAAAAAAAAAAGCAAAAAAAAAAAGAGAAGATAACCTGACCATAGAAAGCTGCTATGGTGACAGGGAAGGTTAAAACACAAATTCAGAAAAAGACAACAATATAAAAATGGCTACATGTGAAATATCAAAGAAGGATGTGAATTGGTGTCAGGCCCAAAAAGAACTCCTGGTGAAGCTCAAAAAGGATTTTTAAAAATCAAATAAGAAAGGTAGAACAAAAATTGAGAAAAGAAATGAGAGTGATATGTGATGTTTAAAATCTAAATGTATGGTGACCTTAAATTAGAAGCTTTAGCATCAGTCTTTGGGCATTAAGCATTTATTAAAGCATACCAGGTGTTAGTAAAAAGAAAACACGTGGAGTTCAGAAAGTTAAGAAAAGGTCTATCTAGCCCAGAGCTCCAGCCTGGTCTGGTTCTCCTTCAAGTCCTCCACCACAAGCCTGCTTCAACCATGAACTGCCCAAGCAAACTGAGTGTGGAAGCTTTTTATAGGTCCAGAGGAGAGGTGGTCCTTACACACTGCTTTAAGCTGATTGGTTAGTGTCATCCAAATCCATTGGTTCACTGGACTTGAGGGTGGTCTTGCGTCCATGTCATAGTCCACAGCTTCTGAGAACACTCCCTCTTGGGAGTTAGCCAGGTATACCTTTAATTGAATTAACTTTAAATAGATTAATCAGCAAAGTCAATCACTCTCAATCAGTTTCACTTAATTCAATCAGTTCTAAATTCATCTCAGGTGGGGCCTTTGGGTATCTGCCAAATCCCATTATTTTCTCACAGATACAAGAGAATCATGAAAGGAGAGTCAACAACTTGGTAAAAGAGGCACAAAAATGGGGAAAGATGTACAAAAATTCACTAAAGAAAACAACGCTTTAAAAAGTAGAATTGGCCAAATGGAAAAGGAGGTACAAGAGCTCACTGAAGAAAATTATTCCTAAAAAATTAGACACTTGGGAAAAACAAAACAAAACAAAAAATTAGACACTTGGACAAAAAATTGGACAAGTGGAAGCTAATGATTCTATGAGACATAAAGAATCAAACAGCATCAAAAGAAGAAAATATGAAATATCTCATTGGACAAGTAACCGACCTGGAAAATAGGTCAAGGAGAGATAATTTTTAAATTATTGAACTACCTGAAAGCCATGATAAAAAAAAAGATCCTAGATATAATCTTTCAAGAAATTATCAAGGAAAACTGCCCTGATGTTCTAGAACCAGAAAGCAAAATCAAAAGAATCCATCATTTACCCCCCAAAAGATATCTCAAAATGAAAACTCCCAGGAATATTATAGCCAAATTCCAGAGCTCCCAGGTCAAGGATAAAATATTTACAAGCAGCCAGAAGGTAACAATTTAAATATCATGGAGCTACAGCCAGAATTACAAAAGATTTAGCAGCTTCTACCATAAAGGATCAAAGGGCTTGGAATATGATATTCTGGCAGGCAAAGGAGCTAGGGTTACAACCAAGAATCACCTACCCAACAAAACTGAGTATAATCCTTTAAGGGAAAAAATAGATATTTAATGAAATAAAGGACTTTCAAAGGACTTACAAAGGAACAAAAATTGGATTTCCAAATACAAGGGAGACTGATAAAAGGAAGGGCAGGTTGGGGGAGGCAGTAGTCAGAAGCAAAACACTTGTGAGAAGGGACAGGGTGAAGGAAGAAAGAGAGAAGGATAAACAGAGAAAAAATAGGATGGAGGGAAATACACAGTTAGAAATCATAACTGTGTAAGGGACTAAAATTCTAGTTATGATATCTAAAATCTAATGAGTGGTGACCTTAAATTAGAAGCTTTAGCAAGAGTTTAGCCTTTTTTTTTTTTTTTAGTGAGGCAATTGGGGTTAAGTGACTTGCCCAGGGTCACACAGCTAGTACGTGTTAAGTGTCTGAGGCCGGATTTGAACTCAGGTACTCCTGACTCCAGGGCTGGTGCTCTATCCACTGTGCCACCTAGCTGCCCCACATCTAAATTTTTAAAGGAGAAGTTAAATGAGTTACAAGAGGAAATAGTAAAACTGTACTAATAGAGGACCTCAATTTTGCCCTCTCAGAACCAGATAAATCTAGTCAAAAAAATAAACAAAAAAGAAGTCAAGAAGGTGAATAGAATTTTAGAAAAGTTAGATATGAAGAAAATTGAATGGGAATAGAAAGGAATATGCCTTTTTTTTTCCAGTGGGGCATGACACCTAAACAAAAATTGACCATTTATTAGGGTATAAAAACCTCACAACCAAATATAGAAAACAGAAATGTTGAATGTATCCTTTTCAAATCATAATGCAATAAAAATGACATTCAATATAGGACCACAGAAAGATAGATTAAAAATTATTTGGAGACAATCACTCCAAAAAAACTCCAAACACAGCCAGAAAAAAATTATTTGGAAACTAAACAATCTAATCCTAAAGAATGAATGGGGTTAAGAACAAATTATAGATCTTTCCCGTGACTCAATCTCTCTGGCCCTCTATTGCCCCCTCGTCCTGCCACTGCCACCACCAGCACCATGCCCTGAAAAATTGAGAAAATAAAAGATTTCTCTTTTTAAAAAAATAAAATTAATTTATTATTTTCTAGTTACATGTAGAGATAGTTTTCAATATTTTTTTTTTTGGCGGGGCAATGGGGGTTAAGTGACTTGCCCAGGGCCACACAGCTAGTAAGTGTCAAGTGTCTGAGGCCGGATTTGAACTCAGGTACTCCTGAATCCAGGGCCGGTGCTTTATCCACTGCGCCACCTAGCCAACATTTGTTTTTATAAGATTTCCAAATTCAAATTTTTCTCCCTCCCTCCCTTCCCTCCCCCCCTCCCCTAGACAGCAGGTAATCTGATATAGGTTATATATATATATATATATATAATATCCACTGTGCCACATAGCTGCCCCCTATTTTATGCTTTTAAAAACATTATTCTGAGAAAGATAAATACATGGACTTCACCTGATAATCAAAGGGATCCATGACACAAAAAGGTTTAAGAACTAAGGTTTAAGCTAGAGGGATCAGGAAAGGCTCCACCTAAGAAGGTTATAATGTAAGAAGTTGAACTTTAAAGGAAACTAGGGATTCTAGGAGACAGAGGTTAAGAGGGAGTTGTTCATGCCAGGTATGGGGGACAGCCAATGCAAAGGAAGACAAGAAATGTGGTGTCCTGTTTGAGGTATAGTAAATAGGCTAATTTGTCTTGATTATAGTTTTAGTGAAGGGGAGTAATGTATAATAAAGTTGGAAAGGTAAGTTGGAGCCAGGTTGTGAAGAGTTTGTGAATGCCAGAGGAGTTCACATTTGATTCTAGAAATAATAGGGAAGTACCAAAGAGAGCAGGAGAGTGAGAAGATTAAATCTGAGCTTTAAGAAAATCACTTTGGCAGTTTGTGGAAGCTGAATTAAAGAGGGAAGAGGTTTGAGGTAGGGAGACGAATTAGAAAGCTGTTGTAATTGTCCAGTTGAAAATTGAGGAGAGCCTGAACCAGGGTGGTGGCTGTATTAGTGGAGAGAAGAAAATAGAAGTGAGAGATATTGTGCAGTTAAAAGGAAACTTGGTGCCTGATTGGATAAGTGGGATAAGGGAGGAGGACCCCAAGACTTCAAACCTGAGCGATTTAAGAATGATGTGGTCTTGGGGGCAGCTAGGTGGCACAGTGGATAGAGCATTGGCCCTGGAGTCAGGAGGATCTGAGTTCAAATCCGGCCTTAGACACTTGACACTTACTAGCTGTGTGACCTTGGGCAAGTCACTTAACCCTCACTGCCCAACCAAAAAAAAAGAAGAAGAAGAATGATGTGGTCTTAAAAAGAAAGTTCCACTCAAATGATCTCTCAAAAAAAAAAATTAGAAATAGAGAATTTAAGAAAAGTCATGAGCTTTGGAAGAAAGAGAATGTTTGTTTCAGTTTGAGATATCTATAGGGTGTAACGATTGGAATGACGCCACCTGCTGGAGACTTACTGTAGAAGAGTTCTGCCCATGAAGCAAAGGTCTTTGAGGGCAAGACCAGGCTTCAGGAAGTGACGCGGACTAGTGGGAGGAGGAAGGAAGAGACTGGCGCTCGGTCTCACGCTCTTTCCTCTGGACTCTGGTGGAGAAGGGAGCTAGAAATGTGCTCTCCCTTTAATAGATAGGAATCTAGGCCTTTCTCTCTCTCTTTACCAAATTCTTATTCTCCTTAATAAATGTTTAAAAGTCTAACTCTTGCTAAAGCTTATAATTTATTGGCGACCACTCATTAGATATTTTAGACAGTTTAGCTAGAATTTTATCCCTTAACAGATGGCTGACCACGAAGAGGAAAGCTAAACCTCAGTCTTCTTCTGATCTTCTGGTTGGGTAAGAAATTTCCCCTCCCTCTCCCTTTAACTGCTAAGTACTGGTGTACTGGCTGTGTTTTCCTTTAAATTTTTTTCGAATGGACCTTTTAAACTCCCTAATTATCCTATTTTTGATTTTAGTCTGTTTAACCAGACAAATGGGAGATAAGATCATGTTAATGCTTTGTTTTTGTGGATTTTCTATTTTTCTTTTTATTTTTGTTAAAAGAGCCAGCAACTTACTCACACAAGGAAATATCTCTCCCTCTCCCAACCATGCTTTTTCAGAGAAACCTGAAGAGATTCCTGCAGCTTTTCCCAGTTCTAACACTAATTGTTGCTCTAATTTTGCATGCCTGGAGGCAATGACCCACCCTCTAGAAGCTTTTAATCCCCTAGCACCTGGAGGCAAAGTGGGGGAAGAGGAATGCAGGCCTGAGTTCAAAATCAAGTCTGATTCAAATTGTGCTGGTCCCTCCCCTCCTCTCCAGACCCCACCCTCTACTCCTCCCATGGCCAAGCCCATAGCTTCCCCTGCCTGGGAAGTCCAGAGATCTAATGCTCATGCGCAACTTTCTCTAACTATTTGCAGCTTCAGGCTCAGCCCTTCCCCAGCCTGGCTGTGCTTCTGAGACAATCTTAGAAAACTCTTTAAATTCCAGATATGCTAGTTTTGTTCATAATTTTGCTAACCTGCTTTTGTCTTTAATTAGTAATCTTATAAAGCATTTGTATGGTGAAAAGACTGACAGACAATATAGAGGGGTTAAAGAAGAAAAACTTAAGCTGAATAAGAATGACAATCATCACCATAGTTCAAGACTCTGCTTCTTTTGCCATGGAAGTATATATATTTTACAGAAATGTAGAAGTAAACAGCAAGGTATTGATATGAGTATTGGGGATTTTAGATATCAGAATCAAAAGTGTTCTGAATTCACTCAGAGTAATAGTATCAGTTCAGAGGTTACATAGGATTTCTATGCTATTATATATACATTTTGAAATTAATGGTATGGGTTTATTTTCATAGAGATTTTCATGCTTTTGAGATTGTGACTTATACTTAGTTTCTAAAACAAGGAGAATATTTGTAAAGCTTTTTATAGTCATATGATCAAGTTTATATTTTATAATACTCTTATTAATATTAAGTTCATATTCATTTAGATTTCCCTAGTTTGAATTTCATTGTCTTTTATTGTTCCGTGTGTATTTTTTTCTATTTATTCATCTCTCTAATTTTGAAACATTGCAAGATGGAGTATTGTGCTCCCATATTCTGAGTTGTTTGTTTTTGTTATTTTTTCTCAACTGATTATTTGATCAAACTCTTTAAAGCATTTCCCTAGCAAATTGTTTGCCATGGCAAGTGTAAATTGATTCTAGAAGTATTATTTTTGATAAGCATATTCCAAAAAAAAAAAAAAAAAGAGGGGAACATTTGTAAAAGTTGTCTTTGAGATTGTGTTGTGCTTTAACTTGTATTTAAATATGTTCTGATTTTTCAAAAAAGTAATTGTATGCTAAGTAAAAAAAAGGTATTATTTGAAATTGTTGCATAATTATATATTATATTCTGAGTCAAGATGTATTCACATTTTTTGCAATCATTTATTATCCTCAATTTTTAAATCCATATGAGACTTGGATTATGGGAACTTATCATTTAAGACATTAATTGCCTTTATTCTGAGTTATCAGATGCCAGTTGGCCAAGATGCCATCCAATCACAAGAGGAATACATGCAAGAGCAGACACTGAATGAGGGGAGACATGCATGAAGTCAAGGTATGGCCAAGGGAACGGCTTTTGACAAATGTTGAGGTTGGATTCTCTTGGTTTAATATTTTATTTTATTTTTCCCCACAATATTGTACAGATGGCTGGAAGTATTGATCCCACCCATCTCACTTCTACACCTGGCTTCTATGCTCCCTCCTATATGCCTGATGCCATGGACCATCTCAATCCCATGCATCTGATTAAGTCTGACTCAGTTTCCTCCAATATGTTCGGTGGCATGGACGTATATTCCATCCACCTATTTTAAGCCTGGCATACTGTATGGGCAGTACATATTGCTCAAGTGTGGGAATGCTCATATCCCATCATTTCTCTGTTCTTTTATGGTAACCCCCATAATTATCTCAGGTGTCATGATAAATAACAGTGTTGAATTTGGCCTTGACATCTGTTACTAATTATATTAGATTTTAAAATTTCTCATAATGGCATGAGGATAATTAGGCAGATGATGCAAAAAGTGATGAAACAGATAAAAATTATTTTTAATAATTAATATTGCAGCAATTGTCTTCTCAATTACCCTCCATAAGGGGGGGGACTATAGTAATATTATAATTTTAAAGAATGTTTCAATTTTTGTTTTATTATATGTTTCATGTGTAACAACTAAGATTCTATATTCCCTTAGACATGTTTTTGAGAACTTTCATTGTTTGATTTTATTATTGACAAAGCTATTTTAAAGTTGTGTTAAGCTCAATTTTGTGGGAAATTTTCCTGGCTGATTACCAGCATCCATACCTCAACCCCTGAAAAGACTTCCATTCCATGACTACACCTAGAGGACATCTGAGAAAAGACTTTCAGAGACTTTAAATGAACAGTTTTGATTTGTTGTTTTTGTTGTTTTTTTTTCTCTTTCTGTTATAATATACACCATCTGTAACATGTATTCTCTGCAGAGGCCCTCCCTTTGCAAGACCAATGTCAAAGCGTCGGTTCATGAGGACAAAAAAAAAAAAAATCGCCCCTCTGGACAAAACTTTCCTCTCTTCCTTTTCTATATTGTTGTTCACATATTATTAGTTAGCAATAGTTATTATATTGTTTTTACTGTTCCGTCAAGGAAACATTTTGTTTCTTGAGGAACAACAGGGGGGACTGTAACGATTGGAATGACGCCACCTGCTGGAGACTTACTGTAGAAGAGTTCTGCCCATGAAGCAAAGGTCTTTGAGGGCAAGACCAGGCTTCAGGAAGTGACGCGGACTAGTGGGAGGAGGAAGGAAGAGACTGGCGCTCGGTCTCACGCTCTTTCCTCTGGACTCTGGTGGAGAAGGGAGCTAGAAATGTGCTCTCCCTTTAATAGATAGGAATCTAGGCCTTTCTCTCTCTCTTTACCAAATTCTTATTCTCCTTAATAAATGTTTAAAAGTCTAACTCTTGCTAAAGCTTATAATTTATTGGCGACCACTCATTAGATATTTTAGACAGTTTAGCTAGAATTTTAACCCTTAACAAGGGTATTCAGTTTAAAATGTCTAATAGGCAGTTAGTGATAGGAGACTGGAGCTCAAAAGAGAGAGTAGAGCTGAATATATGGACCTCAGAGTCACCACCTTAGAGATGTTCATTGAATCCGTGGGAACTAATGACTTTGACAAGTGAGCTTTGAAAAAGAAGAGATGAGGATCCAGATCAAAGCCTTGGGGTAAACCAACAGATAAGGGGCTTTATATTAAAAGGTGATCCATGGGGGCGGCTAGGTGGCGCAGTGGATAAAGCACTGGCCCTGAATTCAGGAGTACCTGAGTTCAAATCTGGCCTCAGACACTTGACACTTACTAGCTGTGTGACCCTGGGCAAGTCACTTAACCCCCATTTCCCTGCCAAAAAAAAAAAAAAAAGGTGATCCAGCAAAAGAGAGTGAGAACAACTCATAAAAGTAGGAAAATGAAGAGAAAATAGTGTCATAAACACCTAAAGAGCAAAGAATATTCAGGAGGAGAGGGACGTCAACAATGGCAAATGCTACAAAGATTGAGTGAAAGGCTATTAGCTGTAGCACGATCGTGGACTTCCATCCTAGAACCAACCTTGACTGATAGCTTTCATCTTATCTTGTCCCAAAATAAGTTTCCACAATCACTTCCTGGCTATTACCAAATCATGCTGCCATGTACACTGAGCTGTCTTCTCCAGTGTTTTATAATTCAAGGCATGAAATCATTAGCCCCAAGGCAGATGTCAGCTAAGAAATGTGTTTGAGGGCAGCTAGGTGGCGCAGTGGATAGAGCACCAGCCCTGGATTCAGGAGTACCTGAGTTCAAATCCGGCCTCAGATACTTGACACTTACTAACTGTGTGACCCTGGGCAAGTCACTTAACCCCCATTGCCCCCCCAAAAAAAAAACAAAAACAAAACAAAACAAAGAAATGTGTTTGAAAAGTATGACATTCCTGTTTGAGTGAAGGCTAGTGGCCAGACTATCATTCACTGACATATACTCTCTCTCTCTCTCTCTCTCTCTCTCTCTCTCTCTCTCTCTCTCTCTCTCTCTCTCTCTCTCTCTCTTTCTCTCTCTCCCCACTCCCCCATGAAACCCTATTCACCAGCTTGCCAGCTATGTATAAACAATCACCGATTCTGCTGGGTTTGGGGAGGGTACCCCTCATATCTCTCACAGGAAGTCCTTACACAAACTAAGTTTGGCCTTATCTGGTTGAGGTCCCAGCAGTCTTCTCTTTTTTTTTTTTGGTGGGGAAATGAGGGTTAAGTGACTTCCCCAGGGTCACATAGATAGTAAGCATCAAGTGTCTGAGGCCAGATTTGAACTCAGGTCCTCCTGAATCCAAGGCTGGTGTGACACCTAGCTCCCCGCCCCCCCCCCCAGTAGCCTTCTCTTAATGCTTATTCTCCCAAATATACGGAAGGAGTAAAAAATCAAAATATCAGACAAAGATACAAACATGAAAGTATGCTTTAAGCTAGAGAAAAAGTGCAAATTATTAGGCAAACCAAATGCAACTACCAGAGACCAAACACCCGGTGTATATTTCCAAAGCAAACTCCCTCTATTCAGATCATAAGTTCTCCAAATATTGTTTTCCTAAACCAATAAACCTTAGACCCAGACACCTGCCTGTACAGATGCTGAGTTTAATTGTTTCTTTGTTTAAGAGTTGAAGTAATGAGCCTGACTGATCAGGGATAAAATAAATGAGGAAAAGGTCTCATTTTTGCTTTGAGCTTAGAGACGTGGCCAATGCAGACTGTGAGAGGAAAAACTCCATATATCTTGGGGTTGGGATGAAAGTGTATTTTATCACTAGCAATAATGGTTGAAAAGTTAGTATCCTGAGAGATAGGCAGTTAAGTGGACTACTTTTGCAATCACATGACAATTGTAATGTATTAAACACACACACACACACATACATATATATGGAAATATATATGTGTGTAGAAATATATATATATTACACATATGTACATATTATATATTTGAGCCTCAAGACACTGTGGAAAAGATGGAAAAAGATGGATTAGATGATAAAATAATCAAATTTATTTAGACCTAAATGGATGGACTGACTTGAAGAGTTGTTTGTTAATAGTTCAATGACAATTCTGTAGATAGTGTCCAACAGAATAACCAAGAGATCTATGTTTGGCCCTGTGAGAAAATAATAGGGTTTTGGGAATACTCAAAGGCCACTTGAGGGGATTGATTGGATTAAGATTGGACAATAATTGTAAAATCTCTAAAAGATTCTGAATTTCCTTAGACATGTGTTTTTGAGAACTCTCATTGTGATTTGTTTATTGGCAAAGCTATTTAAAGTTGTGTTAAGATCAATTTTGTAGGAAATTTTCCATCCTAAGAATCATCTGAGATAAGACTTTGAGACTTAAATGGACATTTTCCTGTTTTCCTTTTCCCATTGCACACACTATTTGTAACATTCACCTCCTAAAGGGGACAGCCCCCTTTCGTTTTTTGTCAATGTGCTCAAATTCTCTTCACTCTTTTCATTCCCCTTTATATTGTTAATCATCATGAGTCTCGTGGTTGGGAGCCCTTTGTAAAATATTATTGCTTCATTTAAGGAAACCCTGTTTCTTAACGAAGCAGAGGGGGGAATATGAGAAAATAATAGGGTTTTGGGAACACCCAAAGGCCCCCCCCCCATTGATTGGATTAAGATCGATTTGGATAGACTGACTTCACTGATTAACTCACTTAAAGTTAATTCAATTAAAACCACATCTCCCTGGTCCTCAAGAAGGTGTGTTCTCAGAGGCTGTGAACTCTGACCTCAACATGGGACCACCCTCAAGTCCAGTGAACCAATGGATTTGGTTGATGCTAGCCAATGAGCTTGAAGCAGTGTGTAAGGACTGTCTCTCCTCCAGACCCATAAACAGCTTCCACACGCTGTGACTCTAAGTTAGACTCTCTCTGAGGTGCTTGTGCTGACAGAGGACTTGGAGGAAGAAGTAGATCAGGCTGAGCTCTATTCTCTCCTCTAGGTTAGATAGGCCTTTTTCTTAACTTTCAGAGACATGTGTAATCTCTTTGCTAATATTTAATATACTTTAATAAATGCTTAATGCCCCCAAACTGGTGCTAAAGCTTCTAATTTATAAGTAACCACTATATTAGGAACCCCAGCTAATTTTCCCCAAACTTGGAACAGAAATAAGGCAACCACATATAATTTTACACATCACAGACCCATGCCATTTAATAATTTTATCAATGACTTGATTAAAGATATAGATTATGTGTGCATCATATCTGAAAATGACATAAGACTAGGAGAGATTATTAGTGTTTTAGATGACAGAATCAGGATCCAAAATAATGTTGACAGGCTCAAGCATGAATTTCAAGATGAAATTCAATAGGGAACAATGTAAGGTCTTGCACTTGGATGCAAAAAATAAACTTGACAAGTATAGAAGAGGCACTATTAGACAATAATTGTTCTAAAAAAAGATCTGGGGGTTTTAGTGGTCTACAAGCCCAATATGTGTAAACATTGTGATTTGGTGGCCAAAAAAAAAAAAGCTAATGTGCATGGACAGAGGCAAAACTAGTTTTGTTTGACTATATGCATTCATTATAAGGTGGTGGTGGGTTTTCCCAGTTGGGGGAGGTGGGAGAGAGAAAATAAACAAAATTTTAAATTTTAAATGAGGTTCATAACTTCCAGGAATATGTAAATAATAGTCCTATACTTTGCCCTTGTCAGAACACCTCTGGAATATTACGTTCAGTTCTAGATACAAAGAAGGCCACTGATAAGATGGAGTGTCCAGAAGAGGGCATCTATGATGGACTCAAAGGCCTTGAGTCCACATCAGATGAGGATTGTTTGAAGCAACTGGGCATGTTTAGCCTAGAGAAGGTAAAACTTGAGGGGAAGGGGAATGTGATTTCTATCTTCAAGGCTGACACTGGAAGATTAGACTGGTTCTGTTTGTTATTGGAGGGCAGAGCCAAGAACAAGGGGATGTTGCAAAGAGAACAATTAAGGCTTGCTTTCCGGGAAAGCTTCCTAATAATTAGAGGCATCCAAATTGGCTTCCTTGGTGGGGAGGGGGTCCCTCCCTTCCCTAGAGATCTTCAAGAAGGGGATAGATGATCGCTTATCAAGGATGTGATGAGTGGGCCTTCCTAGGGGCATAGAATATATGTGGCTGATGAGGTTTCCATAATAACTACCCTTTCTTTAACTTCGTGATTCCATAACTCCCTTTCGTCTCATGTGCTGTGCAAAGTAAGGCATTGGGAGAGTTGATCTGAGTGACCCCCATAGGGTCTTTGGGTACTGTGCTCAACTGGGCTGCAGTAGGAGGTGAGGTCCCCTTAGCACTAATCCTGTCTCCTGAGGACTACTTCCATCATGAGAGGGTTAATCCCATCTCCCAGTGATGCTGGAATGGGGAGGAGCTGAGGTAGTGTTAAAATCCCACTTCCTTGTTGAAAGATCTACCAATCAAGAATGTCTTACCCTTAATATGTCAATTATTTTATTTCTGTCTTTAAAAACATATTGCAGGGACAGCTAGGTGGCGCAGTGGATGAAGCACCGGCCCCGGGTTCAGGAGTACCTGAGTTCAAATCTGGCCTCAGACACTTAACACTTACACTTACACAGACACTTAACACTTAACACTTGTGGCCCTGGGCAAGTCACTTAACCCTCATTGCCCTAAAAAAACAAAAAAGTTAAAAAAAAAAGTATAGGGGGCAGTTAGATGGTGCAGTGGTTAAAGCACCAGCCCTGAATTCAGGAGTACCTGAGTTCAAATCCGGCCTCAGACACTTGACACTTACTAGCTGTGTGACCCTGGGCAAGTCACTTAACCTCCATAGCCCCGCAAAAACAAAAAACAAACAAACAAACAAAAAAACCCAACATATTGCAGCCTTTGGAATTTGTCCCCTGCCTCACTCCAACAGCTCAACGACTTAGTGTGCCAATAAGCACCTATTGTCTTATTTACTGAGTTTGCCTTCAATTGTTCAGGGCGAGACCTGAACCAGAATTTTCTTTAAACAATTTTGGTGACCACCAAAGGAACCTTCACCCCCCATGGCTATCACTGGCTGAGCCCACCACCCAACACTGCAGCAGATACTTAAATTTTTGTGGGATCGTGGATTGGAGTGGGACTCTCTCAGTGGTTAGAGAATTAAACTCCCCAAATTCAGGAAGGGTAATGAGAAATGGGTCCCAAACAAAAATTTTTATTCTTTCTCATTCGTGCACAAAGAAGAGGTGTACAGAAGAGTCAAGAGTAATGGTCTTAGCATGCACGAGAGTATTGCCAAAAGGCAAGAGGGTACCAGTATCCATATGCAGTTGGGAAGGAGCAGGCCTTCTGAAGACTACCACTTACACAAGCAATTAAAGTCTGGGGCTATTTTCCTGGGACAAGAAAAACTAACCAGTTTATGTCCACATCTTGAGAGGTAGAGCTTAGTTTGGATAATTGTGGAAATAAATTTGGCCAGATAAATATGGGATCTTTGATTATTGCCAGCTGTGTGTTAAATACCAGATTTGAAAAACTACAGCCAAGAAGAAAAAGAAAAGATACTATGGCACTTTTAAGAAACCACTTATGTAGGGAATAATCAGAGAAGAACGAATTAAAGATTTGGGGGGCCCAGGAAAGGAGTGAATGGGACTTCTGCTTCAGAAGTTCTCTACTATATACAAGGTCTTTTTACCTTGGAGAACTTTGGAGGGGAACACCTCATCACCCATTGAAAAAAAACTGCTATGGGAGCTTAGAAGGGTAGAGTCTCAAAATAGCTCTCCCAGCTGTTGATAATATTAAGCAGGGACACACTGACTTTTGTTGTTGTTGGTTTTTTGCGGGGCCGTGGGGGTTAAGTGACTTGCCCAGGGTCACACAGCTAGTAAGTGTAAAGTCTCTGAGTCCAAATTTGAACTCAGGTACTCCTGAATCCAGGTCCAGTGCTTTATCCACTGTGCCACCTAGCTGCCCCACTCACTGACTTTTGATTAGGCTTTCAGTGGGAGAAAATGAGGAAACATTTTGAGATGCTTTCTCTCTGCCTTCACAACCCTGACCAGATTTGAGATTGTACAGATGAAGACAGACAAGAAAAGGAAGGAAATCTTTTTCCCAATTTGTAGAAATTTATGGTATTACAAGCCTCCATAATCCACTCTAGTTAGGATTAAGACTAAGTACAAACTGCATACCTTTCTCCCCTTCCTGGAAGGTGATAGTGACAAACTCAATTATCTGAAAACTGATGGACTATTTTCAGTTTGTTTCCTAAGACCAGTGAGTCACCTGGGGCTGACCAAATTTTGTCAAATCCAGCCTCTGATTACTTTGAAGAGATTTACAAGGAAACAGAAAAGAAAAAGTTTAAGAAAGTTTTTAAGAAGAGGTTTGAGAAGGGCTTACAAGCAAAAATAAAGCCAGTCTTCCTTCAAAGAGTTTACAGTCTAATGGAAGGAGACAATGAACATAAATGAGTACATACAAGATATAGACAGTGGCTCAGTGGACAGAGTGCTGGGGCTGAAGTTGGGAAGAACTTCATGAGTTCAAATCCAACCTCACTATGTGACTCTGGGTAAATCCCCTATTTGCCTCAGTTCTTCATCTATAAAATGAGCTGGAGAAGAAAATGACAAACTATTCCAGTATCTTTGCCAAGAAACCCCCAATTGGGGTCATAAAGTGCCAGATGCAACTGAACAACAAGCCTTAGAGCCAACAAGCATTTATCAAATACTTACAATGTGCCAGGCAGTGTGCTAATCACTGGGAATATAAATACAAGCAAAGAAAAAGCCAGTCTGCCCTCAAAGAGCTTACATCCTAATGGGGGAAGACAACACATAAGAGGAAGCTGGAAAATGGGATAGGAGGAGGTATCAGAGTGGCAGCATGGTGGTGAAGTCCACAGAGTCAGAAGCAGAGTTGCCAAGGAAATAAAGGATGACCAGCCTGGGGCCTCCCCCAAAATAGAGACCCCAGAAGGAACTCACCACTGGGAAAAAGAAGCCATAGAAACAGAGGGAAAACGCAGTTGAAGCATGGTGTCAAAGTCTGGAGAGTGAAACAGAGATGATTCTTGGCAAAGATATTGGAGTGGTTTGCCATTTCCTTCTCTAGCTCATGTTACAGATAAGGAAACTGAGGCAAACAAGGTTAAGTGACTTGCTTAGGGTCACACAGCTAGGAAGTATCTGAAGCTGTATTTGAACTCACAAAGATGAGTCTTCCTGACTCAAGTCTTGGTGCTCTATCCACTGTGCCACCTAGCTGCCCTTTTTCCACCTAGCTCTATGAAAATGGATTTCTACTTAGTTTGGGATTTTTTACTATGAGACAATTTCCTGCCTAAGACACTAGATTGAATGCTTGTGGAGAATACTCCCCCGTTTGAGTTTATCTAAGACATGCCTTCACTCTCCACCCCAGCCTTGGTGTCTTCTTTCCCTCTTGGCCTGTGGATTACCACCAGTCTCAGGCACAAGTCTCTCTCCTTAATCTCCATAGTAAAGGGTGGAGAGGACCTCACAACCCATAGCCCTACTAGAACCTAAGGCTTGTTTTTTACTCATATTGCTAATGGGTCATACCCTATAAACCCCACATAGAAGTTCTTGTCATGATCACCACAAGGAAAGAGACTGATTTAGCCAGTTAATGCTTTTTGTATGAACACTCTGTTTTGCTTCAGAAGCCATTCAAAAGCCTCCACTTCACTACAAAGTAAGAGATGTATAGCAGCTTCTATGTTGAAGGATTGGACAGAGTAGAATATGATAGTTTAGGTAGTCCAATGATTTTCAAATTATCTCTCCTGTATCTATTTTCCAGGCCACCTGTTTTTCCAAAGAGATATTTCATATTCCCCTCTTTTTTATTCATTTGGATTTGTGTCTTGGTTTCTCATAAATTCACTAGCTTCCATTTGTTCAATCCTAATTCTTAAGGGCAATTATTTTCTTCAGAGAGTTTTTGTATCTCCCTTTCCATTTGGCTTTTCAAGCTGTTGACTTTTTTCTCATGACTATCCTACATCATTCTCATTTCTCTTTCCATTCTTTCCTCTACCTCTCTAAATCTTCCTTCTATGTCTCCTACTTTCTCTTCAAAGTCCCTTTTGATTGCTTCCATAGCCTGAGACCAATTCATATTTTTCTTGGAAGCTTTGGATGTTGGAACTTTGACTTTGTTATTATCTTCTTCTAAGGGTATATTCTGCTCTATCTTTTCTCCAAAGAAGCTTTCTATGGCCTGCTACTTTCTCTACCTACTCATCTTGACCCAGAAGCAGATGTCTGATTGAATCTGATTCTCTATGGGTGGAAGCTTGGCATGCTTGTGCCCCTCCCCTACTAGCCCACTGCCACTTGATTCAGCCTCACTCTAGCAGAGACCACAGCCACTTCATCCTACCAACTGCCAAACCCTCTCACCGGCCCACAATAGAATACAATAGTCTAGCAGGCAAAGAAACTGGGATTACAACCAAGAATCAACTACCCAGCAAAACTGAGTATTATCCTTCAAGGGGGAAAATGGGCATTCAATGAAAGAGATGACTTTCAGGTATTCTTGATGAAAGGACCTGAGCTAAATAGAAAATTTGACTTTCAAATATAAGACTCAAGAGAAGCATAAAAACGTAAACAGGAAAAGCAAATTATAAGTGACATTAAAAGGTTAAACTGTTTGCATTCCTACATGGGAAGATACTTGTAACTCATAAGAACTTTCTCATTATTAGGGCAGTTGGATGGAATATATTTAGATAGAGGGCAGAGGTGTGAGCTGAATATGAAGAGATGATATATTTTTTTATTTTTAAGTGGAGCAATGAGGGTTAAGTGACTTGCCCAGGGTCACACAGCTAGTAAGTGTCAAGTGTTTGAGGCTGGATTTGAACTTAGGTCCTTCACTGCTCCACCTAGCTGCCCTGATGATATCTTTAAAAAAATAGTAACTGTGAAAAATTTTTGAAGCAAGTTTGTCTGATAAAGGGTTTATTTCTCAAACATGTAGAGAACAGAATCAAATTTGTTAAAATAAGAACCATTTCCCAATTGATAAATCAAAATATATGAACAATTTTCAGATGAAATAATCAAAGTTATCTACAGTCATATTTTTAAATGCTCTAATTCACTTTTTTTTGGTGGGGCAGTGAGGGTTAAGTGACTTGCCCAGGGTCACACAGCTAGTAAGTGTCAAGTGTCTGAGGTAGGGTTTTGAACTCAGGGCCTCCTGAATCCAGAGCTGATGCTTTATTCACTGCACTACCTAGCTGCCCCTCTGCCCACTATTGATTAGAAAGATGCAAGTCAAAACAATTCTGGGGTACTACTTCATACCTATTGGATTGTATAATAGGACAGCAGAGGAATATGACAAATGTTGTAGGGGATATGGGGAAAATGAGACATTAATGTATTGTTGGTGGAGTTGTAAACTGATTCAACCATTCTGTAGAGCAATTTGGAACTATGGCCAAAGAGCTATAAAACCACACATACTCTTTGACCTAGCAATACCACTGCTAGGTCAGTATCCAAAAAGAGATAAAAAACAAAAAGGAAAAAGACCTATATGTACAAAAATATTTATACCGGCTCTTTTCTGGTAGCAAAGAATTTGACATTGAAGGAATGCCCATCAATTATAGAATGGCTGAATAAATTGTAGTGTTTGTGACAGAATACTATTGTGCTATAAAAAATTATTAGCAGGATTCTTTCAGTAAAACCTGGAAAGATTTACATGAGCTGATGTAAACTGAAATGTATTGTGTACAAAGTAAAAGCAATATTATAAGATGATCGGTTGTGAATGACTTGGCTGTTCTCAGCAATACAATAATCCAAGACAACTCTGAAAGATTTATGATGAAAAATGCTATCCATCCCCAGAGAAACTGATGGTGTCTAAATACAGACCAAAGCATAATTTTTTTTACTTTATTTTTCTTCATCTCTTTTTTGTCTGTTTCCTTTCACAACCTGACTAATAAGGAAATGTTTTGCATGACTACATATGTATAACTTATATTGAATTGCTTGCCTTCTTAAAGGGGGAGGAGTGGGGAGGGAGAAGGAAGAGAATTTGGAACACAAGGTTTTTTTTTTTTTAATGAAGGTTTAAAATTGTTTTTACATGTAACTGGGGAAAATAAAATTCTAAATATCAAACCAAAAAAAAGTAAGAGATGTAAACTAAGCACAGAATACCTATACATGTTCTGAAAGGGAAAGTCAGGTCCCTCCATTTCATGTCATCACAAATTTCCAGAAGTGGGATCACTATACATCTGTATAGGTGGCAGCATCAAGTAAAGAATGTTTCCTGTACTTCTAAGAACTGCTCCCCCATTAGACTTCTGTATGTGTCCCATTCCAGGGATCCTCATTGACCAAGATTGCTTTGGAGGTAAGGTGCCTGTAACCTTCTCATTCTATACCAAAGCTTCTTAAACTGTGGGTCATGATCCCATATGGGGTTGCATAACTGAATGTGGGGGTCATGAAAAATTTGGCAAGTAAAACATCATGCCTATTTTATACCTATATACCTGGGATCACATAAAAATTCTCATGCAAAAAGGGGTCTCAAGTAGAAAATATTTACAAAGCCCTGTTCTACATAATATCTATTGCTCCTACCTTTCCTATCCAATATCTGGCATCTCAGGAATTGCTTCACAAATACTAGGGATTTCTATAGGGACAGAGATATCTACATTACTCCTCCAGAGAACTTATTCTTTTAATTAAAAAATTATGATAGACAAAAATAGATGGATTCAATCATATTTGAATAAAGAGATTTTGCAGCTAGGTGACTCAGTGGATTGAGTGTCAGACCTGGAGTCAAAAAGACCTGAATTTAAATCTGGCCTCTGATGCTTACTAGCTATGTGACCCTGAATTTTCTCATCTGTGAAATGAGGATAATAATAGAACTTGGCTCCCAGGGTTGTTGTGAGAATCAAACAAGATAATATTTGTAAATTGCTTTGCAAAACTTAAAGCACTATAATTGCTAGCGATAGTTATTATTATTTACAACAAAAAGCAATGCTTCTAGAATAAAAAAGAGAAACCATGGGGAAAGGGGGTCTGAATCTTTTTTTTTCAGGGCAATGAGGGTTAAGTGACTTGCCCAGGGTCACACAGCTAGTAAGTATCAAATATCTGAGGCTGGATTTGAACCCAAGTCCTCCTGAATCCAGGGCCAGTGCTTTATCCACTGTACCACCTAGCTGCCCCTTAGGGGGTTTGAATCTTTGCCAGAAATATTTCTGAAAAAATCTGACCTACAGAATTTACAAAGAATGGATACAAATGTATTAGCATATGTTTTCTTGCATATAACATCCCCCAAATTATTCAAATTCTCTAATGAGCAAAAAAAGGAAATTAAAACAATTCTGAGATCCCATCTTGTTTCTATTTCATTTGCAAAGATAATTCCTTTTCTTCTATCCAGGTCATAATTGCTTCCTAAAGCATGTTAATATACAGTGTTCTTAACAATGGAACAGGGCTGGTTTCAGTCAGAGCTTCTGGATAAGAAGGTGGTATGAACTTTTACATTTAGAAGTATATCTGGTGCCACTCCCCAAACTTTGCTCTTCCTATCCTTCTCACCCCCACTTCTTATCTTCCTAAAGTCTCACCTTCACCCATTTCCCCATTTCCTATTGGACTTTACTCAAAACTTTTTGCTATTGCATACTCAGGCAATGCTGTGACTCCCAGATGATTTCCAATCCATACACTCCATAGTACCTTCCCAGGCCATCACACTTTCCTTCCTTCTGCACATTGATCCTGTAATTAACCAGTTTAACTCTATACTGTCTTCTACTATCTTATCTCTTGCTCCCTTGTCCTATTGCTTCTCATTTTTTGCCAAAGTACAACCCTGAATTACTTCCCTCCATCTGCTTCCTCCCCCTACTCACTTGCTACTAAATGTAGCTATAGAAAGATACACTGATGAGTGGGTCTACTATGAAAGGGTAAGGGTTGAGTCAACCACAGAATCTATTACTTTCGTAAGGTTTTAGATCTCTTGTTCTAAATTATTTCTCTTACCAGTTCTCCAGAACTCTCATTTCTTTTCCAGTGTCACATTTAAATAGGAATGAATCCCTGCAGGTTACATATTGACTCAGAAAACCACAAATTTACATTATCTATGTTGTATTATACTTTTATTTATTTAATTAAAAATTTCTCAGTTTCATTTTAATTTGATTCCGTTTTGGAGGCAGCAAATTTGACTCCTCTGCCTAGAAGTCTCATTTCATTTATTTTATTTATTTATTTTTTTTAGTGAGTCAATTGGGGTTAAGTGACTTGCCCAGGGTCACACAACTAGTAAGTGTTAAGTGTCTGAGGCCGGATTTGAACTCAGGTACTCCTGACTCCAGGGCCGGTGCTCTATCCACTGCGCCATTTAGCTGCCCCTCTCATTTCATTTATAATATAATTTTTTAACTCTTTAAAAAATTATTTTTTTCTTCCATTTTTTCAAGGAATTCTTGTTGAATTTGTGACCAAGTTACATTTTCCTTTGAGTCTTAGCTTGTAGATGTTTAGGAGTTATTCTTTTCTTCTGGATTTGTGCCTTAGGCATCCCTGGCTTCATCATAACTCTTCATTGTAAGTGTCTTATTTTGTTTCCTCATTCTTCTAGCCTTACTTCCTGATGTGGGACTTTGTGTTACACACAGGCTCTGCATACTTCTGGGGGAAATGTTGGGGCTTGATTTGTATTATGTGGGGTCCTGTTCTTCAAGGACCTCAAGGATGACTCAGTCCAGGATGCTACAAGCTTTCACAAAATCTGATTTCTGTCCTTCTGATCTGAGCTTTCAGATTCCCAACCCTGGTTTGGCAACACAAGTGCATGTTTATGCCTTGTTAGAGCTCCCATATATAGTTGCTGGTTCCAGCCTATGTTAGGAGGCTTGGCAGATTCAGTGTGACAGACTTATGGCTTCAACTATGCTCAAGTGTAGTCAACAAGCATTTATTAAGTGCCAACTATATGCTGAGAACCATGCTATGCACTGAGAATACAAAGAAAGACAAAAGACTGCCCCTGTTCTCTATAAGCTCACAATCTAATGTGGGGGACCACATGCAAACAGTTACATTCAAAAAAGATAGATACCCAATTTGTCATATATAATACATGTATATATGATATTTCAAACTCTTTTAAAATCATTATTTCATTTTTTCCATATATCTATTTATCTCTCACACTCTCTTCATATATGATAAATTGGAAATAATCAACAAATAGAAGTTATTAGCATTAGGAATCCACAGTCCATAGTCCCTACTCTTGTTACTTTGCTACAGGATGAATCAGGTAAACCTAACCCTGGTCCACAGTTCCCTGCTTGATTACTTGCCTTTGGGCTAATTCTGAAGTCTTATGCTAGAAATACAGTTCACTGTGTTCTTTCCTTGGATTTTCCAATCAGTACTTGGTCTGGTGCTCTTCCTTGATTTTTATTGAAGTTGTGGGAGAGAGTTGAGCTGTACTATTTGAATTCTTTGCTGTTCTGGTTCAGTTAAGTCAATTGATCTAAACTCCACCCACCCTGAAGAAACTAATGAGATGATATGCCCAGGGGCAGCTAGGTGGCAGAGTGGATAGAGCACCGGCCCTGGATTCAGGAGGACCTGAGTTCAAATTTGGCCTCAGACACTTGACACTTACTAGCTGTGTGACCTTGGGCAAATCACTTAACTCTCATTGCCCAGTTTAAAAAAAAAAGATGCTATGCCCCGATACCTTTATCAAGTAAGAAAACACCTATTGAATCAACCAATGTAATATAAAAACTAATCTGACTATAAAATAGTTAAATAGAATTAGAGTACAGGGAACATCTAAAATTGAGGGAATGCAATCAGTTAGGAATTTGAGCTTATGACAGACTAGACAACACCCCTTTCCCTCAAGGGTACTGAAGAACCCTCAGAAAGTGATTAAATATTCCTGGACTCAGGCAATGGAAGCCAGGATAATACTTGCTACAGATAACTTTGGAAAGAGCATCTTCAGTTAAATTATTAGGGTGAAAGCAAGCTTGGAAACCAATTGTAAGGGACTGATAAGTTATGAGAGGAGAGTAAATGGGAGCAACAAGTATAAACAGTTTTTCTAGGAGTTTGGCTATGAAAAGGAAAAGAAATCTAGGATGATAGCTTAAGTGTATGCAAAGTTATAATGAGAATTTTTAAAGGAAAGATGTGATGTACAAAAATATTTATAGCTGCTCTTTACGTGGTAGCAAGGAATTGGAAGTTGAGGGGGTGCCCATCAATTGGGGAATGGCTGGACAAGTTGTGGTATATGAATACAATGGAATACTATTGTGCTGTAAGAAATGATGAGCAGGAAGAGTTCAGAGAAACCTGGAGGGCCTTACGTGAGCTGATGATGAGTGAGATGAGCAGAACCAGAAGAACATTGTACACAGTATCATCAACATTGAGTGTTGACCTACTGTGATGGACTATATTCTTCTCACCAATGCAATGGTACAGAAGAGTTCCAGGGGACTCATGATGGAAGAGGATCTCCAAATCCAAGAAAAAAAAAGAAAGAAAGAACTGTGGAGTATAGATGCTGATTGAACCATATTATTTCTTTTGTTTTGGGTGCTGTTGTTTTTTTTTTTCTATTTTGAGGTTTTGCATCACTGCTCTGATTTTTTCTCTTGTAACAGGATTAATGCAGAAATAGGCTTAATGTTATTATGTGTATATATATGTGTATGTATATATCTATATCTATATGTATAGAGATATATAGATATAACCTATATCTGATTACCTGCTGTCTAGGGGAGGGGGGAGGGAGGGGAGGGAGGGAGAAAAATCTGAAATTGTAAAGCTTGTATAAACAAAAGTTGAGAACTATCTTTACATGTAACGGAAAAAATAAAATACCTTATACATAAAAAAAATTAAAAAAAAAAAAAGGAAAGATGTGGAAAAAAAAGGATTAGGGAGATGTAAATACATTTGTAGGTATCAGGGAAGAAGCCATAGGAAGACTGTGAATATTAGATATTAGATAGATAGGCAGGTAGATAGGTAAATGAACAGCATCACCTGGATTTCTGATGATGTGCAAAATAAAGTGGGAGTTTTCTATTGGTGAAGATGGGAATGGAAGGCATCAAGCTATATTTATAAAGCAGCAATCATCATTTAATTACTCATTTGATCAACCATTTAATTCTTGGAAAGTATGTTGAGAAGGGCCAGGATAGTAAAAAATATAGCCTAGAGAAGAATCAAGACATGGCTGGCCTTGCACACCATCCTTACAATGGAGATTCTGAGAAGAACCAGCAAATCAAAGGGAGAGGCCACAGGGGCAGAGGGTGTTACTGATGTGTTAGTGTGAAATCCAGGGGTGGAGTAAGCTTCCAGGGTGAAGAGGTTTCTGGAACATTATAAAGAAAGTCTGGAAGAATAAAGAGTACCATCTGAAGAGGGGGAAAATACTTTAAATACTTTTTAAAGTTACTTAAAATAAAATGCAAGGTAGAAAAGGAAAAATAAGGATCAAGGAGTAGATGTTCTCGCCTTCTCCCCTCTCTCACCCTACAACCTCCCAAACTCCCAGAAAATGTTTGTAGCAAGTTCTTCCAGTGACAACGTCCACTTTCATTTATCACCATAAGCAAGCTGAACAGGAAAAACAAGCATTTTAAAGTGTACTCTCTCAGCATTCTTCATCAGCACTAGGTGTCAGCGCAAACACCTGTAGCAGTGGAGAGGATCCAAGACAATCCCAAAGCACTAATGATGAAGCATACTATCCACCTCCAAAGAAAGAACCCATATTGATTGAACACAGATTTGATGTAGGAGGCAAAAAAGGGTTAATAGAAAAACCTAAGACCCAAGCTCTAATTCAGATATTAGCTCTAAAAGGGAGTCAGACCCCAGTTAATGGATAACTTATACTAGGTTCTTGTACCCACAGAAATCAGTGTCCATAACGGGAACAGAGGGAGAGAGGCCAGGATGACCTTAGACGTGTAGAAATATTTTAAATTGACTAGGACTAATTTGGGGGGACTAAACTGTGGATGACTAATCTGGGGACTTTTGACTGTTTGGCTACCTGACTACTGTTAATTTAATGTGGGCCGTTTATAAAGTTCCACCACACTGCTCCACTCCCAAATTGATAAGCAAAATATTAAGAAGCCTCTTAACTAAATAATCAAAGCAGAGTTTATTTATGAGATACTATTTCAAATTAAGAATACAGGGAAATAAAATGTACAACCTGACTGCATTGTGGTGCATCTCTTTCCACTGCGTCTCTTTCCCACCTGCTGCTCTTGGAACTTCTTTAATACAATAAGGGCCTTAGCCGCCTCTTGCCTTAGGGCACTCAGGTCCTTTATTCTAACTCTGAGACCCTTTCACTTTGTAAATCCCCCTGCTTCTAACTTTCCTCTCCTTACTGCCACCTCTGAACCCTTGTGTTTCTCTCTCACTGACCTTCTGTCTGTCTGTCTGTCTGCTCCATCAGTCTGCCCTTCAGCCTCTCTTTTCTCTGCTCCTAGTCCTTTATGCTTCTCCTGCGTCCTTGTAGCCCCATCTGTCTTCTCCAACCTTTGCTGTCTCGTCTGCCGTTTCCCTGAGTCTAACTCCCAGGTATATATCTATATCTAGATATAGATCTAGATATAGATCTATCTTTCTTATCTCCACTCAAATCTTGGGGCTTTTTGCACCAACACACCAACCAAACTAATCCGCTAGCCAGGGCTGTGACTGGGGGCACGCTCGAGCATCACGTGCCTCAGCACAAGCTACACCAGAGCCCAACATCTCTCAGATACCTCTGCTCAGGGAGGAGGGAGCTGGGGGCTTTTTCCCCGAAGCTGTCTGACCTGGCATCTTGTACAGCCCACGGGGCTTTTTGGCTCAGCTGAAGCAGAGGGAGAGGGGCACCAGCACCTCCCACACAGAAGAGACCCTGAGGGCCTAAGGCTTTCTAATCTCAGCCCAAAGGTAGGGTCCCCAAATCAAAATAAATTTCCACAGATGAAATGACAAGGCTATAGAAATTCTAAAGAAAAATGATTATATTTTGAAACTAGCCATGGGAATCAGAAAGAGACATGTGCAGAAAAAGCCAAATTTGTTCCCAGATTCACCTTAAGACGTGTAAACCCCCCAAACACACCTCTACTGAAAAAGGTACCCGCCTTGGGGGTTGGCTTAGGACCCCAGGAACTCCAAATTAGGATAAGCCCTCCCCTAAAACACCTCTAGGTGGAGAATATTATAATAAGGACAGGCCCTCCCCTGTACCTCCCCAAGGTAGAGATTATTATAATGAGACTGATAATCAATTTATCCATACTATAAATATAACTGTCTTTCCTTTCCTTATTTGAAAGATTCCTTTCCACTATTCTGGTTCTCTCCCTGTGGTCACCCACAGTATTGCAATAAAACTTGGGAAACTGAGTCACTGAGTCTTGTAATTCTTTTGGGACAACTCACTATCAATTTGACCCTAAATTCTAGCCCACATCAGATTGAAGCATGCTATTTTTCACTTTCATTATTTTCTCTTATTCAAGTTTTCTTTTACAAAATTACTAATAAGGTATAATTGCAAAAAATAAAAAAAAAGAATGAAAGCTAAAGTCTGGGAAAATGGATAAAAAGTGTGGTAACCAAAGTTATGAGGAAAAGCAGCTCTTGTCTAGTTGCCTTCTCTTTGCCCTGAATGAATGGGAGGCAGAGCTCCTTACCTTTTTTGTGTGGCTTGTGGATTTCTTTGGCCTGTGGACTCCTCAGGATGTTTTTAAATAATTAAAATACTAATGGGATTTAGATCTCTCATTTCCCCAAAGGGGAAGACTGGAGAATGCTGAGTCCAGTTTTCGAGATTTAAATCCCCTTCTTCCTAATGATGTGGGCTGGAATTTGGGGTCAAATTGATCTCTTGAATAAGGAAAGGAAAGACAGTTATATTTATAGTATGGATAAATTGGTGATCAGTCTCGTTATAATAATCTCCACCTTGGGGAGGTACAGGGCAGGGCTTATCCTAATTTGGAGTTCCTGGGGTCCTAAGTCAACCCCCGAGGTGGGTACCTTTTTCAGTGGAGGTGTGTTTTGGGGGTTTACACATCATAAAGTGAATCTGGGGACAAATTTCACCTTTTCTGAGCATGTCTCTTTCTGATTCCCATGGCTAGTTTCAAAATATCTCCATTTTTCATTAGAATTTCTATACTCTTGTCATTTCGTCTAAGGTCATCCTGGCCTCTCTCCCTCTGTTCCCATTATGGACACTGATTTCTGTGGGTACAAGAACCTAGTATAAGTTATCCATTAACTGGGGTCTGACTTCCTTTTAGAGCTAATATCTGAATTAGAGCTTGGGTCTTAGGTTTTTCTATTAACGCTTTTTTGCCTCCTACATCACTAAAAGGGAAAGAAATCAGAAAAAGTCAATGCTTTTAAAAATTAAAAGAAAGGTTTAAGCAGGAAAGAAAATCTAACATGATCATGGGTACTATCCAGCTTGTTGCCGAATTGCAGAATAGGACACCAAGGTGGGGGGGGCGGTGCTTGTGTCTGATCCAGTTGTTACATTTTTAGGGTGAGCATTTACACCTGTGGAAATCAGCAAATTTACAAATCAGGGCTTTTGTTGACAATCTAGACTCAAGAAAGTGATGGAGAAAATGTTAATAATGCAGATTAAATTTAAAAGTGTGTGGTTTTTTTGTTTTGGTTTGTTTGGGGTTTTTTATGGAGAGTTGAAATACTGATGAAATCCCAGGTCTAGTTAAAAATATTTTTTCACTTATTTATTGGTATGCACATTGCTTACCCCAAGTAGAATACAAGTTCCTGGGTGGAAGGAAATGTTTTCATTTTTGTCTCTATTTGGAGGCAGCTGGGTGGTGCAGTGGATAAAGCACTGGCCCTGGATTTAGAAGGACCTGAGTTCAAATCCGACTTTAGACACTTGACACTCACTAGCTGTGTGACCTTAGGAAAGTCACTTAACCCTCATTGCCCGGCAAAAACAAACACAAAAACATTTTTGTCTCTATCTTATATAAATTTCCTAAATGGACTGGCAAGTAAATAAATGGTCAACAGGAAGGAAGGGATCAGTAAGTAGGGTTTAACAAGGCAAGTGCCACTCACCATAAATGTCTCTAGCCAAATGGATACGTGCAAACTATCCTACCTGCCTAACACAGTGCCTGGCATGTAATGGGTGTTTAATAAATGTTTAATTGAACTGAATGTAGTTCCACATCCTAGAAGGAAGCTGGGTCAGAGCTCTCAACTTGTATCCATGGGCTTCAGATGGGAATAGCAGGGAGCTCACTCCCTTCCCCCATCCATCTGACTGGATACATTTGAGGTGTGTAGCACTTCCCTTTCTAAGCCCCATCCCCGTTCCTTTCCATTCTTTCATTGTTGCCTCCCTTTGTATCATCGTATCAGTGCACTGACCACTTGCCAACCTAAGGTGGAAATTTTCATAAGACAACTGACAGGAGAGATCTTAGCCATTCCATTGCCAATTGGTCCTGTTGCTACCCTCATGGCTGGCCTGCTGTTTCTGGCCATGAACTTGCACCTGATGAACGCGCTGGCTGTCAGAGCCTCTCAGATTGTGAGTATCACTGAGATATGGGGGCAGCTTCTTTCTACCCAAGTTACCCTTGTCCTGAGAAGAAAAAGAAGGTCTGGAAAGGGCAGCATACTCTGTGGAAGCAGCTTATGAGGAATGAGTATCAACAGTCAGAGAATTGTACTTTGGGGAGAGGGAAGTAGAGTTTGGGCACAGGGGGGATGAAAAAAAAAGATTACTAAAGAAGTGGAACATAAGCAGACATGAGGGTTGGTGTAAAGATTCCTAGACAGCCTGTTTCTCTCTCTGCCTCTCTTGTCTGTCTGTCTATATAGCTATATCCACTTGTAGATAAAGAGGTTTGTCCTACATTTTAAAACCTGCCTCCTTTTCTTTTCTTTTTTTTTCTTTCTTCCTTAATTTCTTTCTTTCTTTTTTTTTTTTGTGGGGTAATGAGGGTTAATTGACTTGCCCAGGGTCACATAGCTAGTAAGTGTCAAGTGTCTGAGGCCGGATTTGAACTGATAACTACAAAATTTACTGAGAACTGACTGATTCCCCACCTAGTTCCCCTACCCAGGCAGATGAATTGCCTGGGGCTGACTGTCTTTGTCATTTCCAGACTCTTGATGGACTCATGGACCTTCCCCCAAGCAACTTATTCCCTCCCAATGTTCCCCACCTTACTCCCTGGACTTTATGGCTATTATGTAAAAAGGATCCATCTACATTAAGTAGTTTCTATTCAGCATCAGTAATGCCAATACTTAACTTAGGAGCAGTTCTATTATTTCTTTTCTTAAAGGTGCATTTACATTAAATAGCTGTATGTCACTCTGGAGCAATCTTTTGGTTCCCTTTTTGTTCTGTTACCCCATAAAAACACTGTCCTCTGTTCCCATTTTTGGGTATACCTAGCTTCCTAGCTTTGTGATACCACGAGTTATATAGTTCCTCTGCCCCGATTAAAGACCTACATTGATTGTTTCCTTAATTTCCAGGTTAACAGAACTGAGGCCCTCCTGAATCCAGGGCCGGTACTTTATCCGCTGTGCCACCTAGGTGCCCCCTTGTCTCCTTTTCTAGTATATTGAGAGAAAAATAAAGCATCACATGAGATTTTCACAGATTGAGAGCTGGTAGAGACCTACGAGATAGATCCTACCCATTCATTTTACACATGAGGAAACTGATCAAAAGAAATGAAATAACTTATCCAAGGTTACCCAGCGTAAACGTAGGTGTCAGACTTGAGATATTTAAAACCTGGCAGTTACTATGAGTCACTTCCACACTGTTCGTAAAATACTTCTTTCACACCTCTACCCCTAAATGTCAACAGAAGAGACTCCATATTCTCTAGAATAAATATAACAGAAGGAAGTCCAGTAGAAAAGTAGTTAAGTCTGAAGGAAAATAGCAAGGTCTTCCTAGAAAGACAATAGGGCCTGAGGAGAAGGTGAATAAGAGGCCTAAAGATATAGGGAAGAAGGACAGTCAGCTACAGAAGTAAAGAAAAGGAGAAACCTGAATTTAGGTAAAGAAGGGAACGAATGTTAATCACCTAGATTGATATTGTCAGTGCTTTAAGGTTTGCAAAGCTTACATTTCATTTGATTCTCAGAAGAAGCCCATGAGGTAAGTGCTATTCTCATTCCCCATTTTACAGATGCATAAACTGCCTTGTCTAGGGCCCCACAGTTAGGGAGTATATCATGCATGACAGGGAACCTTTAATCCAGCATTCTTTCTACTTGTTTCCCAAGGGTTTACAGAAACAAACAGGATGGTTTTGTTATTGTTCCCTTGCTCCCTTGTTAAAATTAATATACCCAAAACAGACTATAAATAATAGAAGTTTCTAATAACACATACATTCTCTTTGGAGACTTGTACTTACTTATGCATCCCAATATTTATTTTATGAATAGGTGTGAAATACATGTTTTTCTTAAACAGAAAGTAGTAATGCAAGAGGTTAGGTAGGTTAAGTTCGACCATTAGGGAAAGTGCTCCCCGATTGCTGACCCTTGTCAATCAACAAACATTTATTAAATGCTTACTATGTGCCAAGCACTATGCTTGGAGCTGGGTTATAAAGATAAAATGCAATAGTCCCTGACCTCCAGGAGTTTCTGCTCTATCTGGCAGGCAGATATTACATAGCAGGTACCAGGCGGGGTCAGCACCCCCAGGCTCTACCCCTGCTTCTTCCCTGAGAGGCCAAAACTGGCGCCCAGCCATGTCAAACCAACCTGGAGGTCCAGAAATATGTAAATGCAGGAAGGGACTAAACAAAGTGTGTTGACTTTCCTGAGTTTGCATAATCCCTCCTTCCAGATGAAGATCGGCCTTGCCACAGGGAACCTCTCTGACTTCTTGTACTCACAACCATTTCCAGGCCAGGAGAGGAGGCGGGAAAAATCCCAGCAGGAAGAACACTAAAGGGGAATGGGCCCTGGATTTGGAGGCTCTTTAGGTCCTTTCCCTGCCTTCTTAGAGTTCTCCTCTGTACTGTTCCAGGAAAGCTGGAGTCTGGCACCCGAGGGACAAACCAAATGGGCCACATACCAAAAGGGGCAAGCATCTGGTGAGCCAATCACAAGGGGACCTCAGTTTGAGCAAAGGGAGGGAGCAGGAGATGGGACCTTGGACAGGGACAGAAAGAAGTGCTGATCTGGTGGACTTCTAGGGCAGAGGAATGAAGCACCAGTTGCCACTGCTGCCAAATCCTTGGAGATGAGTATAGGAATTAAGAGGGCGGCTAGGTCAGAAGCCATCCTGACTCTGCACCCTGGACTCTGGCTTCTAATCTGATCTGAATCTTTCATCCTCATCAGCCCTTCAAAGGAAGATTCTAGTCCTTCTACAGAGACTAGGTCAGGATGGTAGCACTTCACAAATTTCCTTGGGAACACACATGGCTCAAACTCAGTGTGTGCTGCTGTTCTTCTAGAAACAACTCCCTTTACTGCCTATGTTCAAATGGAAGTGCTAGAAAAGAAGTGGGACCAGTCCTCCTTTAGTGATCCAACTCTTCCCTCATCTCTAAGAGCTCTCATTGACATCAGTCTCACCACAGGTAAGAGGGAGGTAGGACTCTGCCCTCTGCCTCTCATTTCTCAGCCTTTGGAGGCAAGGGGGATAAGAGGTAGAGTGGGCAGCTGACAGCCACACTCCTCAGTCCTTACTAGGGGACAGTCCCTAGGAGAATGAGGCCAGGACTACTCACCAAGACACAGATGAGGTGAGTGCTCTTCTTGTCTCCAAAGTGAGCATGGACTTCCATACTTCCCCATCCCCTTCACCCCCAATCTTCAATTCAATTCAGCAAGCACTAGTGAAATGTTTACTGTTTGTTAGTCAGGGTCCACTCTAGGCTCTAGGGAAACAAAGAAAGAAATTAAGGCAGTCCCTGCTCTCAAAAGGGTTATATTTTACTGAAGGGTTGGGGGGGGGAGGAGGACAAAATGTACACAAGAAGTAAATTTGAAACATATATAAAATGGGACTTGAGAGAAGTGATTACAATAGCATGGGGTGGGGGGTGGGATAGGGGGAGATAGATCAGGAAAGACCTTGTGTAGGAAGTGGTAGCTTGAACTGAGCTTTAAATGGGGTTAGGAATTGTACAGGTCAGAGATGAGGAGAGAGAGAGAGCATTGCAGGTAGTCTCCTTCCTTTCTAGGTGCTGGTTCAAAGCCAGAGCTTGTCCTTTCCCTACCCTTTCCATCCTTGTGTGATTCAGGGCTCATGCACACTCATGGATCTTTTCAGCTATTCTCTTAATGTCATCAATACTTGTTTGGTTGTGAATGACCCTACTATTCTGTGATCTAGGTGTTTTTTCTGAGTGGCTCTCAGCAACTGGCTCTAGGGCATGAGATGGTGGTTGGACTTTGGTTTTCTTGGTCAATTTGCCTATTTCACACCTTCTACAGTGTGTGCTGCAAGACGTGATGGGGGCTTCAACTGTAACTGTCTACCAGGACATGGATGGAATGCTAGCATCTGCTCCCATCACAGTCCCTGCCATGGCTCATATAATTTCCGCTCCTGTGATTGCATCATCTTCGATCATCCTAACACTGGGTACTGCCAGTTGCTGCCACCTGGTGAGGAGGGTCTGGTATTGATTATGACTAAGTGACCATGAGGAGGATCTGTGGCTATGTCAATGGCATGACATTGGGCAGGCCAGTCAGGCCCCCTTCCATTGGAGGGATGGCCCAAGTCAGGATCAAAGAATGTAAGCTCCTTGAGAACAGGGACTGATTTTCTTTTCTATTTGTATGCCCAGTGCTTAGCATACAGCAATTGCTTAATAAATACTTACAGACTGACTGACAGAGTAAGATAGAGTTGATGAGAATATTTATGCCAAAGGGGCAAGATGGGAGATGGGAAAGAGAGACTGTAGAGGTTCTGAACACTGAAGAACCAGCATAGAGGGCACACACCATGTAGAAGAGCAGACGACTTCTGTGCCCAGGTAACCTCCCTCCTCAATCCTCTGAATTAGTGTAGCAAGCCCATTCTGGCTTCTAATCTGATCTGAATCTTTCATCCTCATCAGCCCTTCAAAGGAAGATTCTAGTCCTTCTACAGAGACTAGGTCAGGATGGTAGCACTTCACAAATTTCCTTGGGAACACACATGGCTCAAACTCATGAGACAAGTGGACAGGATGGGAGTCACCACTGGCCTGTTACCCCACATCTTTTCAAGGGGAGGAAACTTCAGGGCAATAGTTCATCCTGGTCCTTATTCCTTATCACTAAGGCCACCCATGGCTCCAATGGGGCTCTGGAAGCTCTTAGCCACACCCAGTCACATGCAGGAAACTTGTCCAACAAAGATTTATGCAGACTTCTGCAGGTATCCTTTTTTGGAACTCCAAGGGACTGCTGAAACAACAGCACGAGGGGAAGCTTGACTTTGGGCAGGCCAGTCAAATTCCCTTCCCTTGGAGGGAGCAGGCCAACATGGCTGGAGTCCAACTCAGAGAGATTAAGCCAGAGCTGCCCAGAGCACTCATTCCAAGGGGACAAGAGGAGAGGTGGGAAATAGAAACCAGAGTGGTTCCAAATCCTGATTAGCCAGCATGGAGCCCATCAAGTTGGCTCAGGGCGGGGGAAAAGCCCTAGAGAGGGAGGGAGGGTGAGGTGGTTTTGAGTGTCCGGGGTAGACTGCTTCCCTTCTTCCTCCTATCTTCATATCCTTCAGAAACAAAAACAAAAACAAAAACACCCTGACAGTTTCTTTGGTAGAATGTTGACTAGGAGGCTCTGGAAAACACTCTGTTGTAGCCTAAGAGGCAGGGGGTATTTCATTTTTTTTCTTTGCATCTCCAATTCCTGGTACAGAAGAGGCACTTAAATAAATACTTGTTGGTTAATTGATTGATTGGCTGATTGATGGTGGAGAAACAGCAACCGAAGCACTAAGTTTATTCTCAAAATCTCTTCTTTTCCTCCTGACTTTCTTGTATTTTGGCTTCTTCACTAGCCCCTGGCAACCTGAGCCTGAATTCAGCACTGCCCAGTCCTGGCAGCACCCTCATCCTGGCCATCCTCCTTAGCCACGAGGCCACTGAGCTGAAGTGGTACCTGTGGCCAGTGGGGAACCAGATCCCAGTGAGACTGCAAGCTGGAACTCAGGTGTCCCTCAGTGCCAAGAAGGGCCAGGCTGTCCTCACCATCACCAATATCTCCCAGGATTGGGCAGGTAGCTTCCTCCTCCTCTTCTTCCTACTGCTTTTCTTCCTTGTCCTGATTATTGAGGCAGGAGGCTTGAAAGCAAAGAGCAAAGGTAATAAGTATGTACAGATATGTGGCGGATAATTACATGGAGATGGTGGGAAAGAGGATCTCTGTTTCCATTGAGGATGAAGCAAGAAAAAGGGAGCTGAAACAGGAATAGAAAGTTGCCTATTATTTGATAAAGAGATTTGTTAACAATGTGAAAGTCATTCTAGGAAGCTGAAGGGAATGTAGTGAAGGGGCAGGGAGAGAAGGGAGAAAGGAATCTTGGACCTAAAACCCAAAGGCTTAAGTTCTAGTTATTCTGGTATAGGGAAAATCCCAACTCTGCTACTTGCTATCTGTGTGACCTTGGACAAGTCACTTTACTTCCTCATCTGTAAAATGAGGTTTGGGATTAGATGACCTCTGAGGTTCCTTCCAGCTCTAAATCCTATGACAAGAGGCTGCAAGGTGCAGTGGAAGGCCTGCTGGAGCTGGAGTCAGAGGACCTGGGTATGAGTTGTGTCTCCACCTGTGTACTTGGGCAAGCTGGGACTATTTCCTCATCTACAAAATGAGGTAGAAGGGTGGTGGAAGGGGGAGGGGGTAGAGCAGGTGATCTCTAGGATCCCTTCCAGCTCTGAATCAATGACTTTATGATCCTAATCCTAGCTCTACCTCTATATTGCTTTTGGCAAATCCCTTAATCTCTGAGCCTTAGTTTCTTCTTCTGTGGAATGGGTTATACTTTTTGCATTGCTCTCCATAGGATTTTGTGGATGAAATGAGTACCCTATATAAAATACCTTGTAAGTTTAAAGTGCTATGTAAATGCAAACTATTATTATTATTAATTATCCTAAAGATATTAGAAAGACAGTTAGTTGGCACCGTAAATTGAACACTGGTCTTGGAATCAGGAAGACTCATCTTCCTGAGTTCTAATCCAGCCTTAGGCACTTACTAGCTGTGTGACCATGGGCAAGTCATTTAATCCTGTTGGCTTCAGTTCCTCAACTGTAAAAATAAGTTGGAGAAGGAAATGGCAAACCACTCTAGTATCTTTGCCAAGAAAACCCCAGGTGGGGTCAGAAAGAGTCAGATGTGACTGGAACAACCAAACAACAACAAAAGAGATTAGATTTTCACATCAGATTCCTGCTTATGGAAAAGGGAATGCTCTCTAAAGGACTATTCAGTCTTCAATTTATAATTCTATGATTCTTGCTAAAGTTTCTTCTTTTTAAAAAATCATCATTATACACTTACTATATACTACATATTGTGTTAGATTCTACAATAAGTTTTATTATATTTAAACAAGTGATTCCCATTTATGCCCCTCTCTCCCACATACTTATCTCTGACCCTATGAGTCTTCCTTGTAACAAAGAAATATAGTTGAGCCAAACCAACTGGGACATCTGGGTAGTGCATTGGATAGAGTGCTGGGCCTAGAGTCAGGAAGACTCACCTTCCTGAGTTCAAATCTGGCCTCAGACACTTACTAGCTGCATGACCCTGGGCAAGTCACTTAAGCTCCATTTTCCTCAGTTTCCTCATTTGTAAAATGAGCTGGAGAAGGAGATGGCAAACCACTCCAGAATCTTTGCCAAGAAAACCCCCGATGGGGTGATGAAGAGTTAGACACAACTGAAAAAAAATTTTTTTAAATGACTGAACAACAACAGGTGCATTTCATTATCCTTTCCCCAGGGCAAGTTTCCATCTTCTCAGCCAGCACTAGGATCCCACAGTAGGAGAATGGGGTAAAGGGGTGGGGGAGAGGGAGGGAGATGTTCTAAGCTACCAGGGTGTATGCTACAAACTGGCAAGACCAGAAGTAATAGAGGGAAGCGTGGGAGAGCCAGTGTGTGCCCACAGGCCTCTCTGTATACCCGCAGGCCAGTATGTGTGTCGATTTGTGTCCTGGGGTTTCCAATGGGAGCTGCGTCGTGTGGTGGAAGTGCCCCTGCAGGCCAGTGATGTGCTTCGATTCCCACGACAGCTCTCTATTCCCTGCAATGCCTTTTCTGGCTTCCAGTTGAGCTGCTGCATCCCTAACACAAATTTGATCTATGCGGCCTCCTGGAGCCCCACCTACCTATCTGGTACCACAGGTATGAGGGGCTTTGGGGGATGATGATGGTGGGGGGTGGGGGGAATGTAGCCTCCTCTGTAAATCTCACTCTGTTTCTATATGTGGTACTCTATAAAAACAGCTTGTCATCATGCTCAGTTTGTGCAAGCTGGTGGGAAATGGAGAGAAGGAGATTGAAGTTTGACCCCTTTCGTCTTTTGTGACCCCGATGACAAGTCTTAACTAGCTTTTCCTTGCTAAGATGGAAGGACCCTATGAGGATTCCTTGAAAATTCAGTTAAATTTCTCCCCTTGTAACAAAGGAAATGAACTGAACAAAATATATCGCTACAACTGTGTCTCTCCATAGCTGACACTTTCTGTATCCCTGGTCACCTGCCCTCAAGATTCAATATCACTCATTGCATTTATCCCAAGTTTGTGTCTTTTTGTATTCTTTTCATTGCCACCATTGTGACCATTGTGCATGTGTGTATATCCACAGACACATACGTACATGCCTATATATACATATATGTGTGTGCGCACACATATATGACATTCTTCTGTTAAGGGCTAAAATTCTTGCTAGTCTGTCTAAAATATCTAATGAGTGGTCGCCAATCAATTACAAGCTTTAGCAAGAGTTAGACTTTTAAGCATTTATTAAGGAGAATAAGAATTTGGTAAAGAGAGAGAGAAAGGCCTAGATTCCTATCTATTAAAGGGAGAGCACATTTCTAGCTCCCTTCTCCGCCAGCGTCCTCAGGAAAGAGACCCAGAGTCAGCGCCAGGCTCTTCCTTCCTCCTCCCACTAGTCTGCATCACTTCCTCCCCGCCAAAGAAAAGACTCCTGGTCTTGCCCTCAAAGACCTTCGCTTCATGGGCAGAACTCTTCTACAGTAAGTATCCAGCAGGTGGCGTCATTCCAATCGTTACACTTCTGGTTCTGCTTAGCAGGCTCTGCAACAAGTTCATACAAGATTTCTCATGTTTAACTATCAATGGAAACTCCTTATCTTCACTGCTTCTTATGACACAATATTATTGCATTATTTGTTTATATCATGATTTGCTCAATCACCCCCCAAAGTGATAGAAACTCCCTTTGTTTCCATTTTTTGTTTCCTACTACAAAAAGTCCTGCTATGAATATTTGCACTGATATGGGACTTTTCTTTTTCTTTTTTTTTTTTTGCGGGGCAATGGGGGTCAAGTGACTTGCCCAGGGTCACACAGCTAGTAAGTGTCAAGTGTCTGAGGCCAGATTTGAACTCAGGTACTCCTGAATCCAGGGCCAGGGCTTTATCCACTGCGCCACCTAGCTGCCCCTATGGGACTTTTTTTAATCATTGATTTCCTTGGGTGTCCATGCCCAGTGGTAGGATTGTTGGATTAAAGGGTACGAACTGGGGCAGCTAGGTGGCGCAGTGGATAAAGCACCAACCCTGGAGTCAGGAGGACCTGAGTTCAAATCTGGCCTCAGACACTTGACACTTACTAGCAGTGTGACCTTGGGCAAGTCACTTAACCCCAATTGCCTCACCAAAAACAAAAACAAAGGGTATAAACTGTTTGCTGACTTTCCTTACATCATTCCAAATCATTTTCCAGAATGGTTGGATCAATTCACAACTCCATCAGTGGTGCTTCACCTCTCCCCCTTCTATCTGCATGCCCTTAGCTTCTCTCCACTTCACAAATACATGGGGAGGTGCCATGACCGAATGGGTAAATTGATAGACTTGGATTTAGGAAGACCTGGGTGTAAGTTCTACTTCTTCTACTTATTAGCTCCGTGACATTGGTCAAGTCACTTCTGTAAGATGAATTTTCCTCATCTGTAAAATAAGGACATTAGACTACATGGCCTCTGTGATCTCTTCTAGTGCTAAGCTTGTGATTCTACTGAGGTCCAAGGCATTCATGCCAATTGCCCCAATTCTAATGACAGAGTCCCTTTTTCTTTCTATTCTGTAGCACTCTTATCCAAGACTTCTGGGATACAATGTCTTACTCTAGTTGTGCCAAGCTGCCCTAAGAATGATACCGAGTACACTTGTAAGCTTCAGAGCCCCGGACTGGACCCCGTGAGCATCCCTATCTCCGTCTCCATTATCCAGGGTAGGAAGATCTTGGCCAGACTCTCATTGGTCCCCATCTTTATCACCATGATTCAAGCTGGGCAGTCATGTCTAGGATCTGTCCAACTTACCTAGTACCTGATACATAGCAACCTATGCCTGGAAAGGTCTTCTCTATCTCCAGAGAGGTCTAGGTCTGTCTGGTTTTGTTTTGGTTTGGTTGGGGGGTGTGGGGCAATGAGGGCCAAGTGACCTGCCCAGGGTCACATAGCTAGTGTTAAGTGTCTGAGGCCAGATCTGAACTCAGGTCCTCCTGAATCCAGCACTGGTGCTCTATCCACTGCACCACTTAGCTGCCCCCAAGGTCTGTCTGTTTTATCCCAGAGCAGAGAAAGACTTAGAATTGCTTGAGGATACTCCCTGCTCAGGTGGACAGGATTCAGACTTAGACCCAATTGTAGATGATTTCTCCACCAAGAAGAGTGAGCTCCTGTGAAACCACTGAATGTGTTGTGTTTATCTCTTCAGATCAAGACACTACTTGTCCCCAGGACTCTTTGGGTGGTGACTGGAATGTCACTAAAGCTGGACACATGGCCCAGATCCCGTGTCCTCTGAATAGGACGGGAATGGTTGAGAGGCACTGTGGGGCCAAAGGCATCTGGGGACCCATCAACAGCAGCTGCATTGATGTGAGGCTAGCCGCCATGTTTCACACAGCCCAGGTGAAGCCTTTGAAGCACTTTTAATGCTGCAGAATGTATATCCTAAGCTAAATTCACCTCCTGAGTCAGGATGTGTAGGACTGCTTAGGGAGAGAGGCACAGGCCCCATACAGTTTGTTTTCAGAGTTTTTATGCCAAGGCCCTCACTCAGTGCTTTTTCTCCCTCCCCCGACTCCCCTTTCCTTCTCTCTAATGCAGCTGTTGTTGGCAGGCCAAGGTCAGCCAAAGAAGAAGGTTCCCCAGCTCATGGCACAGCTGCGGGAGCAGGTAGCAGCTGTGGGTTCCCCCTCTGACTTAATAACACTGTTGGATACTGTGAAGATCTTGGCCCAGGTGGTGATCAGGGCCAGGACAGAACTTTCCCGCAAGACCCTGGAGGTAAGCACAATCTCCAGAGTCATGGGGCTGAGGGGACGACAGGTGGGAGAGATGCTAAAGGACTAATCTTTTTTTGATCTTCTCCTAGAGATCTCTGCCTTCTCAGGCAAGCCCTTGGGCTTGTGGGTTCTTCCTAAGAGCCCATGTTAGTCTTCTGGGTTGTCTATTCCTTCCAATACACCTGCAACATGCCTCTGAGCTTGGGATGGGGACATGATGTTCTGGAGAGGTAGAGTGGATGGAAATCTAGGGGGGCTGAGGTCTCTGCCACATGGACACAGATGCAAAGATACCTAGGTGTCCATTCCCATATACAGACATGCAAACATAGACCCGGACAAATACATAAATGCAGGTGTCACACATGCCTGTGTACATGCATATATAATTGGAATCACACTGGGTCAAATGGATATGAATAGGTTCCCACTTAAAAGGCAGGGATATATGTACATGTCAGGAATTGTCCAGCTGATCACACATCCTCATGGCACATGCATACATGGTACAAAAGTAGCCAGAATCTGTAAAACATATAACAAATAAGCACATACACATATACATATATATCTCACATGTGGACACATAGACCCTCTTCCCTCAATTCGTGCATATTCATGCCAATGTTGGCCCATACCACTGACTCCTATGCATAATTATTGATTCCACAAATCCTAGGCCATCAGGGGGGCGGGACCAGAAGACAGATCCTTTTATGGTGACACAAGGCGTGTCAAGCAGTGGGCTATGTAACCGGTAGATGGAACTTGGAAGTAGATTGTACAGCCAGTGTGCATCTGTAAATGCCTTGTGTAGCTTGCTGGATAGCTGACTTCCCCTTTTACACATCTGCCTTTCTTTCCCTACTTTTGATTTTCTCTGGGGAGAGGGATCCAAGCAAAGTTGCTCACACCATTCATGACCTGTGCTTTTGGCTGAGCCTATGGGCTCTCTCCAGTTAGGGCTAATCTCTGTGTTGGACGGCTGCAGGATTTTCTGATGGCCACAAATGATCTCTTGGAGTTGGACCCCAAATCTCTTTGGGCCCCAGCCCAGGCCCAGGTGCCCTCGGTGAGTTCGGCAATCCTGCAGGCTGTGGAGAGCCTAGGTCGAAGCCTGTGCTCCAGTGACCACCCCTTCTATCTCACCTTGCCCAATGTGCAGCTACAGACCCAGCTTCTTGGACCTATGACCCCAGAGGACTACAGTGTCGCCTTCTCTACTCATCCCCCTATCAGGGTAACAATCCCCCACCATGCACTGGCTCAACTGGCTTGGGAGACTGGCCATGTCAGTATCACCAGTATGGTATTGAGGAAATTGAGCCATATCCTACCCATGAACCATGGACAAGGGTTAGGGGACTTAGTCTATGCCACTCCTGACTTGGTTCTCTCCAACTCCATCAAAGATGGGAATCAGACTGTGACCAAGGTGAAGATCATCATGGATTTTGGGGGTACAAAGGGTACTCCCACTTGTGTCTTCTGGGACCACAACCTCTTCCAGGGTGCAGGTGCCTGGTCGAGGGAGGGCTGTGAGGCTGGAGTGGGTGACACCAGCAGCACCACTAAGTGTGTCTGCTTGCACTTAACCTCCTTTTCCATCCTTATGTCTCTCCATTCTGTCCCAGACAACCCAACTTTGACACTGCTGAGCCAGATGGGTTTAGGGGCCTCAATATTGGCACTGCTATTATGCCTGGGAGTATACAGAATTGTATGGAGGACTGTAGTCCGGAATAAGATATCTTACTTTCGACATGTGGCCTTACTCAATGTGGTGCTCTGCCTGCTCGCTGCTGACACCTTCTTCCTTGGGACATTGCTGCTGTCCCTAGGGCCTCCCAGCCCACTGTGCCTCGCTGTCACTTTTCTTTGCCACTTTTTCTACCTAGCTACTTTCTTCTGGATGCTAGCCCAAGCCCTGGTGCTGGCTCATCAGCTCCTCTTTGTCTTTCACCACCTGTCTAAACACCAGGTACTGCCCATCATGTTCATCTTGGGCTATCTGTGCCCGCTGGGGTTTGCTGGGGCAACGTTGGGTCTCTATCTCCCTCGGGGGCAATATATGCAGGAGGATGCATGCTGGTTGGATGGGAAGGGTGGAGCACTCTATACTTTTGTGGGGCCAGTGCTAAGCATTGTAGGGGTGAATGGGCTGGTGCTGGCCATGGCTGTGGTGAAACTGCTGAGGCCCTCGTTGTCTGAAGGGCCCCAGATTGAGAAGCGGCAGGCCCTTCTAGGTGTGATCAAGGCACTGTTCATCCTTATGCCCATCTTCGGTCTGACTTGGGTGCTGGGCTTGGCCACTTTCATGGACAGAGGCAACGAGATCCCTCACTACCTGTTCACAGTTCTTAATACCTCCCAGGTAGGTGACAAAGTCTTGGTTATTTTTATCACCTTTGACCATCTGTCAAAGTGACACTTAACTAATCAATAGCAACCATTTTTCCATGGCTCATTTGCTTGGCACTAATTGGCTTCCTAGCTTCAGTTTTTTTGTTTTTGTTTTGGTTTTTTTGGTGGGGCAATGAGGGTTAAGTGACTTGCCCAGGGTCACACAGCTAGTGTCAAGTGTCTGAGGCCGGATTTGAACTCAGGACCTCCTGAATCCAGGCTGTTGCTTTATCCACTGCACCACCTAGCTGCCCCCTCCTAGCTTCAGTTTTAACCATTCTTTCCTTTTTCCCTCCTTTCTCCTACCTAGTAAGATTAGGCCAGCTAGCCCAGCCCCTTCATTTCACAAATGAGAACACTGAGACTCAATAAGGTGATCTGCCTAAGATCACATAGGCAGTGAGCATCTGAGGCAGAATGTGAGGCTGACCCTGGGCTCAATGGCAGAGCTCAGACTGGAAAGGCTTCCAGTTCATTCCAGAAGACAGACTCACCTGAAGGTGAGTTTAGCTAAATCACCAGAGTTGGACACCAGGTGATGGAATTATTTTGGCCACAGAAACTCATGAATAACACCCACCAAGGTATGGAGGGGTTGTCATCTGCATTCCTGGAGATCATGCCCACACATGTGGATCTCTTATGAAGTACTGAATAAAGCACATGATACAACAATTCAAAATAAAGACAGTTTATGAAGTTGCCAGTAATTCCTTCTATATGATACAGAACTAAGCTAGACAAATATTCCAGTGGAGGAGTCAGGACTTGATTTAGGTAGGTGGGACAGACGTTAGGTGTGTGGGAGGGAAAAGACAAAATGACAGGCTTTCCAATCACAGTGCCAGGGGAGTAAAAAGGTGTAGTAGGCAATTTTGCTCCCCGGGCAAGTTTTGTATTCATACCTTCCTCCTTAGAGGAGGCTCCTCATCAGTGCATTTCCCATGTCTCTACTCACAGGGGATCTTCATCCTACTCTTTGGCTGTCTTACAGATAAGAAGGTGAGAGTGCTTGCCCACCCTTTTAGATGGGGTTTTGGGCCATAAAGACATGCCAGCCCTACCAGCACATGCTTCTATTTCCTTCTCAGGTACAAGAAGCATTACTCAAACACTTCTGCTGCATTCTTCCCGCTGTCTCCACTGTCTCCCTGGTGAGTTGGCAGCATCCTTCTCCCCAGCAGAGAAATCCCTAGACAAGCCAGGAGGTAGAATTAGGGCCTGAGCTCCAGTTCTATGGGTTAGGTTGATATTTCCTTTGAAATGTTTTATTTAACACACATATAAAGAAACAGTGTGCACCAGCCCTGAAGTTAGGAAGACCTGAATTCAAATCTGGCCTCAGACACTTACTAAATGACCCTGGACAAGTCACCTAATCCGATTGCCTCCAAAAAAAAAAAAAAAAAGGCAGCAGTGTGGCTTAGTGGAGAGTCAGCTGGCCTCAGAGCTAGGAACCAGGGCTCAAGTCTGGTCTAGGATGCATATAGCCAGGTGAGCTTGGGCAAATCACTCAACCTCTCAGTGCTTCCTGGAGGCACAGACCCCGGGCCCACTCTGGTGAGTCCTACTAAGGTGGAAGGGCTCCAGAAAAGAACTAGCCTAAGGATGAGGAGGCTCATCCACAGAAGGCTGGCCACCAGGTGATTAGTGCTTCTGGGTACAACTTGTGAAAGTATTACTATGGCATGGAAAGATTATGATCTGTGTGGGAGAGTATCCACACTGATCAAAGCCACCAAATCTCTTTAAAAAAAATTAAGTACATAAGATTCCATTTACTGTCCAAAGAATAAGGTGGAGATTAGGAAGTCAGAACATGTGGATGACTCTTCTGGGCCCCCACTATCCTTTGAGGCAAGTAGGTGGTACAGGCACCCGAAGGTGTATAGGTGTGGACGAGGCTTTGCAAACTACAAAGACAGCAAAAATGTCAATTATTCCGCACATACTGGGAACAGTGCTCTAGGGTCTTATACAGCAAAAGAAGAAGAGGGTAAGGTGAGGCACATAGACTCAGTCTATGTATGGGCACAGCTAACTAGGCAAGCCTTTCTCAGCAACTGGGTGCTTTTGCTCCACACCAGGCCACAAATGATGTGAGCAACTTCGAATCCAGCAAATGAAGAACAGAGATGTCAGGGTAAGAATTAAACTCTTTCTTGGGGGCGACATGAGACAGGGGCTTCAGTAAGGTGGTTTGGGGACAAAGAGGAACTTTTCAGCTTGACCAAATATGGTCCTCTTCAGGAGCCAAGCCAGTACTCACATCCAAGGGCTAGAACACCCTTATGCAGAGAGCACGTGGAAGCATCTGGGCCAATCACAGTTTAGGCTGCTGGTGACTAGAGAGCAGTTTCAGCTCTTTCTTGTCAGGTGAAGATAGGGGTATCATTTGGCTTATACACGAGTTCCCTCTAAAAATCCTTCCTCATGTTACAAAAGCCTCATAGCTTCCATAAATTATGCTGTGAGGCCCTAAGCAAAATTACTTTTCTTGTTGTTCACTTATTTCAGTTCTAACTTTTTGTGACCCCATTTGGGGTTTTCTTGGCAAAGATACTGGAGTGGTTTGTCAATACCTTCTCCAGCTCATTTTACAGACGAGGAACTAAGGCAAACAGGGTGAAGTGATTTGCCCAGGGTCACACAGCTAGTGTCCGAGGCCAGGTTTCAACTCAGGAAAATGAATCTTCCTGAGTTCAGGTCCAGTACTCTATCCACTGCTCCAGCTAGCTGCCCCCTTATAAATGAAATATAAAATATAAATTACCTATAGTGGGAAGGGTATATAGGGGTAAGGAGGCCTGATGAAGTGTAGTAGGTTTTATATCCATCAATATTTTCATATCCTAGGGATCCTTCAAGGCATTCTCACCTCACATGAAGCTACTACCTTTATTCATTCATTCACTCATTCATTGAACATTTTTCTGGGTCTTATTTTTATTGATAAAAAGTAATAGGAGTGGAAAGAGCTGGCTTAGGATGGTCAGGAACAGCTGGGTTCAAGTTTACCTCTGATACAGACTGGCTGTGTGACTAGACAACTCTCTTAGCAGGTGTAGTTTTGCAGCTACGTGGTAGAAGGGATTTGTTCATCCATTTTTATATTATTTTATTTCTGAAAATATCCCTCGTACTTCCCTCTAATCAGTGAACTATCCCTTTTAACAAAGACTAAAAAAGAAGGGGCAGCTGGGTGGAGCATGGGCCTGGAGTCAGGAACTCATCTTCCCAAGTTCAAATCTGGCCTCAGACACTTACTAGCTGTGTGACCCTGGGTAAGTCACTTCACCCTGTTTGCCTTAGTTTCTGCATCTGTAAAATGAGCTGAAGAAGGAAATTATAAGTCACTTCAGTATCTTTGCCAAGAAAACCTCAAATGGGGTCACAAAGAGTCAGACACAATTGAAAACAACTGACCAACAAAAAGAGGGGGGAAAAACCCAACAGTTTAGCGGCAGTGTCTAATAGTATATACAATATTCCATAACCTTAGTCTTCCACATCTGCAAAGGGGAAGGAGGTTCATTTTCTCCAAAGTCAACCTAACAATAAGCATTTATTAAATTCCTACAGTGTCAAGCTTTATGCTAAACAAAAACTATATACCAGCTTGAGAGGTGATTACATTTTACTTGGGGGGAAACAAAGTATACATTGAAAATTAAATATAAACAATGTACTTTTGAAAAAGGGGGATGGGGGTACTAACTCTTGGGAAATCAGGCTAGACTCCCCACAAGACACAGCACTTGAACTGAGTTTTGCAGGAATCAAATTCTGATTCCGGTCTTGGGCTTATCCTCAACTTCTGTGAGTGGGAAGAATCTGGGATGAAGCCTTCAGTAAAGTTTCCATTATTAGCCACCCACAGAAGCTTTCCTGTTTTGTGTCAGAATTTCATGGACTGATACAGCTAAAGCCTGAGTAAACAGGTCTTACCTGCCATAAAGCTCACAGGAACAGATCACAAAGGCCAAGAGCATTTAGTCAAGCTGTTGCAGTGGCTTGCTGCCCATTTTAGCTGATGCAACTATCCAGATATGGTATGTGCAAATTATTAGCAAAATGGCTTCAGTCGTTTCCCCAAATAGCTAGTGAGCTGAATTTTTTTTTTTTCTATTCCAGTTTTGAAGAGATCTGGCTTGATGGAGATTCTGTTCTCACACACACTGCTGGGACATGTGGCGAGAGTTGATTTACTGTTTCTTTTTGCCATTTCAAAAAAATGAAATCAGTGACTTCAAACTTGCCTTTAGGCCTCTTTTCAAAAAGTGAAGCTTTACAGATGTTTCATGTATTAAATATATACAAATTGAAGAATAGGAACTGATTCAGGAAATTTTGTAAGCATCTTTTAATTCTGTAGGAAGTATGAAGAATGACTCTTTTAGAGTATTAAATGTGTAATTACAAAAACTAAAAGAGAACAAGAAAGTTGAATGTTGATGTGGGACTGGCATAACTTCTTTTTTTTTAAAGTTTTATTAATGGATTTTGTTTTAACATCAATGACCTCCTCCTTGCCTGCTCCCATAGTTTGAAAACAATAGGTAGATTGATAGATTTATACTGTGTCTGACTGGATATATGCACTCCCATTCTTCCTCCCCCTCCCAAATTATATGTAAACCCATGCAAACCTTTCCAACAAAATCACAATTTTTACTTGATTCACTTTATTTGTCTTCCATCCTGCATCCCAGTGGATAAAAGGCACCAGATCTCCAGGGACTCTTTCTCTTGTAACAAAGGAAAAGACTTGAGGGAAAACATGGGATATAGTGACCTCCTCTGACAGTATATACAACATTCTGCCCTAGGGACTGACATGATTTTTTTTAAAGTCCTCATGGATTCTCAGATATAAACCATGAAATGCAAAAGAAGCATGGATTCCAAAAACTTAAAAATACCAGTTTTCTGAAAGAAGCATTTTGTAGAATGAGATATATGGAAAGGGACAAGGAGAGAGATAATTCAGAATAATCTTGCCCTTCTTTCATATGAATGAGTATGAAAAGGGATGGAGGGATTTTATTGTTAGCAGAAACATTTTTTTCTCCAGGGAAATTTATTTAGAACTTTTAATGATTTCCTGAAAAGCCCCAGAAAAAGGGTTCCAGAAATATCTGTACATGGATTAAAACATCTTGCAAATGTTACAAATAGAGGGTGCCGTCTTACTCACCTTCTCTGTTCCTGACTGTCTTGTTGACAATCCAGTCATCCACCTGGTCCCAACAGTCAGCCTCCCCCATCCCCACCCCCCTTCAACCCTCAGTTTGGAAGCAACAGCAAATAGATTTATATTGTGTATGTCTGGTTATATACACTCCCATTCTTTGCCGCCAATAATTACATGTAACCAGTGCAAACCTTTCCAGTAAAACCACAATTTTTCACTTGATTCATTTTATATATCTTCTGTCATGTAACCCAGCAGATAAGAGGCATCTGGCCCCTACAACAGGGCTTTTGCTCACTTTGGTTCCACAACTTAGATGATTAATATAATTTAAGAGGTATTGGAAATTATTAGAGGTCTTAAAAAAAAACCCAGGAGGAATTTTTGAGAAACTGGAAAGTTGGAGCATAGACTTAAGAGTTGGAAGGGGCCTCAGAGGTCATCTAGTCCAGTCCTTTTGTTTCACACACAAGGAAACTAAAGTTCTAAAAGGCAAGTAAGTCAGCCAAAGTCACATGGGTAGTTAAGCAGAAGGGGTGGAATATGTTAAAGAGTCCAAAACTAGGGGGTAGCTAGGTGGCACAGCAGATAAAGCACTGGCCCTGGATTCATGAGGACCTGAGTTCAAACCCAGCCTCAGAAAATTGACACTTACAAGCTGTGTGACCCTGGACAAGTCACTTAACCCTCATTGCCCCACAAAAAAAAAATCAAAAATAAATAAATGAATGAATAAATGAATAAACAAACAAACAAATAAATAAATAAAAAGAGTACAAAACTATACTCTAGGCTCAGACCCCTATATGAACAGTAGATACAGACTGAGAGGCTTGGAGCTAACACTAATTGCTCAAGAAAAAGAGTCTAGATGTCACTGAAGTTCCAAACCTCCGGTGAGATACAACGGTGCTGGAGAAATATCTGGGGAGGAGCAAATAAAATTAACAAGATGATCAGGATGATTGAGAACTGACCAAAAAGATTAAGGTTTTTTATTTTGGAAAAATGACTAATAAGAGGAAGACAGAACTGAAGCCCATAAAATCATGAGGAACATGAATATAAACTTGTTGACTAATTAAATGATGATGAGAATGAGGGGCCACCCTTTGAACCTTGAGTGAAGCAAGTTTAGAACAAATAAAAAAGTATTATTCCAAATACCTAGTTGTGCAAGACAGGTATAATTAAAGCCGATAAGCAGCAGAACTTTTACCTTGTGAAAAAAAAAATCCCACAGCTAACCTGGGTGAGTTCCCTGAAGAGATCACCAGAGAGATGGAAGCCAAACACCTTCTAGGAACACATCTGTTATGTTCCTATGTAAACACGGCGGGCTGGTGGACTTAAATTTAAAGTTCTTTTTTAACTTTAGAATTCTACGAAAGCTAAGTTTTGAAGACACAAGTCCTAATGAAAATGGTAATTTTGGCTCCTCTTATATTTTTATTCTATTTCTATAATGTTTTTCAGCCTTAAAATCTCATATGTAGAAAGAACTATGATGACAAAGTCATGGGGTAAAGGATGTGGTCCCACTCAGCTCTGCCTGATCCATTCTGTCCAGCACTACCTTTTGGATAATCTTGATTGCAAACCACTAAGATCAAGCTTTCCAAGGCTTCATTAAACATTTGGCCAAGACACCCCCATTTTAAAAGCACAAAATTATTTTGCATTAGACTAAAAAATCCTTAAGCAAACTACTCAGAATAAACCATTGGATTTCACCCCTCTGATTCTTATGGTTGATTTAAATGAATAGGAGTTGCCTATAAGTTAAAAGACATAATTATACTTAGCAAGAACAACCTACCCACATCCTATAAAAAAGCATCCAATCTCTAAAACTTCTTAAGTTTATTAAGGTGGACAAATAAGGATGATATTTCTATAGCTAAACATTTACTGATGTTTCTCAGTGTAGTTTAGACTTTACATCATTCTTTCATTATTAAATTGGATTAGGCACTTGGTTTGTATTTTATTTAGAACGAAAGAAACCATATTTACCTGTATGTTACTAGCAAAATAAAATTCTGAACAAGGAGATTTTGAGAATGTAACACAAATGATTTCAAATCTTAATTATACATTCCCTCAAATTACAACCACTCATTTAGTTTCTAATGAAACTGACAAAAAAATTTTTTAAAAGAAAAAAGAAAGACCTTTTTGGAAGCATTATATTGTTCGGTTAAGAAATCCTTGAAAGAGTTACAAGCCATGATAACTGAATAGCTCAGAACACTCATGAGGCTTAATCAGGTAATATTTAACAAAAGGCTACAAATCCTGCTTTCCTAAGAGAAGCACACAGGTATAGATGACTTGATATTAATTAGTGCACTGAAATGGCATTGCCTGGCATAGGACTTCACAGATTGTTCAGGGACTCTAGTCTTCTTAATTAGGGTAAGTCTCCACAATCATAGCATGGCCCTGAAAAGAAGAAAGAAGGGTTGTCAGATAATAGAGATACTTGTTGCTATCACGATTATTATCACACATATTATTAATAAATAGTTAGCATTTACATAGCCCCTACTATGTGCTAGGCATTGTGCTAAGCACTTTACAAATATTATTTCATTTGCTCCACACAACAAATTTGGAAGGTAGGTGCTATTATTACCCTCATTTTACAGCTGGGGAAAACTGAGAGAGGCAGAGGGTAAGTGACTTGCTCAGGGTCAGATGCTGAACTTGAACTCAGGTCTTCCTGATTCCAGGTCTAGCACTCTATTCACTGAACAACCTAGCTGCCAATGGAAGCAGTGAAGAGAAAGGAATCTGGCCAGTACATCAAAGAGCTTCTCTATTTGAATATCCACAAACATTTATCTCTCTCAAGTCTATCTATGGCATGTGAAGGGTAATTCAGGATTAAGTTGCAAGACATCTTACAGTCAGTCCATATGAGAAACAATTTAACAGTCAGTCCATCTATAGCAGCAGTCACCAAAGGCCTTCTGGCGACCAGAGAACCTCTGAAGTCTCTTCCAGTGCAAAAGGCATGAGCCTAAGGGCCCCATAGGACTGCTTCTGACTGAAGATTAGTTACCTAAATTCCTCTGTGATTTTAAGAAAGCTTATGCCTTGGGGCAGCTAGATGGTGTAGTGGATAGAGCACCAGTCCTGGAGTCAGGAGTACCCGAGTTCAAATCTGGCTTCAGACACTTAACACTTACTAGCTGTGTGACCCTGGGCAAGTCACTTAACCCCAACTGCCTCACTAAAAAAAAAAAAAAAGAAAGCTTATGCCTAACATTCTGAAGAAAAGAAAGCTTTGAATCTTGCAGTAAAACCTGAAAGCTTTTGGTTTGCCGTTCAGAGCTCGAGGAAGGAGACAGACCCGAGCCCGCTGCTATCTGGCAAAACCTCTCTTCACTTCTCAGTGATTCCTTTGCCCACTCTCCAACCTCCTTAGCCCCCAAGTCCATCTTCCCTTCCCTTGAAGCAGAGGAATTCAGAGTTGAATTATGAGGGCCTTCATCTGTCTTCCCTCCTTTTTCTTCCAAGCACCTATGCTCTCTGTATATTCTCTCAATGAACACCATTTCTCCTATCAAAGAAGAGGCATCCTTCTTGCATTCCAAGACAAATAATCTTCCAGTTCTGTTCTTTCCTCTACCTTCTCTTGCACCTTGCATCTCTCCCACACTATAGGCTCTTCCTCTACTAGCTGTGTGGCCCTGGGCAAGTTACTTAACCACAACTGATTTGCCAAAAACAAAACTAAACCAAAACAAAACCCAAAAAACAAAAAACCAACCACATCTCCCATACCCTGGCCCAAGAAAAGAAATGCCACTGAAAGTTCTTTGCTTGACCCTACTGCCACCAGCCTACTTGTTTTCTTTTTCATTCACTACCCAATTTCTTGGACTGAAAAAACTATACCTGTTATCTCCACTGCTTCAACACCCATTCATTCCTTAACCCTAAAATTTGGCTTTTGATGCCATTACTCTATTGAAATAATTGTCTTTAAGATCAATACAAGTCTCAATGGCTTTTTCCTCAGGCTCCATCTTCCATAATCCATCTTCAGAATTTGACATAACTTATTATCATTATTCCTCTGGAAAATTTCTCCTTTGGACTCGATGATTATCCACTCACCTGGTTCTGTCTCCCTCTTTTGCCTAGTATCTATCTTTCCACCCCCTAAAATGTGGACACTCCACAAATCATAATTATCAGCCTCCTAGTATTTATATTCTCAAGGATACTTTGATTCAAATATTTCCTCCACATGTACCCCTAAATCTGTATCTCACCATGCCTTACACCATACCTTTCACACTGTAGGCATTCCATAAGTAGTGAATGAATATCTCTAAGCCCTGGACTTGTTTCCCAAACTCTAGTTGCACATCTCCAAATCCCAACTGAACATTTCCATATGGATATGCCATCACCTCAAACTCAAAAAATATAAAAAACCAAATTTACCATCTATTTTACCTTATGTAGGTTCTCTCCACTCCCTAGTTTTAACTTAACAGCATTCAAGTCCTCTATGTTCCAAATCTCAGAATCTTAATCCCTTTTCTCCATTGACATTCATATTCCATCATCACCAAATATTGTCCAAATTTCTTTCTCAGAATCTCTCATCTGTCCCTTCTTTTAAATTCCCACTGGCAACTCCCCAAGTCCAAGGCCCTTTATCATTTCATTACTAAATGATTGCAACAAATCACCTGTTTTCTCTGCTATCAGGTTCTCCCCTTTTCGATACATTCTGTATACTGCTGTCAGATTAATCTAATCAAAACACCCCTTTCTTTAAGTCATTCTTCTGTCCAGAAGCCTTTGATGGTTCCCCAATACCTATTAGAAAAAGTCCACACTCTGAGATCTTAAGGCTCCCCACTATCTGGCCTTGCCCTACCTATCCTTTCACCTTATTTCACTCTTCTCCCTAATACAAATCCTCTTCTCCAGCCAGTCTGCCTAGTGTGTTCATCATATAGGCCACATACCGTTCCCATCTCTGGGACTTGTCTCATGTCATTCCCTTTCTTGGCCAGATGAAACCTGCCCACCCTTGAAAGCCCAACTTATGTCCCACCTTCTCTAAGAAGCCATCATTGAACACTCCAGCACATACTGATCTTTACTCACTTCTGATTCTCCTATAGTACACATCTGTAACACTCTTTCTGTCCCTACTCACATGGCCTGTAATGTTATTTAAATTTTTGTGTGCATATATAACTTGTCTCTCCAACTATATTGTAAGATTCTTGAGGAAAAGAATAATACATTATATTTCTGATATCTTCTGACAGCTCTAAACATAGATTAGGTGCTCAAAACCATACACCAGTTACCAAAAGTGTTAATCTATCTGGAGTGTTCTTTACAAAGAATTGTCGTTCTATTCTCACAATTTCCCTTGGTTAGAACTGATGCTGAAAAATACGGGGTGACTATAACTGTCACTGTGTTGAAAAGGAGGATATGATACAGTAGAAAATACTAGATTCAGAGCTAGATGACCTAGGTTTGATCTTGGGCAAGATGCTTAGCCTTTCTGGGCCTCGTTTCTTCATCTGCACAAGGGGGATGATAGTTCCACTACTTACCTCAAATGGACTGTTGTGAGGAAAGTGTTTTGCAGACCCTTAAGTGTTATGTGTAAGTATTAGTAGATTTTTCAGGTGAAATGATACAAATTTAAAGACCTTTTCAATCATATTGTTCCCAACTCAGTGGTATATCAGCAATTTCCCCTCTTTCAGAATCATTAGGAATGTACCTCAAATGCTTCCATGATTTTTAGTTATTTGGTTTAATTCACCATTCACAAAGAACAGCCACTTGCTGGTTATCAGTTACCAGAAATCTGTTATCAACTTCACACAGAAGGTTTTTTAAAGACAGGGGTAGGCTATCTAACAATTTAAAATCTTTAAAAATGTAATTTGCTGTCCAGGGAAGGGTAGTACTGTAAGTGAGAAGAGAAGAACAAGATCTTTTCACCTGTAAGAAAACAAGGACTCTAGGTACCCTTTCTTTTTAGTTCTATTACCACAATAAAGTCCTATCCAGGTCAAATCTGAAGTGACTCAGTAAAACAAGGTGGGAAATATATCAAAACAAAACAATTTTCCCTGTATTTACACACTCAATAACAAATTAGCCAGAAGCAAATTAATTCTCTAGTTGGGCAATTAAGAGGCAATTCAATCTTTAGAAAAATGCTACCTCTTCTGAAGCATTTTTATGGACAAGGCACCTTTCTTAGAAATAGCTAATAAGATCAGGATTAATTTTATGAAGAAAAGACAAGAAGAGTTTCTTCCACCTAGTTTACTAAATACTATTTAGTGAGAACAAGCCTTCCAAAATGGTTGCAACTAAAAAGAAGAGGTGCTACTACCATGAAACCAATCATTCTCAGAAGATATTTTTTTCAGTTCATTTTTCAGTGAATTTTTGGAGGAGACTGTGCTGTTGGTGTAACTTACCTGTCCTCCTGCTGCACAGGCAGCAACTAATCCATACTGACCGCCATCATTCCTTAACCTGTTGGCAGCTGCCATGACCAGACGACAACCAGTGGCACCAAAGGGATGTCCAAGGGACAGGGATCCACCCCAGTTATTAAACTTCTCCAAAGGAGGTGCACCAACCTGTTGTCCACAGCAACAAAAGAATGAACATGGCGTTAGGTGGGTTTAGGGAAAGGAGCTTGAATAGGCTTGTAGCACCAGGAAAGCCTAGCATTTGTGGAGTACAAGGGGCTCTAGAACCATCACCAATCATTTGGCTGTCATGTTAGTGTGGTGGAAAGAGAGCTGACCCTGGAGTCACAGACCTAGAGTTTTAATCCTGTCTCTGTCATTTACTATGAGACCTTGTGAGTAAATCTCTTAGCATCCCTGGGTGTCAGTTTCCTCATCTGTAACTGAAGGGATTGGATTAGACAGTCTGTAAGGTACCATTCTAACTCTATATTTATGTATGATCCTATGATATTACTGCAAAGCAAAAGCCTCCTGTGGTAACCATCAAGCTAGTGAAAGGCACTGGTCAAATACCTTTCACTAGTCAAAATAGAAAAGAGTAACCAAAACATGACAAATTTGACTTTTTTGCTTTTGCTGAATGAATTTGAAAGTTACTGTAACTATGAAGGCCTTGGAGAAATAGATTTAAATTAACAGAAAATTTCTCTTTGAATAGGTGTTTGTATGTAATTCTACTCCAGTGTTCACAAGTATTGGAAATTCATACACATGTTTAATTTCAAAATTTACCTTGGATTTCCTGCCCATGTAGTTTTGTGCAAACCAATCTGAATCCATTGCTTTGAAGTTAGCCAAAATCTGACCCTAAAAAAGAAAAATAATTTAACCAAGAATAGGTTTTTTAAATGTTATGTAAAGAATATCTTACTTAAACCAAAATTTGGCCCAAACATTGTTTCAGCTATGGGTTTAAGTGACTTTAAAGGTAATGTTGCTGATTTTTCTGGGGAAAACACTTTAGCTCCTGTGAAAGGTTCTGAGAAGCATTCTACACCAAAGTGCTTTTCACCATCCTTTGGGCCCTTTGGGTTAGTAACCCCAGAGAGCAAGCAAGTTTATTACTTTTGCTTTGCAAATCACTGCTGGGTCAGTCTCTCTCTCTCTCTCTCTCTCTCTCTCTCTCTCTCTCTCTCTCTCTCTCTCTCTCTCTCTCTCTCACACACACACACACACACACACACACACACAGAAGCCATTGTAGGGCAATGTTTGAAGCCTTTTTTTCATTCTAAGCCAAAGGTGAACCAGGGTCCATAGGCTCATCTAATTCCATCTCCTCTTCCCTGTTTAAAAGCAAAAAGTATGGGAGTGGGGGAAGGAGAATTATGCTAGCACTTCTAGCATTTTTATATAATCATATTTCTTTAAAAAGACTTAATGAGGGAGGCAGCTAGGTGGTACAGTGGATAAAGTACTGACCCTGGATTCAGAAGGACCTGAGTTCAAATCCAGCCTCAGACACTTGCCACTTACTAGCTGTGTGACCCTGGGCAAGCCACTTAACCCTCATTGCCCCACCCCCCGCCCCCAAATAAAGACTTACTGAGAAAGCTTCATGAAATTCAAAAACATCAATATCTTTCAATGTTAAGCCTGCTTTTTCTAGCACTTTAGGAGTAGCATATGTTGGCCTGAAAAAGAAAAAGAAAAAGTCTAAAAACCTCAACTTGAAAGACAGTAGAGTATAGTGGAAAGGCAATGGACTGAGTTAGGAAGACTTGGATGCAAATCCTTCCTGAGATACTCGCTAGCTTTGTGACTATGGGAATGTCCCATCACCTCTGTGTGCCTTAATTTCCTGATCTGTAAAATGAGGAGGCTGAACTTTAAGGTCTCTAAAGTCCCTTCTAGGTCTCTATCTATGATCTTGTTTTTCCAGACCGATTATACATCTCTCCTCCTCACATAAGCTATGTTATGGCCATACTAAATTTCTTGCTGCTCCTTTTATAGGACAGTCCTCTCCTGCTTCCATGCCTTTGTCCAGACTGTTCTAGGAAGCTCTTCTTCTTTGCTTTTACCTCTTGGGATCCCTAGTTCCCTCCAAAGCTTAGCTCAAATGCTATATCCTATAGGAAATCTGTTCTGATCCTCTAATTGATAGTGCCCCACTATCACTATTTGTTTTACATTTATATATATATATATATTTATTATATATGTCTATACATATATGTTAAATCTATTTTATTTTATTTATTTTACATCTATTTTGAATCTACTTATCTGTGAACATGCTGTATGTTCTTCTCTTCTACCCCACCCCCTGTAGAATGTAAGCTCTCTGAAGGCAGGGACTGTGTCATTTTTTAATTTGTATCCTCAGAGCTCAGTGCAGGTGCCCATAGCTAACACTTGATAAATGCTTGCTGATCCATTTTTTTTTTTAATCCAACTTTGGTCAGCTATTACCTGAGAGATCCGAAATCCCCGGTGGCCAGAATCTACTTCACATGACATCCTCTCAAACATTATACCAAGACCTCCATTAGACATTATATTACCGTCCCCTTCTCTCTCCCCAATTAGCCTACCAATTAGAATTCTGAAGGTGTGAGGGAAAAATAGGCAAGCACTTCCACTACTGTGTTTACTGCTGTGGAGAAGACATGTTACCCCATATTAATCCCAAACTGTGCATTTTTTTCTATTTTATTTTATTTTGGTTTTGTTTTTAAAAATAATTTTAATAAACATTTTTATTTAAAGTTTTGAGTTCCAAATTCTATCCTTCCTTCCCTCCCTCCCTGATCCCTGAGGCAGTAAGCAATCAGATATAGGTTATACAGTACAATTATGTAAAACATTTCCCTATTCAAACTGTCTGTTTTACAATTGGTATGATACACACACTCAATTTAAGAAGGTCCCCTCCCAACCAAAGGCTGCAGAGGGCCATACACCAGCTCCCTTCCTCTTCTAGGTTACCCCTGCCCTGAGCAACCAAACCACCAGACCTTCATTGGCCATTTGGTGTCTGATGTGGGCAAAATCATCCCTCCTGTTTCCTTCCACTGCTTCCTGCTCGCTCTTTCCTTGTTTTAAGAACTGGAATTGACATAGGAGCTCCCAGTGGAGTACTTCCTCTCCCAATGTGCCTGTGCCCCTTTTCTGCAGCCCCCAGTCTGAGAGTGCTGCCCCGAGGCCCCAAGTCCCTGCGAGCATGTAGCAGAGGTAGGGCACAAACCAGGGCCTTGGCAGCCCCAGGGACTGGCCCTCTCTCTACCACACCCTGCTGCTCTCCTCCTCCTTTCTACTCTTGCATGGGCTCCCAGACAGGGTATTTCCTTCACCTCTCTCTGTTTTACTTTACAGACCCAAATCATGCAAGGCATGGCTCTTCAGTCTCAGAAAAGGGTTACTAAGAACAAGTTGTAAATTTTAAAATTAAATGAGATACATAAAGAAGCAGTGCTTGAAGAGTGCCCCGATATCTCCTCAAGAGTTTACTGGTCTCTAGCTGAGTTTCCTCAGTATATAATTAGGCTTGTTTTTCCTCAAGCACCACCCCTTTCAATATATGGAAAAAATTCTTTATCGGATGTAATGAATTTCTGTGTTGTTTAATTATTTACTTTAATTATTTGTTTTGTTTAATGAATTACACTGATATTTCACTGGAAATGTCAAATACTTTATCTGCCCTATAAATTGAACAATCCCATGTGCTCGCCTGGTAATCAAACCATTGTTCATAACTTTGTTTCCACAGGAAAAAATGGATTCTAGTCCTGGGTCCATTATTGAGCCCGAAGCTATGTCCCCTATTTACCTTCTCTGAGCTTCAGCTGCTTCATCTGTCAAATGAAAATTAGAGATCCTGCCTATCTCACATCGATCAAAGGAAATGATAGTAAAAAAAACAGTCTAAATTATCTAGTGCTCTGAACATACACAGAACAGACCTGTGCAGAGCAGTGAGCACATCCTAACGATGACCCTGGGTGAATAACTTAACCTCTCAACGCCCCAGCTTTGTCACTAAGACTAGAAATGACAGACACGTCACCAATCTCCATTAGTTGGGGGAGTTCCCCACAATGAGAGGGAATTTCTCCACATTGATAGAACCAAAAAACCAAACTACCCTGCTCCTCCCACCCTCTTGGAGCAAGAGGGAAAGAATGTGACCTCTAGTATAGTTAACATAAATAGCAAAAAGCAGACCATGGGCCACCCCTGGCACTATGGCTTCTTAGTTCTGTTTCTATATAATATCTGGCCTGACCTAAGGGTGATGTGGGGACTCCTCATTCTGTCCTCCTGCTGCAAAGGACTAGCCTTGTATAGTAAGCACTTCCAGGTGAAATCTATTTACTTTCATGTTGGTATGGACTGCCCCTCTGTTTTTGTATCTTAGTATTCTTTCAGATGTAGGACCACCCTCAGGATAGTCTGCCACCCTACAATCAGCATTATCAGGGCAGAACAGATATCTGCCCCCCTACACAACCAAAGCATATGTATGGAATTATTATTCAACCAATATATCAACAAACAAGCATTTACTATAAGCACTTGTATATGACCTACATGTCAAGCACTGTGTGTGAGGTCCTGGAAATACAAAGACAAAAATGAAAAAGATGCTGTCCTCAAAGAGCTCATATTCTATCCGGGGAGATGTCACACACATGAACACGCAAAATAAATACAAGGCAATTTGGAGGAGGGGCAAACATCAAACCTCTAGGAGGGAGGGCTGTCAGAAAAGGCCTCATATACAAGGTGAATTGTATATTAAGCTTTAAAGAAAACTAGGGATTCTAAAAGACAAAGGTGAGGAAGGAATCCATTCCAAGTATGGGGGATAACATATACAAAAGCAGAGAGATGGGAAACAGAATGTCATATGTGAGGAGCAGTAAGGTGGTCAGTTTGGCCTGTAGACTAGAGTGTATGAGTGGGGATGATGTATAATAAGCCTAGAAAAGTAGTCTGGATCCAGATTGTGAAGGATTTAAATGCTAAATAGAGGAGTTTGTATTTGATTCTAGAGAAAATGGGGAGCCTCTGAAGGTTCTTTAACCAGAGGTGGAGATTGGAGTGGGTGTGGGGGTTGACATGGCAGACCTATAATCTGGAAGTTGTGAGGGCCAAAATTTGATATACGGAGCATCAGTTGGGTGACTTGCCTAAATACTGGGGTCCCAGAAATATGAGGGACCTTTCAGGTTCCTCCTCCCCTCTGAACTGCCCTTTTTAGATATTTCTCCCAGGCTAATAAGGAGCCTTACAGCTTTAATTCATAGACGGATCAGATTTTATTACTTGGGAATTAATTAAACAACAAAGGTGAAACTAATAAAAATCAAAGATAAGGAAATAGGAAAAAAGAAATACAGATAAATACTCTTAACTCTAAACTTAGCCTATGCAATCCCCAGATCATTTCCAATTAAGCTAATTCAAAGGAATTTAGGGTTTTCCATAATTAACTCAGATACATGGTGGTAAGAAGTTCTATAGATTGCATAACTACCTCAACCCTGTATTGTATAAAGGAGGAGAATGTAATGGGATATTATATATATATATATCTCGAGTTTGAGTATGAATTATATTTTGAAGAACTCTCACTGTTTAATTTGATCATTGACAATGCTATGCTAAGGATTAGTAAAAATCCAGCAGTTCAACAGCTAAAGAAGTGAGTTCAGACCAGAGTCCAGCTTTCCTGATGAGTCCAGACCAGAGTCCAGTCTTTCTTGATGACCACTCCAAGAAGACAAGATCTCAGAGACTTTAAATGAACAGTTTTGTTTTGTTGTTTTTCTTTTTTCCTTCTGTTATTATGTACATCATTTGTAACATGTACTCTCTGCAGAGGCCCTCGCTCTGCAGGCCAGTGTCAAAGCACTGGTTCATGAGGGATCACACTCTGGACAAAACTTTCCTCTCTCCCTTTTTTGTATTGTTATTAACATATTGTTTGCTAGCATAGGGTATCATATTCTGTTATTTTTGGCTATTTCATCAAGCAAACCATAAGTTTTCCGAAGAAACAAAGGTGGGGCTCCCTCCCAAATGAGTCGGCTAAAACTCCAATAATAATTTTTACCACAAATAATCTAATTTGGCAGTAATGTACAGGGTGTATTAGAAAAGGGGAAGACTGGAGACATGGAGACCAATCAGGAAGCTACTGCAATAGGCCTGTCAAGGTGATGAGGGTGTGTACTAGGATGGTGACTGAGAGGAAAGGAAGAGAAAGAATCAGGCAACACTGAGGATTATGATTACTGTTATTATACAATTAGTATCTAAATTTATTAAGTATTAAATTTATTAACCCTAATTAATTTATTAAGTTCATTTATTGAACTTAAAATCTGTGAAATCTGGCCATGTTAAACACTCCCAACTAAATCCAAAGGCAATGTTGACACTTACCCCAATAAAAGTTGATCTTTTGGATCTTGAGACACATACACAAAATCCCTAGGCAGAAAAAAAATACTGTGTTAGTTCTAGTAATAAAAAATGGAAAAAGTAGATGATTTGCTTTAACATTTCATTTTACCTTAAGTACGCCTTTGGTTTGTAGCCCAAGGCCAAAGCTTTTTCTTCTGACATAATCAGCATTGCCGAAGCTCCATCAGTCTAAAACAACAACCAGAAAGACAGTCCAATTCTTGATCTTAGTACTGAGTGATTAGGTCACCTAAAATGGACTCTCTTAGCTCTATTTATTCTGTTTGTGAATCAGGCAAATAATTCATAGTGTCTAAACAACATCAAGAACTAGTTTGTCTGAATAGTGTTGTGACAAAATTCTATTTGATAACTCACTTATCTAGTTTTGTCCACCACTAAATTACAACCTAAGAACATTTTTTGATCTTCTATCTGGGAGTTGAGCTAACAAAGAACAAAGGATATACAAAAAATTTCATTTTATCCATTAGAGACTGTTTTAAAAAGGATGCTTTGTTTCATAATCAGAATCAAAGCTTTGTGCTTTTGGCACAAAATACCAGGAATTTTTTAATTTGAGAGTAGGAAGCAGAGGCTATCTCATGCAGGGATTCCTCTAACAGATAGCCCTATGCTTTTTTTGTTTTTTCAGGGCAATGAGGGTTGTGACTTGCCCAGGGCCACACAACTACTAAGTGTCAAGTGTCTGAGGATGGATTTGAACTCAGATTTGAACTCCTAAATCCAGGGCCAGTGCTTTATCCACTGTGCCACTTAGCTGCCCCAGGCCTAAGCTTTTAACCTGACATGAAATGACACCAAGATGGCAAAATGCCTCTGTAAATGTAGTCCTTATTGCATTTCAAATAAGATAGCTTGCAGGTAATGAGAGTTCAAATGGAAATGTCACTCCATTATAAGTTCTTCAAAAGCCAAAGTACGCCTCTTACATGACATCCTGGCTCACATTTTTATAGCTCGCTGTTACAGTTCCTTGAGTTAAGATACTATCCGGTCACGTTACCACAAATTCAAAAGAACAGGCCACACTCTAATTTTGTTGTATCGAATATTGCTTCAAATCAGCAGGCCAAGGAATGACAATTTTTTGGTGCTAGATGTTCACTGTACATTGGAATTTGAAATGGAATTTGTCCCTTAAGCTTCCAAACTGAGCTCCTCACTTGCCTGCATTTTTAAACAATACCATAACCATCACACTCCTTCCTGAGTTTTTGTATGTGACAAGAGTGTGTCATATAGTAAATTCACTAATGCATTCCACCTGTGTTAACAGTGCCCAGATGAGGGGCAGTTAGGTGGCACAGTGGATAAAGCACCAGTCCTGAATTCAGGAGGACCTGAGTTCAAATTTGACCTCAGACACTTGACACTTAATAGCTGTGTGATCCTGGGCAAGTCACTTAACCCTCCTTGCAAGGGATGCCCAGATGCCCAGATGAAAGGAGGAAATTGTCACTGACTCTAGAACATTGTGTCTGATTCTAGGCACTATATGTTAAGAAGGCTATTGACAAATTGGAGTATGTTCAGAGGAAGGTGATCCAGAGAGTTAAATCTGAAAATCACATCATAAGAAGAAGGCCTGAAGGAAGCTGGGTCATTTTACCTGAAAAAGAAAAGCCTTAGGAAGGCCATGATCAACACTTTTAAAAATACCAATGGCTGTCACAGTGAAGCGGGAGCAAATTTGGTTTGTGTTGCTCTGGGGAACAAAATTAAGCTAAGAGGTGGAAGCTGCACAGAGGCGAATTCTGGCTTCCAGCTGGGAGTTTCTGATTGAGTAATACAGAATCTTGATAATGACCTCTACCATGTTTGTATTTTGTATGGTACTGTGTTTTTAAGCCTTCGTTGTATCATGAACACGTGTACACATGTTTCAGTTCCAGTTGAGATCCCTATCAATCAGAAAGTACAAGAAATGCCAACAAACACACAGACTGTGTGCTTACCAGAAAAGAGGAGTTAGCAGCTGTGACGGTGCCGTACGGCTTAATGAAGGCAGGTTTCAGTTTTGCCATCTGTTCCAGTGAGGAAGGACGGATGCCATTATCTTTCGTAACTGTATCTTTTCCTGTTGGTTTTTTTTTGTTTTGTTTAAAAAAAAAATATTTTTAACTTGAAGGAACACTAAGCATCAGATACCATTTTGTAGAAAAGAGAGCTTCAAAAAAATCACAAAACCATGAAATTTAGTCCAGGCTTAGCCAATTAACATGAGGATTTTTGCGTGATCTAAAGAATGAACCTATTTTAAAAAGAGAATAAAACAGGATGTTTGTGGGTAAATATAACAGACTAAAGAAAAAAAGTTCCATTTCTTTTAGAGAGTGGATTATTAGTAATATAATTCTACCATGTAAATCAGCAATCTACAAAGAAAGGGCCCGTGTCTGATGTGTAAATAAATAGCTAACATTTATATAGTACTCACTATATGCTAGGCTCTGTTAACCACTTTACAAGTATTATTTAATCTGATTCTCAACCCTGGGAGGTAGCTACTACTATTAACTCCCTTTCACAGATGAAGAAGCTAAGGCAAACTGAGGGTAAGTGACTTGCCCAGGTTCACAGAGCCGGTAATTGTCCAAGACTGGATTTGGACTCAGGTCTTCCTGACTCCAGGTCTGGCACCCTATCCACGGTGCCAGACAGTCTATTGGCCTAACCCATCAATAATACCACCTTATGTTTATATAATGTCAATGCTTTCAAGAACCCTGAGATAGGTAGGATGAGGATTTTTATTCCCACTGTACAGATGAGAAATTAAGTACTTTGAGACTAACAACATGAAGAGAATCTTGATAGAGCCAAAATTCAAACTCTGGTTTTCCCAGTCCAAGACTACACTCTTTCCATTACACTACCTTCAGGAACACAGAAGGAAGCAAGCATTGTAAATGTGGAAGGGATCAATTAATAATGGGTTCTTAAAATCCCAAAATCAATGGGAAAGACTGAAATGAAAAATTTAGAACTCTTTATGTTTTCAATTTTTAAATTAAAAAAAAATTTTTTTAATTTTTTGCAGGGCAATGAGGGTTAAGTGACTTGCCTAGGGTCACACAGCTAGTAAGTGTCAAGTGTCTGAGGCCAGATTTGAACTCAGCTCCTCCTGAATCCAGGGCCAGTGCTTTATCCACTGCACCACCTAACTGCCCACTCTTTAGGTTTTAAGATACAAAGACTAGGAATTTCTGGTGGGGTCAATATTTGATGTACCTCAGAAGATGAGAAAGACTTGGAATTCTATAGCTAGTTCTCACATTGCATTCTTCTGTAAGAGAAAAGGCAAGTGGTTTTCACCTGGAACTTTGAAGGCAATAATGTCCGTGAGGAGTCCTTGGTCCTGGGCCTTCTTGGCTAAACGGTGAGAACGAAGGGCATACTCATCCTGTTCTGTTCGGGAAACAGAGAAAGCAGCTGCCAGTCGGTCAGCAGAATGGCCCATCATCTCATTGGTTGAGAACTCAGCCACTGCAGGGAGCTGGGAAGAGAAGAATCATGAGAGTCAGGAACTCTGGGGGCCATTTGACAGCAGCCACATAACAATGGTGGGGAGGAGTCCCATAGCATGACTTTTGCTTATTCCCTTTGGAAGAACCTATAACCTAAAGGTTTTGTTGGCTGTGTTCTAACTGAAGAAACAGGAAGCTCTCTAAAAACCACAGAGTACATATGCTATTGTTACTATGACAACCCAAACCAGCACCTGCCTCAGCATCTATTTTTTTTTACTTGTTAAACTAAATAATTAAGTGTTCAATGTGTCCAACGAGATTTTCTTTCATGAGTGTTTAGCACACTCAAAGTCCAACCTTTATTTTACTGCAAAGAAACTTACTTGACAATCAGAGGTTTCTCCAGAGAAGTTAAAAATCTTACCTCTGGGGCAGCTAGGTGGCACAGTGGATAAAACACCAGCCCTGGATTCAGGAGGACCTGAGTTCAAATCTGACCTCAGACACTTACTAGCTGTTTGACCCTGAGCAAGTCACTTAACCCTCATTGCCCCAACCCCCCCCCCCCCCCCAAATCTTACCTCTGGTGCTAAGAAATTCAGTCTGAATTTAGAAGCTAAAGACAGTCGCTGACCCAGGGTCTTGGCCTTGTTAAGATCAAGCATCAGTTTCCTCATCTTCCTAGAATGTCGAATAGGGACATCTGACATTAACTCCACACCACCTGCCACAACCACATCATACTGGCCAGAAGCAATGAAACCAAATCCTACAGGAAAGGGTTAATAATGAGGACATGACAAGTTTCTTGTTGACAATGTATCATGGTATATTTAAGTTTTTTTTTTTTTATTTTAACTTAAACATCAAATAATAGGAGCATTTCCATTTACAAGGCAGAACTGAAAAAGATGAATGTACATGAAAGCTATTAACCATTATATACACTTTGATTTCCCTTTTAAATATATAATAAATGTAGCATGGACCTTTCAAAGTTGTCCTGCTTGTCTGTGTTTCTTTCTATTTTCTTCTGTGCATTTTTTTTTCCTTTATTTTTTTTGGTGAGGCAATTGGGGTTAAGTGACTTGCCCAGGGTCACACAGCTAGTGTCAAGTGGCTGAGGCCAGATTTGGAGTCAGGAGGACCTGAGTTCAAATCCAGCCTCAGCCACTTGACACTTACTAGCTGTGTGACCCTGGGCAAGTCACTTAACCCCAATTGCCTCACCAAAAAAAAAATAAAGAAAAAAAATGGTGTAATGAGATCCTGTTCTTTCTTTGTTTATAGAGACCCTATTACTAGTCCCCTTCTTCCTCTCATCTACCCCCAAAATTGAAAAAAAAAGAGAAAAATGAAACCCCTGTAACAAATATAGAGTCAAGCAAAACAAATTTGCACAATGGCCACATCAAAAAGAAGTTGCCTTATTCTAGTCCACACCTTTCTCTAGGAGGTAGGTGTATAAACTCAACATCAGATGTTTGGGTTGTCCACTGTCACTGAAACTGCTTACCAGAGGAACAGAGGATCATCAGAACAGTAGAAAACATATAACTAAATATGTACTCTTTACAGAGCCGGCCAAAATAATATTAAAAATATAAAATAAATTCGACACACTAGTGAAAAATGTGCTTCATCAGCTATATAATGAAAAAAGCTCAATCATCCAATTATTGGCCAGTCTCTCTGCCTCTAGAGAATACTGTATTTATACCAAATCAGACAAATGTATGCCCACCCTACACAAAAATCTCCATGGAGGCTGAACCATAACTCTTACTTTCTTGCTTAATTTCAATATTTAGAGATCTTTAGAGGTCAAGAAATGTTTTCGTACATCTAACTTCTAAAAATCTCTGCTGCAATTTAATGCTATTTTCTTTTTTCTATGTGGATAATGAGAAACAAATATTGAGGTATAAAGGGGACCATATTGGCAGGTAGGAGGCCTGAGCCATAGTCCTGACTTTATCACTAGTAAAACCTGTGTGAACCTGGGCAGATTATGTAACTTCTCTGGGCTTCAGTTTCTTCCTCTGTAAAATAAAGGGATCTTTAAGGTCCCTTTATGGCATGGGCATGAAAACACTAAGAATGATTGATGAAATACTACAAATTAGGACAAATGGTGGCCAACATTTACCATGCAAACAGATTTTTATAGTCAGCAGACCTAGGATCAAATTCTGGCTCTGCTACATACTAGCAAGCTATAGGATTTAGTGATGGATAGAACCTTAGATAATAATAGATGACATTTAGGCAATGCTTTAAGGCTTACAAAGTGCTTATGTATGTAAAAAATACATTCTTTAGTGAAAACACTGAGGCCCAGAGAGGTGGCCCTTGTACCCTTGCCCAAGATTACACAAGTAGTAAGTTGCAGAACCAGGAGTCCAAGCTAGTCCAAGCTCCAAATCATTTTAGCTTTTAGGCTTGAGTTTCTTCATCTAGAAAAGGAAGGGATTCGATCAGATATTCTCTAGTCCTTTCCAGCTCTAAATTCTATGATCCTTATTAGGAACCAAGCAGCCAATGTTGTAATCTATTTTACAGGGTCAGCTTAAATGTGGTCACCAAGACCCAATGAAAAGAAACTAAACCATTATCACTGTTCATTTTCTCAACAGTTAACTAGTTGTTGTTTTTTCCAGTATCTCCATGGCTTTAGCTTTGGCTTTTGGGGTCTAAGGTTTTCCCATTTGTGTACCCTGCCTTGTGTAGCCTTCTCCTTTTAGTACCTCACCCAGGCCTATTCCATTCATATTTTGCTCCTTACTTGTCTGCTCCATTAGTTGACTGATTTGGCTTCTTCTTTACCTCCCTACTTACAGGGCCTGAAAAAACTAGCAGCTTTGACTATTCCAATTTCCCTCAGACTTGGCCTCAATTTTAGCTCTTCCCAGTTATCTACCTGCCTCAGGCTGGCTATGATATCCCTCATATTTCCACCAGTACTGAAGAATATTAATTAGGTAATCTTGTGTGAATGATGGCAGCATTCTTAGTGCTTAGAGACCATTTCCTTATTTCTCAGTCAGCTTATTTACCACTCTAAAAGACCCTGGGAATCTTAAATAGGTCAATGTCTGCCAATGTAATGTTAACTGAGCTTAGGATGAAGTGTATTTTTGCTTCTTCGAAAGGATAAATTTTAGAACTCACATAATTCCTAAACTATGGTCTTAGTTAAATATTGGTGTTGTTATAGATTTTGTTTTTTAAACTAACGAATTCTGAAATCTTAGGTAAATCATTTAATTTCTCTTTTAAAAAGGTACCTACCCCCTGAAAAGGAACCAAGATAATAAGGCTTTTAAAATTTGAAATTATCAGCTAAAAATAATGGAATTTTTAAGTGAGCATACCTGTTGTCATGGCTTGGTTAGAAGAGATGCAAGCCATAGTGACAGTGTGAGAAGGAATCTTGTCTGAGAAGCCAGCTCCCAGTGCAGCCTTTGAAAAACACAAGGAATAATTACTTACAAAGAAGGAACCTGACACTGTTGACCACCCTCTCCTCTTG